>NC_064618.1:691604737-691917445 GCF_023898315.1 Schistocerca nitens | reverse complement strand
CGGTGGAGGGAGACTGATTTAACAGGGCTGGAGAAGGCGTCTTTGTCAGAATGAGGGGGGCAGTTACCTCGGTGTGGGTCGAGCGCAACATGAAGCTACAGGAGCTATCAGCAGGGTGCCGACCGGCAGAAGCAACAGAAGCAGGCCACACACACCGGGATGTCGACCGTCCGAAGCAACAGAAAACACACACACACACACACACACACACACACACACACACACCTGCCGACGCGTCCGCAAGAAGGCAACGACCCGCCTGGCTTTCTTCTCTGGGACGCCAAGTCAAATTACGAGTTATTTTAGCTCCTAACATCTTGCGCTTTAATGCGATACAGCAGATATATAAACGGCTGCCGATTTCTGCGTTGCTTAGAGGCAGAGGATGTTCACCATCTTGTTAAACTGTCGAAGTAAATTCTAAGACTCTCTGGACGGCATTTTTGACTGTTCGCAGAAATGTAAAGATGATTTATTAGAGTTCCATTTCACCACCAAATTCTAGGGCAAGCTGCCAGGCCATCACGTGCAGAATTGGTGTGGGCAAATCGTAGTATTTAGAGCAACAGATAGAGTCAGTAAAATATGGTAAAACTTTCAACATTTTCACTGAATAGTATAAATGCAGCTATTCTCTCCGTTACCTTCCTTGTGGACACGCACGATCCCAATCCTCTTCCCGTTCGTTAATATTAGTCGAGATGATGTCTCAGTAATTCTCAATACCCTTGTCGTAATCGATTGTTTTATACATCTCTAATCAAACCACTTGTTTCGATTACTTGCTCAATTCCATTCGCACAAGGGAGGGAGAGGGAGAGAGAGGGAGAGAGAAAGAAACATTAGCTGATTTATACGTCAGAAGTAGAGTGATGTGCAGACAACAGACGGTACAACGAGTACCAATTCCTGAAAAATTGCACCAACTTAGTAGTCGTATGATCTGATTGGCTGCTGCGACCGAACATGGGGGAGATTACCCTCAGAATGAAGCGTCAAATCTCACATTTTTATATTTTAATCTTCTTCTAAAACGTAATGAAAACGTAACTGACAGTAAAATTAGCTATCCTCTGAAGAGTAAGTTGGCAACACACTCAATTTAGATTTCATTTTCATGATTACTCCTAGTAACATCAGAATCACGATATACAGACGAAGCACTTCGTGCATCATCGGCTCCCGCCAAAAGAGCGCACCGACCAAAGTGATTAGAGCTACACAGGCGCCGCACGGTGTAGTCTGGTAAGGAGAGATGCAGACAAACAGCGGCTGTATTATGTTATGTGACTGCAGAGTCGACAATAAAAATAAGGTATTGGCATTGCAGCTGTCACGTTTCAACTGCGTTACTTTTGGCTTTACAGGCGAGCATTTGTTAAATCTCTTGTTAACAGTTAATGGCTTCCACCGCTGCGAGTCATTAATAAAGAAGTCTCTGACTTCCCCAATTGACGCTGAATCTTAACTTACTACCTTAGTGAGCCATATCCAGCTCACCAAAGAGTTTCCTACAGTCTCATCTCACGAACCAACTATCTGCGATGTAAGTGTTACTTCTGAGCAGGGACGAGGACATCATCAGTAGACACCACGTGGGTGGACAATTTCAGAATCTCAGTTTTGTGCCCTTATACGACAAAATAAAAATAGGCCCCTCACACGTCCTGCATTCTCAGTACAAATGGGAACAGTTAAGTACGATCTGTAATAATACAGAAGAGGGAATTAGCAGAGAGCCTGATGCACTCACCTTCAAATTCAACTCCGTCGAATTCGTCACCGTACCATGAAAAAAGTGTCATGCTATTGTAACGGTGGGTTTAACCGGGCGTAGCCTGTTCCTTATGCAAACAGCACAATCGAAAGGCACGCTTCTCAAGTCGGCGACTACCGGCCATTTGGCGGCGACTACCGGCCATTTGGCACATAGTTTCCGTACAACGTAAATATTTTGCGACCCCTGTCCTTTGATCATTCTTTTGGACGGTTATATATATTTTGGTGTTACATTTATGTGAAAATTAGGCTTCCCAATACGTGATGAAGACGAACAAGACTTTTCCATGTAATACTTAGTGGTCCATAGCTGTGGAACCGCATATTTAAAACAATAACAGGAGGACAAACAGAAATTTAAAGGGTAATAATATGAAATGGAAGAGGGGGAAAACCTGTCATCAACATGGAGGCCGTTTGGAAGCCGGTTTCTTGGATGCAACTCTAATTTTCAAATGGAAATGGAATGGTGCGGTGTATCAAACAGAGTTTAGTGTTACAAAATTGTTTACCATTAGAGTTCGTACTCCTGCCACTGGTGATGTCTCAAGTAATGCCTAATTTGGCTACGCTATGTTTTAATGGACTGTTATTTAATGTATGTAATACATTCTTTCACAAGGATTTGTTTATAGAGACGAGAGAGAGCCGACTGCGTAACACGGACTAGTCGTTGCGCCTGCCACGCAGGCCATGTATATAGACGAACTGCACGACGTCGTGTTGACACTGTCCTTCTGTTTTAACAACAACGTATTGTTATTTTTCTGAATTGACTGTAGGGTGTTCTCACAAAAGGAACAAGACTTGGTAATTAGCCGTGCTGAGCAAAATGTAACATCGATTTTACTATAATGTAATATACATTATCACAAAAAACGGGGCTGTTTTGAAGCTGTAGTGATGAAAGAGTGATCGCAATTAATTTTTTTTCATCTGAGTTACTGCCTTTTCTCAGATCGGATTGAAACTGCTGTTGAGAAAACTGAAGGAAAAGAACCTCTACGAGACAATTACATGAAAAAATCAAGGGTTCCCTTCTTTGGAGCACAGCTTTATTCATTCTCGAGTTATGATTGATTTTTCTTCCCTACGGATGATGCGAAAGCTGGTGGCGTTAACAGACACATACCGGAACGCACTGAGCTCGTCCTGAGGCCAGCTGCTGCTTTCATCTGTTACTTTCCCCTCTTTGGGGAAGTGTGAGGGGGAGTTTGTAGCCTTTCGGCTTTTACTCCCCTGTGTACATGTGTGTGTGATTTTTCTATATATTTTTGGTGTCTGTGATACGTGATGAATTGTTGTGAATGTGTCTGGTACTTGCCTGAGGTAGGCGAGATTATTGGTGTTATATGGGAAGGAACTGGACTAGGGATTGGGTATTGGGATTTTCTCTTCGACTTAATCGTCGAAGATCGTCATAGGGCGCTTGTGTTTATCGCGGGACATGTCATACCGACCTAGGGAGTGGATGAGTGCATTTCCGGACCTGGAGGAACCTTTATAGAAGGCCCTTGCCAGATCCTGGAAACGATCTCTCAGGGGTGGGATTTCGGCTGCGGCGTGCAGGTCGACTGTGGGGAATCCAAGAGGTAGATGCAGTGCCCTTCTGAGGGCGCGGTTCTGCAGCCTCTGGAGTTTGTCCAGGTGCTGCTTTGCCGCGTATCCCCAGACAGGGCACGCATACTCCATTACCGGCCGGATCAGGGCCTGGTATACATTTACTGCTACTGGGCAGGGAAGGGAGCTGGTTGTGTTCAGGATAGGGTATAGGATGGACACTCTGGCGCAGACCTTCCTGTGGACCTCGTCTATGTGGGGTTTCCACGTAAGACGAGAGTCCAAGTTTACGCCAAGGTACTTGGCGGTTCTGCGCCAGGGGAGTTCCATTTAGGTGGAGGTGGAGGGGGGAACGTTGAGGAGTTCGCGCCTTCCGAGCCTTCGGGTAATCAGCATTCCCTGCGTCTTCTCAGAATTGATGGTGATGCGCCAGCGACGGGCCCAGGTTTCTGTGTCGTCTAAAACTCTTTGTAGCCTACGAATGACCAGGTCCTTGTTCGCATTTCTTGTGTAGAAGGCTGTGTCGTCCGCGTACTGCGCGGTGTGCACCAGGGGGGCCGTTGGAGTGTCCGCAGTGTACAAACTGTACAAGACGGGCCCCAGGACCGATCCCTGTGGCACCCCGGCACGAATACGCCTTCTGGTGGAGGTGGCAGTTTCTACTTTGACGGAGAAAGTCCTATTCGTGAGGTAGCTCTTGATCAGCTGAACTATGCTCCCGGGAAACCCTTGTGTGTACAACTTGTAGAGTAGTCCTCTATGCCATACTGAATCAAAGGCTTTGGCTACGTCTAGTAGCACTATCCCGCAGTAGCCTCTGTGGTTGAAGCCCTCTGTGGCTGCTTCAACCATTCTCATGACCTGTTGTGGGGCAGAGTGGTTCTGCCGGAATCCCAATTGGAAATCCGGCAGAATTTGCTCTCTGGTAATATGTTCTTGTATGGGTCTTAGCAGGAGGCGCTCATAGATCTTGCTGAGAGTTGGCAAGAGGCTAATCGGCCTGTAGTGCTGCGGGAATAGAGGGTCTTTCCCTGGTTTGTGTATCGCGACCACTTCCGCATGTTTCCAGCAAGCTGGGAACTCGCGGGAACGAGTAATCTCGTTGAGGACGTTCGCGAGGTGTGTGATCGCTGTGGATGGGAGTTTGACTAACTGGTTTGTGACACTATCGTGCCCTGGCGCCTTTTTTGTAGGGAGGGGCCTGATTACTCTTGCCACGTCCTCGGGGCCAAAAAGTATGGGTTCGTCCTCTGGGTCCTCCTCAGCATTGAGGAAGACAGCCAGCTGACGACTGACTACCTCTTCATGCTCTTCATCCTGGGGTTCTGCCGTTTGAAACTGCTTCTCGAAGGAGTCGGCGAGGGCGTTGGCCTTCCCAGCATGGCTGTAGACCTGTCCCCGCTCGCCGTGCAGTGGCGGCATCCTAGCGCGTCTTTTTGTGAATTGTTTGGTTGCTTGCCATAGTGTATGATCGTCTACTTTGAGAGCTGTGAGGCGGTTTTGCCATTGCTGGTTTCTGTGCTCATTGAGCGCTACCTTCAGTTCTCTCTGTAGACGATTGAGCAGCCTCCTGGTGGCCTGATTTCTGGTGATCTTCCACTCTTTTGCCACTCTGTTCTTGTGTCGGATTTGAGCTAGCAAGTGTTCCGGGAGCTGTATTTGCGGTGGAGGGCCATCCCTTTGTAGTGGGGTGGCTTCTTCCGCTGCCTGCAAGATGGTGCCTGTCAAGTCTAGTAGCGCTTGTTCTACTGTTTCGGCAGTAGGTGGCGGAGCGCGAGCGATATCAGAGGCGACAGTTTCTTGGTATCGCTCCCAGTCTGTGCGTTTGTAAGACGTCTGGTACCGTGGGAGTGCTACCCATTCTCCCACATCGACTTCTAGAATCACTGGGTTGTGGTCGGAGGACATTCTGTTGATTGTCCTTGCGATCACAAATCCTGCGATCCTCCTAGTGAGAGCTATGTCTAACACATCGGGCCTGCTTCCGTTTTTCGGAAAATGTGTGGGCTCGACTGGACCCCATGTTTCGAAGTGGTGGGTGCGCGCTAGTTGTTGCAGTTTGGCGCCTGCTCTGGAGGTTACTCTTGAATTCCAGTCAGGGTGTTTGGCGTTGAAGTCTCCCCCTATTACGAGTTTGCCTTCAATTTGCCCTAGAGCAGCTATGTCTCCCTCATCTATCTGGTCATGTGCGGGTCGGTACACTGCAACAATTGTTAGGGGTCCAGTGGCAGTGGTTACTTCCACCGCCACTGCTTCGATTTTATTGGTAGCTGGTAATAAAACCTGGTGGTGGGGGATCCCTCTTTTTATGTATATAGCCACTCCTCCGCCTTGGGTTGGCCTGTCTTTGCGATAGCTAACATAGTTGGGGACTGTCGCATTTATTCCCGGTTTTAGGTGGGTTTCCCCCATCATGCATATGTCGATGGAGAACTCCTTCATGAGTTCTCTGAACTCTACCTCTTGATTAACAATGCCGTCTGCGTTAAAGACGCACGTTGTCAGGCCTTGGATGTTCGGTCGTCTATTCCTGAGGCCAGGAGAGAGGAACATCTATTTTATGACAAACGATTTCAAACAAACCAACAAACCCACCCAATCAGACCATCCGTTTCCCAAAGTGCGGTGGTGAAACTTACCTCGAAATTCCATGAAATGGGCCTGGGTTACAGAAAGAGGTTACGGATGAAGCAACATCAACCGAGGTTTTTGTACCACTCAGTAAGCGTCCGGAGCGCAATATTCGCTGCACATCGCAGGAACTGGGATCTACCATACATTAACAGACATCCTTAGAAAATACGGGGTTAAAACTTCTCACGAAAGACAATCCAGATCGTCGGGTTCCGTTCGCAGAAGATACACACCCAAGCTGGACGAAAACTGTTGTATCTCTTAAGACGCACTGTTTACGAAGCTAGTTTACATGTTAAAGGAAAGGTAGGTACACAGAATCACAGATACTGGTGAAATGTTAATCCTCACTGAATGGGTCCATCAAAAGTACGACGTGCATCGAACGTGTTGGTTTAGTGTGTAGTATAGGTTTCTCGTATTGTTGGGACCTTCTTTATTCAGGGCACACTAATAGCAACCAGGTTTCTATAGTTGTTCGAAGAACATGAGCTGCCGTATTTGGTGTCATTTCCAACTTCTCTACAGCGCGGTAAAACCCCATCTCATTATGGGCTAACTGTCAAAACATTACTGGATATCGAGTTTCCTCGGAGAAAATGGTTCAAATGGCTCTGAGCACTATGGGACTCAACATCTTAGGTCATAAGTCCCCTAGAACTTAGAACTACTTAAACCTAACTAACCTAAAGACATCACACACACCCATGCCCGAGGCAGGATTCGAACCTGCGACCGTAGCAGTCCCGCGGTTCCGGACTGCAGCGCCAGAGCCGCTAGACCACCGCGGCCGGCTCTTTCCTCGGAGATCTAGAGCTTGTAGAGATCCGGTTGATTGACCGCCACGACCCCTATTTAAGCCAGTTAACTTCTATCTGCAGATATAAGTTAAGTTAAGGCAAGGCGTGTGTGTGTGTGTGTGTGTGTGTGTGTGTGTGTGTGTGTGTGTGTGTGTAGGGAAGATCAGAAAGCTTGCACACCTGAGGGGGCGTATTGTTTATGCTTTCAAAATGGTTCAAATGGCTCTGAGCACTGTGCGACTTAACTTCTGAGGTCATCAGTCCCCTAGAACTTAGAACTACTTAAACCTAACTAACCTAAGGACATCACATACATCCATACCCGAGGCAGGATTCGAACCTGCGACCGTAGCGGTCGCGCGGTTCCAGACTGCAGCGCCTAGAACCGCTCGGCCACAACGGCCGGCTGTTAATGCTCGTGCAGTCACTGCGGTTCATGTGTAGGCTGGTTGAAGTTCTTGAGGGACAGGTGTAGCGATTGAAAACCTTACAACGTGCTGAACAACACGTTGAGAATTGTGACATCACAATGAATAAAGCTATGCTAAAACGAAAGGTGAGTTTGGTTTTCTCGTGTTATTCTCTCTTTCATATGATACTGCCTTCAGTCTCTCAAATCATGAGTTGCATCCATGATTGCCGCTTCCTAAACTGGGGTCCCCCTCCTCCCCGACCAACCATAATAATACTTGGCTTTAAAATTCTGTTTATCCACCTGGTTATGAAATACGACGGTGGTTCCACATGTATGGACCACACCACCTTCTACTATGGTAGCTTGCCTCGATAGCAAGTTTCTTTCAACGCCATGAAAAATTTTTTATTTTCTCGCACCAATTCCCCACTATAGCACGAACAGTGCATATTACGCCAAGCCCCTAATTCTTTTAATTATCGCCTATACCAGTATTGTAATGTGAAATGTTGAGAGTTTTTCCATTTAATTATTGCCACGATATCCTCTTCTAGACAGATACACTGAGGCGACAAAAGCCACGGGATAGCGACATGCGCATATAAAAGTGGCGGTAGTGTCGCTTACGCAAGGTATAAAGGCAGTGCATTGCAGGAACTGTCGTTTCTACTCAGGTCATTCACGTGGAAAGTTGTTAGACGAGATTACGGCCGCATGACGGAAATTAATAGACCCCGTACGCGGAATGGTAGATGGTGCTACACACATGGGACATTTCATTTCGGAAATTGTTAGGCAATTCAGTATTCTGAGATACACAGTGTCGAGTACGCCGCGAATACAGAACTTCGGGCATTACCTCTCACCACCGATAATGCAGCGGCCGACGGTCTTCACTTATCGACCGAGGGCAGCGGCGTTTGCTTAAAATTGTCAGTGGTAACACACAAGGAACAGTGTGTGAAATGATGCAGAAATCAATGTGCGGCGTACGACGAACGTATCCTTTAGAACACTGTGGCGAAATTTGGTGTTAATGGGCCATGGCAACAGACGACCGACGCGAATGCCTTTGCTAATATCACGACATCGTCTGTAGTGCGTCTCCTGGGCTCGTGACCATATCGGCAGGACCGTAGTACACTGGAAAACCGTATCCTGGTGAAATGAGTCACAATTTCAATTGGTCAGAGCTGACGGTGGGGTTAGAATCCATGGATCCAAGATGTCAACAAGGCACTCTGCAAGCTGGTGGTGACTCTATAATGGCGTGGGCTGTGTTTACATGTACCAGTGACTGGAAATAGTTGTTTGGCTACTTGGATACCATTTCAACCATTGATAGGTTTCGTGTTCTCACACAACGACGGAATTTTTATGCATGACAGTACTCCATGCCACCGTGCCACGATTGTTCGTGATTGGTTTGAAGAACATTCTGGACAATTCGAGCGAATGACTTGCCCACATATCGAACATATATGGGACATAATCGAGAGGCCAGTTCGTGCACAAAATCCTGTACCCGCAACACTTTCGCAATTACGGTCTGTTAACGAGGCGGCATTGGTCAATATTTCTGCAGTGAACTTCCGATGACTTGTTGAGTCCATGCCACAACGAGTTTCTCCACTATGCCAGGAAAAATGAGGTCCAACATATCACGAGGTATCCCATGACTTATCACCTCAGTGCATCAGCTATGCATTTTAATTCTCGCACGGCTGCAAAGATGAGTGATACAGTTATTAGCGTCAGAAAAGTTGTGACACAGCTGTAATTGATAAAATCTCCATCAGAATTGCAGCTGAATTCGGCCCTCCTTTAACCGCAATGTATTATAGAGTTCTGGAACAAAAAACAGAGTCCAGTAGTTGGAAAAATGCACAATAACCTCGACATCCGTCTGTTGTAGAATCATAGAACATACGTGGAGCTCAAACGTAATTAAGTATCCCGAACAGAACGACCTTCAACATCTCAAACAACATGAATTCCGGTAAAACTGATCATTTGAAAGCCAATTTGCACTTTTCCCACATGACATCCTCGGTGTCATCGATCAGGACATCAGGTAGATGCAGTATTTCTCGATTTCCGAAAAGCGTTTGACTCAGTACCACGTCCGTGCTTATCATCGAAAGTACAATCGTACGCGGTATCAAGTGAAATTTATGACTGGATTTGAAACTTCCTTGATAGGGAAAAAACAGCATGCTAACTTGGATGTTGAGTCATTGACGGATGTAGAAATGACTTCTGGCTTAGCCCAGGGAAGTGTGTCAAAAGCGATGTTGTGTCTGTCGTCCATCAATGGCTTGGCAGACAGTTGTAATAGTAATCTCGGACTTTTCATTGATAGTACAGCTATTTATAGTGGAGTTGTGCCTAAAAAAATGCTACACAAGATTTGAGAACGAGGAAAAGATGGGAAAATTCCTTTCAGCTTTCAGAAGTGTAAAATTGTGCACTTCACCAAGCGTAAAAACGTATCCTATGACAACAGGATCAGTAAGTCACAATGGGACACAGTTGGCTAATACAAATACGTGGGTGTAACAGTTTGAGAGGATATGAAATGGAATGGCAGCCACTGCTTAAGGGACGATGGTGGCAACAGCCTGTTCAGGGACTGATCAGCAGCATCCCTGTGGCCAGAAGAAGTGGTGCCACGCACTGAGAGTGAGTTTTACGGGCCATAATTTGTTCCATATTCACAGTTTAACAGTACTGTCAAAAGAAGAGCTTCTCAAGCCCGCGAGTGGTGGCCAGTTGGCACTTTGTTTCCTTGAAGCTGTCCAGAAGATATTGAACAGCATCCCCGTTGATGGACCATTCTAATTGAGTGATCTGCGCAATCCTGGACGGTGTTCCAAGGCGTGGAGTATCCCCGCCGTTAACTGTTCCAGTAACGGCAGCGAATTCGAAGTCCATATGAAAAGATTCTTCTGCTCGACCTAACTTCTTCACGAACGTTCTCTCGGAATGCCACTCTTCTTCGCTATACATGAAAATGGTGTACTTTTTTTTCTATAGGGAATTTTTAAAGCTACTCCGCTTGAAGGAGATGTTTCCATCAAAAGAAGCCCAATTACTTCGCGTACTTTAGTTTTACAACTACGAGTAAACACCTCAGCCGTTTTTTCAGGTATAATGGTGCCGTGTCTCTTGGACTATGATATACTATAAATGACTTACAGTCGTGTTTCAATTATACACTCTTTCGATGTAATTCTTCCGATGGGCTATCTCAGCAACTTTTCGTCGAGAGGGCATTACTGCCCGCAGATGGTGCACAGCTCACGTTGAGTCTGTAACTAGTTTATGAGCTGAGAACCATACTTTTCGTACAAGCAGCTTGGGAAAGAAACACTGACCTCGATGGAGTCCCGAGTTTCATAGACGTATCAGTCTTTATGTTCACTGGTTGGCTCATTAATGGTACGTACCTACGTATGTACATAGGGACGTGAAAAAGTCACACATGTCGTCCCACCTAAGACCATTGCGCAATAAGAGTTGCGCATTGTCTAAATGGAGTACGTGTTACGGGTGTCAAGCAGACAAAGTTCTGATATGTTAAAGATAAAACGTGCAACATAGCGAGCGAGGAAACAATGTGCCAATTGAAAACGCACTCTAATGCCGAAAATGCAGTATTGTAAATTCCTGTGGGAAAAACGTATAAATTGTACACCGATTTACTGTGAAATTCTTGCGGATTATGGACGAAATGCAATGTCGTGTGAAGCCTTGAGAACTGGTGCCAACAAGCCGACCAAGGCCGCAAAGATGTAAACGATGCTGACCGGGAAGTCCAGATCTTGCACCACGCTATTTCCATCTTTCTGGCAAGCTAAAAGAAAATCTGTGGGGAAAGATATTTTGCAGCGATAAGGACGTTTACACGGCGTTTCTCGATGACTCCGTGACCAAGGAGCAAAATGTTATCGTCGAGGAATTGAACGATTGGTGCAACATTCCAACTCCTGTTTACAGAGACTTGGTAACTGTGTTAAAAAATTGTGTCATGTACCTGTATAGCTACGAAGTGTAGTGCAACATTCAATGAAAGTTACTTGGCGTACCACAGCAATATGTAACTTCCTTTTCGAAGTTCTCTCGTATGTATCAAACTTTTTTTTTTTATCGAAAGTCCTAGAGACCTGACGCGTAGCAACGAAAACGTGCCTCAATGTAACAAAGCCTCAGCTGAGAAGGAGGCGTTTCTGTGGCGTCCGCCGAGCCTTCAGAGTCATGTCCGGCAGGCAGCTCCAGCCTGAGCCGCGTGCGATCCATCACGGGGCAGCCGCCACACGTCCATTAGCAAGCTGGCGCTTGACCTCGCTTGTCTCTCCTCTAGCGTGCCAGTGGACAGCAAACACCCCGAAGGGAATCGAACGTGTACCATCCTAAACAAGCGCCTCCTCGCTAATAGCGACAGTAACATATCGTCCATCTCCACCCTCGTGTCGACCGCTAAGTTTACCGAGAGAGGTTGCGCAGGGGGGAGACACTGAACACTCGTATTCTGGAGGACGGTGGTTCCAATCTCAAGTCTCGACATCCAGGGTTGGGTTTCCGGTGATTTCCCTAAATCGCTTAAGGCAAATACTGGTACGGTTGCTTTCAAAAGCAACGATCAACGTCGTTACCCGCCCTTCCCTAATCCGACCTTTTGCCCCAGTGACTTCACCACCGAAGGGACTTCCAGCGCTTATTTTCTTGCCTAGCTACTTCGAAATCGTTCAGAAACTGAGTAGAGAAACTCAGCAATCCCGTAGATAACTATACTGTCTGTCGTTCACAGGCGTTACGTCGGATAATGTTTGAGAGGTGCACAGCATCTCAGCGAGATAGCTGGTCATCATCTTCAGGTGCTCAATGACGTGTTGCTGCAGTGGCTTGCAATATATGCGTTGGCTCGCTAAGAAAGTGCAGGCGCCAAGAGATGGGACTATAACGTAATCGGGGAGGAATCATAGACGGCGTCGACATCCAGAGCTCCCACCCCACCGGACAAACTGGCCACGGTCTTCACATGTGCGACGCGGGAAAAGCGCGGCCACTAAGTCGGGACTCCTAATTCCCGTCTGTGTTGATCGCAGAATTCGTTGGTCTGCCCGCGCGCGCAGGGCTGCGATTTGAGGGCGTTTTTACAGCGTAGCGCGTGCGAATATCGTGGCCCGCTTCTACGGCAGGAGGCTCTTAATGTATATGTCCTCTACGTTTCATCTATGATGACGTTATACCCCACCCCTTGGCACTTGCGCATTTCAAGCGAGCCGGCACATGTATTGGCGAACCACTGCAGCAACACGCCGCTAAGTACCTGAAGAAGACGAGCAGTTATCTCGTTGAAATACTGAGCACGTTTCACAACGCGACACCCGTGAACCACTCGAGCAGTTATTACATCGGGATTGTCTCAGACAACGCAACTATAGTTTCATTTTTAGAATACGACAAGCGCTTCAGACGCAAGGTCTCCTAATTTATCACAGGTAACTAAACACCTTCAACGATGGGATAATAACATCGTGTTTGGACAATAAAACTGTATTGATTTTACTTCCATTTAAATTACGTTTTTGTGAACCTTTTTACAGGGAATTTATGATTGTTCTGCAACAATGTTTTATGTGCCAGAAATGTTGTGTTTAAAGCTTTTCTCAGACCGCTTTGTTTTCCAACAGAAAAGAACGCACTGACTGCCAGTTCTGGAATACTTTCGGGGCTATGCTCTCCACACATGCCAAACGTGTGCAAAAAAACAGAAAAACGGGGCGAAGTCGGCTACAACGTACGTTTAAAGAGCGCCAGATAAGCCTGACGCGAGGTGTGTGCCTGCTGGCTGTCTATCGGGGAGAAGAGGACGAGCAGACCGGATGACAGTAGGCACGAGCGAGGTGTGTACGAAGGGTGCTCGTTTCATGTTTAATTGCACTGAGGTGGCAAAAGTTATGGCATATCTCCTAGTATCGTGTCGGACGTCATTTTTCCCCGCACAGTGAGGCAACTCGACGTGGCAAGGGCTCAACAAGTCGTTGAAAGAAGAAATACTGAACCATGTTGCCTCTACAGCCGTCCACAACTGTGGAAGTGTTACCGGTACAGGATTTTCTGCACTGACTGACCTCTTGCTTATGTTCCATAAATATTTGACGGGATTCATGTAGGGCAATATGGGTCACAAAACAATTCACTCGAACTGTCCAAAATGTTATTCAAGCCATTTGTGAACAATTGTGGATCGGTGACAAAGCATTGTCACCCATAAAAGTTCCATCATTGTTTGTGAACATTATATCCATGAATGCATGAAGTGGTCTGCAAGTAACCATTTTCGGTCGATGATCGGTTCAGTTGTACCAGAGGACCCAGCCCATTCCATATAAATATAGTCCACACCATTATGAAGCCAGCTTCGTGGGGTCTGCGTCACACTCGAGCCCTACATCAGCTCTTACCAACTGAAACTGGTACTCATCTAACCAGCATCTATATTCCAAGTCGTCTAGGGTCCAACCAATATTGTCAGGAGCTCAGCAGAGTCTCTGCAGGGGATTTTGTGACGAGTGGGACAAAGGGGATGTGGCCCCACTTTGCCTTGTTACCAAATTTATTCAAGATGGCGGACCCAAGATTGCAGCCATAGATGTGACAACGTCGCACTGCAGTCACAGAGGGGAGCGAAATAGGTCAACTGGGCTACCTCCGCTGACCCAACTCTGCCCCCCTTCCTCTCCCTGACCTCATCAGGAAATTGGTGGGAAAAGGACTCTGTCTGTGCTGGGCTGCTAATACGACAGACATAAGTTTTTTTTTATTTTGTATGCATTGTAGTGTATTAGTTATGTAAACAATTTGAGTTTTCACAGACAGTAGTTCCATCCGGTGTGTTCCCCTTGAAGGCCAGAGTCCAACTGACCTAGTTCAGAACACCACCAACAGAGGGCGCTGTTGGGCCTCCCCCCCTCCCCTCCTGTGACGTAATCCAAGATGGCGGCCCAGGGGAAAATGGCTGGAAATCTACTCTGTCCGTGTCTAGCTGCTGGACTGGGAGGATGGACGTAATTGTTTACAGTGTGTGCTATGTGTTCAATGCATGATATGTCTGTGCTAGGAAGGAGTAGTTTAACAGGCATATTAGCTGTAATCATGCAGCTAAGTACTGCGTCCATAGCCACCTGCACACAGCTTGGAAACCAATGATATTTGAAGACTGTATGAAGAAGATGAATACACTACTTCAAATAATGAAGATGCAGCACGATGAGGGCTATGTTACACTTCGCAACTCATGCTGATAAATCCGTGTGCTGTAACTATAGATCATTCGATAAAATTACAGTCGGTCTTCTGAAGCGCAAGAGGCAGGACGTTCCCCTACGCCGACAGGGTGCTTCCTGCCCGAGAGTCCTCACATCCCACTGGCGGAGGCCATGTGCTGGATTCACAGCACCAGCACGTTGTACCCACAAGGGTGGTTGCGCGCTAAGAAGATAATACCTCAGCGTTGTTTGTGGAGCACGGATGGCCCTTGTCACTGAACATGAACTATCTCAGGAGTTATAACATCCGTGTTTAAGTAATATGCGGAATAATGTCACATACGTAACTTGAAGATGTCACAGGAAGTAAATGTACCACTGCACGAAGAGAGAGAGAGCTTTGCAGATGAAGCAAGAATATTTGAACAATTTGCAATGTAAATACACGTTTTATTCTGAGGGCTACCATCATTACCACACTTGAACACTGACCCTAAAAAAAGATCGTAGCACACTTCTGAAACACTTCACGCGCTTTTGTGGGATATACCGCAGTCTTCCCTTGTCTTTCAGCATGAGCTGCTTCAGGAGTTATTAAATCCAACTGAAAATGTCTCTAAATACAATTTCAATAAGATCAGTGCACAGTAGTTTGCTTCAGTTTTGCGATGTATACCGCCACACTTGAACACAGCCTCTGTGAGAGACTTCACATGCATCTGTGGGAAATAGCTCCCGAAACCTACATCAGCTGCAATATCAGACTTTACACGGCAAAACGACGATATTTGGAAGTCGAAATATATATCTCTGTAACTCTAAACAGGATATACACCACTTTTCGAGTTTTAGCTGCTTACTTGACGGCACTGCCAGAGAGAGAGAGAGAGAGAGAGAGAGAGAGAGAGAGAGAGAGAGAAATTTCCAAGTCCTACATCTGCTCTGGTGTTCATCACTTTTCTGAAATGCTGAGTGGCCTTAGTTTATATTTTCGGCTGGAATCACGGACGTTATTTTCCTCATTTCTCGAAGCACACATCGGTGTCCAAGCACAGATCGTAAAAAAATACAAATAGAATCCTAAGCACTGTCCTATAAACGAGAAAAATGATAGAAGTTTCGGTGCCCCACAACTGCCGGTCTGGAGATACTCTAAAGCCACAGAGGGCGCTCAAACAAAGAAGACATCACATGACTCTCAGAAGTCATAGTATTTTCTGTAGATGCCTTGACCCTGTCTTGTTCGAACCAAGTCCTATGCACAGTGGGAAGGATGTCTTGTGACACTCTGATATCATGGAACTTCCTGTGAATGGAGCATTCTGATTGGTTCTCACTGAGTTCCCCGCCCCCCTCCCCCCCAAACTGTTGCTCCTGCCTGAGTGGGAGCAGAGTCTGACATTTTCTGCAGATGGACAAATTAGGATACTCTCAGCAGCTAAACTATTTCTTACAGATCGAAAAAAAGGATACAGCAGTTATACAGCATCATATAGCACTGACAGTTAAACCCTGCCAAAGTGGTCTACAGATCTTGAAATACAGAAACTACTGGCAAAGACACTTCCTCAGTTATACTGCTCTGCTACTGTCAAAGAAAGTTTGAATTTTTTGGCGTGAAACCAATTTCCAATCGGGCTATATCACCACAAACGATTACCATATCCATCTAGTAAACACAATTCGTACACTGCACCATACAAAATCATCACTCCTGCATATAGCTATCGACCACCATACACTTACATACACCACGAAGACAGACCAATCCCAAAAAACGTAAAGACATGCATTGCATATAGTCGCAGCACGAGATATTTCCTGCGAGGTCGGTTATCCACCGTGGCCGAGGGCCCTCCATGTTCCGCGGACACACTCTGAACTGGTGTACAAAGGCTGGGCTGGTTTCCCCGGCACAAGGGCGTTACTGCTTCCAGCCCCGACCTGCTTCCTTGCTAAAATGCTTTCTACAGCCGTCTCCAGAGTCTGGAATTATAAGAACATCTGTATAATCACATGGTTTGCCAGATCATCATACCATTTACGCGATAGTTCTTGATGTCAGTCACATAGCAGTAGGCTACCAATCGCTTGCACAGTATAATTCCGGACAGTAAGAGAGACATACAACACTATCTACCTGCGATCATTAACAGCAAACCTCTCAATCATCAGAAGACTTCCAACTCATGTGTGATGGTGGTGATGACGAAACATGTCCATCCTGTTTCAGCACCCTTCTCTAGACGAACGAAGATTCACGCAACTTAACCCCATTCCCCTGCCGCATATTGTGCGTAACATCGAGTCTCCAGTTTCATAGCTAGGGTGATTTGAAGCTACCGACAGGTGTTCGTGAGGAACTGCGATCCCCGTGTATACATCTACTTAACAGACGTCCTGTTTACGGAGTTAGTGGCAGCACGGCGTGTACTTTCAGATGGCAAATGCCGCTGCTGTGCCGTTATCTGTTTCCTTTTACGAGGCGTTCTCCACTGGTGACGATCATTTTTTATAGGACTGATGCGAGCATAGTATAATTTCTGAACCATGATCCAATGTGAACAGTGGGCGCTATACACCTCCGGAAAGGTATATTGTGCATGTATATATTGTGCATGTATATATTGTGCATGTATATATTGTGCATGTATCACAAAGACTCTATATTTTTTGTCTTTGGTGTAGAAGGAAGTACAGGGTATTCCACTTATCTCCTGACCGCCTGTGCGGCGAAGCAGATGCCGGGCAGCAAGTGCTCTGTTGCCCGGCCATCAGATGCCATGTCGCTCGTCTACTGCTGCTGTTGCCACGACTACATTAAAAATATAAGTAAATACATTTTGTACTCACCCATGTCACGCAACGAGATGCTAGAACTGCCTGCCATTATCTTCCACGCAAGTCTGTCATCTACTCAAGAAATTATTAATCACACGATGTAATTCTCTCCGAGATATTGAATTAATTGATTCACGGATATTATCCTTGAGTTACTCTATCATGTGAGGATTTGTTGTGTACACTTAACCCTTCAGCGATCCCCACAAATAAAAATCCCAGAGTTAAATCAGGACTTCCTAGCGCGCCACATATTTTTACTAATCATTCTTTCATGGAACACATCGGGAATTCCATGTTTACTACATCGATATAGTAATCGTTTGTGGTGATATAGCCCGGTTGGAGATCGGTATCACGCTGAAAAATTCAAGCTTTCCTCGACAGAAACAGAGCAGTGTAACTAAGTGTCTTCCCGCATTTCATTTCATGATCTGTACACCACTTTTGCAGGGTTTAATTGTCAGTACAATATGACTGCTGTATCCTTTTATTCGATCATTACAAAATAGTTTCGCCACTGAAAGTTTCACAATTTGTCCGTCAGCAGAAAATATCACACCAGAAGCAACAGCAGTTTGACGGGTACATTCAGTGAGAACCAATCAGAATCCTCCATTCACTGGACGTTCCATGACGTCAGAGTGTCTCAAGACATCGTTTGTGTGGGTCATAGGAGCCTCTACACTCTTGTTCAAACAAGACAGGAGCAAGGTCTGTATGAAAATGTCTATGATGTCATCATAGAGTCACGTGATGTCTTCTTTGTTCGAGAGTTCAGAGGCATGTGCAAGAAGACCACCCTCTTCTGGTTTGGACAGGCAGGATACTGTCCATCATCCATTGTGGCTTTAGAGCACCTCCACACCAGTAGTTGTAGGGTATCGAAAATTCCAGCCATTTTTCTCGTCTGTAGGACAGTGCTTCGAATTCTGTTTGTGCTTAGACACCGGTGTGTGAGTCGAGAAGCGAGGAAAATAATGTCCCTGATTCCAGCACCAAATATAAACTAAGCCCACTCAGCGTTTCACAAAAGTGATGAACACTACAGCAGCTGAAGGACTCAGTAATTTTTCTCTCTCTCTCTCTGGCAGTACTGTCAAACAAGCAGCTACAAATCGGAAAGTGGTTGGTGTCCTATTTAGAGTTTTGGCGTGTAAAATCTGATATTATAACTGATATCGGTGTTGGGATTTATTTCACAAAAAACCTTTGCCGCAATCTTTCTCAGACTGTGACCTAACTACTGTGCAGTGATCTTATTGAAAGTGTATTTAAAGACTTTTCAATTGGATTTAATAACTTCTGAAGCAGCTCGTGCTGAACGACAAGGGAAGGCTGTGGTATTTCCCACAAAAGAGCGTATAGTGCCTCAGGGATGGTTTCACAAAGGCGTCGCGATCTTATCTTGGAATCTGTGTTCGAGTGTGGCAGTATACACCGCAAAATTGAGGCAAACTACTGTACAGCGACCTTTTTGAAAGTGTATTTAGGGACATTTTCGGTTGGATTTAGTAACTCCTGAACCAGCTCATGGTCACAGAAAGGATGTAGAATTACCCACAGTTAAGTGAAGGCTGTGGCCACTGCATTGTCCATGGTGAAAGATAATGCCTGATTTTGTATTCTCGGCTCAATCTTGACACTGTGACTCTCGGAATAATCAATTCCCTAGCCATTTCCAAAACCGAATGTTCCATGCATATTGCACTGACAGGGATGGTTTAACAAGTGTGCCATGATGTTTTTTTAGAGTCAATATCCAAGTGTGTAAGTAGCGCAGGCGCCAGAGTGGATGAACGTCTTGCCTCTTGCGCTTCAGAAGACTGAATCTACTTACAGCACACGCATTTATCAGCATGAGTTGCGAAGTGTAACTTAGCTCCCGTCCTTCTGCATCTTCATTATTTGATGAAGCGTATTTGTCTTTTTCATACATTCAGCAAGTATCATTGGTTTCCAAGCATCAAGCACGTGGCTATGGACACAGTCCTAGCTGCATTGTTACAGCTAATATACCTGTTAAAACACCTCCTTCCCAGCACAGACTTCTCACCCATTGAACACATAGTACATACAGTAAACCAATATGTCCGTCCTCCCAGTACAGCAGCAGGACACTGACTCAGCGAATTTCCCGCATTTTTCTTAATCTTGGATCACGTCAAGAGTGGGGGGGGGGGGGGCGGCAGGGTCAACAGCGACCTCCAGTGACGGTGTTATGAAATAGGTCAGTAGGATTCTGGATATCAAGGTTGAAAACATCAGATGGAGCTACTGTTTATAACAACACAAATTGTTTAAATAAGCAATATACTGCAATGCACACAAAATACGTATGGCTGTACTGTCCAGCAGCCCAGCACAGAGTCCTTTTCTCGCCTGTTTTCAGATGGAGGAGGAGAGGAGGATGGGGAGGGAAAAGGGTTCAGTGAAGTTAGTGCGAGGTAGCCCCATTGAGCTATTTTCCCACCAAAATTTGAATTTCCCACCATGACGTCAGAGTGACATTGCCGCATCTATGGCCGCCATCTTGGATCCGCAATCTTGAATAAATCTGGCAACAATGCAAAGTAGGGCCGCACCCCCTTTGTCCCACTACTGTAGCGCTTTTAGCGAAGACAGTCGCGTGTGTATCTGCTGCCATAGCCCAGTTACGTCACGTTTAGTCACAGTGCCCTTATGGATATGTTTGTCATACGTTACACACTGATTTCTGGATTTATTTCACGCAGCGTTGCTTGTCTGTTAACACTGACAACTCTACGCAAACGTCGCTGGTATTGGTCGTTAAGTGAAGGCTGTGGCCACTGCATTGTCCATGGTGAAAGATAATGCCTGATTTTGTATTCTCGGGTCAATCTTGACACTGTGGCTCTTGGAATAATCAATTCCCTAGCCATTTCCGAAACCGAATGTTCCATGCATCTATTTCCAACTGCCATTCCGCGTTTGCAGTTTGTTAATTCCTGTCGTGCAGCCACAATCACATCAATCGCTACTGTACAAATAACAGCTCCGCCAATGCACTGCCCTTTTATACCGCATGTAGTAAACAAGATGTGCATCGTGCAGTTTTCAATATTCTACCTATGAAAACACTGTAACGACGGTAAAACAAATGCTTCCTGTTTTCCACAAAGCTTAAAAGGCTCACTGTTGTGATCTGGACAATGGTTACGTTAAGACTCCGCTCCCACCTTGTAAATAATATTTGTAAGTTACCAGTTGACTGAATGCATCAAGCAGCACTGTTTGTTTTTTCTTTTTTTTTCAGTTGATTCATCGAACCTTGTCGAATTTATCTTCGGAAATACAAGAGTGCAAACTGAAGTGTAATTAGCACAGAGGTAATTTTAAAAAACAGGTTTAGCCACGGGTAGATGTTAACTGTACACTTCGAGTGGGTCCTTGGACATACTGACTAACCCAGTATTGCGGAACTGTGGAGGTAATTTCGATGCGCTGTACTAATGAAACTACAAACTGAACGTGAAACACTAACCAATAAAATAGACACCTGACTTGCTGATGCAGCTGTCTGATATTTCGAGCATTGTCTACCAAACGTAACAAACTTTGTAGGTATTCTAACGTGTTAATGCGGAGAAAAAAAAAATAAGTAAGTTCCAACTTTGGCCACTTGGTGCATAACTGGCGTTGTAAATGTAAGAAAGACGTAAACAGAGGTTTCCATATGTCATGTGTTAGGAAAGGCAGAAAAGGTCAAACATGTGAGAAAGGCCTCACGTTGAATTTATTATTAAACCTAGATTACAAAATTTGTTCAATATGAGCACCGAACACGACGCTGACACGCTGTACAGCGACATATTTCCATCTGGTGGCCAAAACTGGAACTTTTTTCAGCGCAAATCGGTTCCGCATTAACGAGTGAGCCTACCTATCAAGTTCCGCTGCTATACAACGATTACAGTCCCCACTGGATCTCCGGGAGTAGCTGCACTTTAACTATAATCACCTGAGAAGTTAGGAGAGGTGCTGCTGGTAAAACGACGGGTAAACCGAGTAGCTAGATGGTATTAGCGTGCCTTCAACAGCTGGGCGAGAATGATGTAGCCGCCAAAGAGTCCGTGACCTCGCCAGCACAGATTGACCGATGAAGTGTTCCGATCTGTACGTGACTTTGTAATGATCTGTATTACGACGAGCAGGAGATCGCATTTTTTGTTGAATATAACGATTGACTTTGAGGGCTATTTAGAGATTCTAAGTGACGCCTGACTGTGTGTGCTACGAGGAAATGCAGTGGTGGCGATTTTAATTTTTGATGAAAGTGATTTATGGTTTAACTCTTGATTTTTTTTAACTCTGTTAAACTAGCAATTTTAGTCTCCGACAGTGATTTGGATTCCCCGCCTAGCCAGAGCACCGATAGGGAGCCAACGTCGGAGATACTCAGGCGACAGCGGAGCCAAGCACTTGAGGTGCCGACGCCTCTAGCTAGTGTGTACCACTAAATCCGCAGCCCAGCTATCGCTGCCGAGTCTCTCTATACGATACTGCAGTGCCTGTGTTGTTCGTAAGTACAAAGCAATGTTTCTCTGGACGTGCAAGGAACACTGCATCGTAATTCGGAACAACATAGGCACTGCAATATCGTATTTATCCGCCGACACCGGGCAAGCGGCTTTCAATTACACTGTCTCCGCTGTACGGGAATATACATAATGGATGTACGATTGCAGATTGTGGACACATGGTTGACGACATATGGACGTTTCGGTCTAGCCGTGAAGAGTTCTCGGATAGCCTAATGGTAAGGCTCGTCATAAGCGCGAAATGCGGGTTCGAGTCCATGACTGTCCACACTCGCAATTGCAAATATATTTCATGTGTCACTTCGTAGTCCAAAGACCTTAAGTAATTAGACTCCCCGAGAGTGCTGCAGTACGGGATATTCTGAATCTTCGGCTGGGCGCCATTGTGATCTTAGGAGTCTGTTACGTAGAAGTGTACTGTGCCTTGTAAAGACATAAGACTGAACATTAGGTATTTATCGGGGGATATATACCGCGTATGTTAGTCATAACTGTACTGTCTGAACAGTGTAGGTTATGTGAATGAAGCTGGTGAGGAGCTGCTCAGCGTGTAATTGCATAAATACATTCGATAATGGAACCAATATTACTTTTCACAGATAAAATAATATTTTTAGACGTTTTGTGTGTTAATTCACTTGCGTGATAAATGTATCTACAACGTGATAATATAAGTAACAAGCATTTCATTGCAGGTTTCCTGTTTAAAACACACAGTTTTTTTTTAAAATGTTAAATGCTGTCAGGAGACAAGGCTTACGGCCGACAATAAACAATGTTCTATGTTCGGAACATTTCAAGGGAAGTCGTTTGGTTGCAAACTACGTAAATGTCGGAAGGCTGAAACATGGTGCCGTTCCATCCATTCTTCCCTTTTCCGAATCATATACAGCAGAATGTAAATTATTTTTAAAAACATACTGTCTATCATATTTTATTTTAACTGCACAAATTTAAAGACGCTCAAGTGCAAGGAAGAGGAGACTTTGCATTTACGTTTACCACCGCACTGGCCGCCAGCACCTTGTTCGCTATTCTCCCTCGACAGTTTACGGGATTTTGGAGCTTACTACACTCACTGAAGCCTTCTTTTACGCGCCTTTGAATAGCAGAGTACTGACGTTGCCCAATTTTCATTTGTGATTTGGATTGCTCTCTGGATTGTTGTACACGTTAAAGGTGAATTTGATACGATCTGGACTTGTTTTGGTTATTTGTTCACTTCGTTATCTCTATGGTCATTTATCTCCGGAAGGAAGGAAGACTGAGTTTAACATCCCGTCGACATCGAAGCCAAAAATGACGGAGCACAAGCTCTGAGCGTGTCAAGGATGGCGAAGGGAATCGGCCGTGCCCTTTCAAAGGAACCATCCCGGCATTTGCCTGGAGTGATTTAGGGAAATCACGGAAAGTCTAAATTTGGATGGCCAGACGCTGATTTGAACCGTCGTCCTCCCGAACGCGAGTCCGGAGTGCTGACCACAGCGACAGCGGTCGCATTTTTACCTCCGGACCCAGGTGTTTCGTTCCGCTTGCCTCTACGTTCCCTCCACTGTGATTTATCATCAGCTATGTCCCACCCATGCAGAGTAGGACAGAGGAGTGATATCCTACGACTGGACTGGAAAGTAAGCTTACATAGAGACAGGCTGGATAGAGGACTGAAAGCGTTTTTTCGCAAATGACCGTTTATTCTGTGCAAATGAGTTATTGTCAGAAAGAAGTTATTTTTTTATCAAGAATCATAATACTCCTGTTCTTCCTTGCCAACTTGCGAGCAGTCTGAGAAAGTTATTAATTCAGGGCTGGATTACTATCGTGAGATAGTAGTTATTATGGGTACAATTACTGAGTCCTCGTATTCGCCCCCTGTCTGGGCGATGACTTGTACTCGGAGCACCTACATTCCTGCAGGTCAACTGGTCGATAAACCATAACCTCCCAAGAATAGTAAGCGCCTCGAGGATACAAGACATCCGCCACAAAGCGTATCCATTTGTCAACTGTCCGAGGTAGTTATTAATTACATGGGCCTATGATTCCCGTACTGCCGTAATACCATTTTCAATAATTTCTACCATATTAAATAATTAATTCTCCAACTTCATTAATATGTTAAATTACAACTGCTTGAAGATGGAAGACTACTATTCAAACTGGTAGGATTTATTATAGGACACTGTGGTGAAGGTAGAATTATATTCAGTGTGCCTCTCCTCAGTGTTCCTACACGCCACATCGCTGTGCATCTTATCTGGTGTAGAGTAGCGGAAGATGCATACGGAGAGACGGATGCACCAACGCTGTGTGATAGCAGACCCGTCCCCGTCAGCGGAAAAAAGCGCCAGCCTTTCTGGGGCGATTTCACTAAGAATGCCAACTGCAGCCACATCATCGGAAGCCCATCACGTCTCCATACGCTACCCTACGCCGCCAATGACACCGGTCTTCCTCACACTGCCGCTCTCAAGGTTTTGCCTTATCGGCGCTGCCTTCCATTACGCCCAGTGAAGTTAATTTTTCTTCACCTTGCCTTTCTTAGGCTTACCTACGTAAAATCCCACGCAGCAAAGCTTGCCTAGAATTTTTTATGGTGACTGACAAATTGTTGCCCATCCAGGAAACAGTTTTCGGAAGTCTGCAAGGCTAAGTTTAACAGAAGTTTGGAGTTAGCAGCCGAGCACCATCAGAAACAGAGTCGAGAAAAGCGCACACTGGGACAAGCTTACGCAAAGGTTAGGGGTGAGCGGCTCGCCCGTCCCTGGCCACCCATTACCCAGCAGCCTGCACTCCTGCAGCACGACCGCCGCGTCTTAACAGTCGTACCCCTGCGCACGCAGCAATTAAGCTCGATCTTCCTCGCGGTTTGGGGTCTCTTGTGAAGGCACCCGACTGCACCTAGTTCACAGAGAGGAAGTTTGATTTTCCAGTTTTAGCTGTTACCGACAGCGGTCTTCAGTGCTACGCATGTGGCTTCAACCCCATAGTCTCTTCTAGATCCATGAAACCAACTAATTCAGTGCCAGTAATTGTGACACACAAACTACCGGGTGATCAAAAAGTCAGTATAAATTCGAAAACTGAATAAATCACGGAATAATGTAGATAGAGAGGTACAAATTGACACACATGCTTGTAACGACATGGGGTTTTATTAGAACAAAAAAAAATACAAAAGTTCAAAAAATGTCCAACAGATGGCGCTTCATCTGATCAGAATAGCAATAATTAGCATAACAAAGTAAGACAAAGCAAAGATGATGTTCTTTACAGGAAATGCTCATTATGTCCACCATCATTCCTCAACAATAGCTGTAGTCCTCGAATACTGTTGTGAACAGCACTGTAAAACAAGTCCGGAGTTATGGTGAGGCATTGGCGTCGGATGTTGTCTTTCAGCATCCCTAGAGATGTCGGTCGATCACGATACACTTGCGACTTCAGGTAACCCCAAAGCCAATAATCGCACGGACTGAGGTCTGGGGACCTGGGAGGACAAGCGTGACGAAAGTGGCGGCTGAGCACACGATCATCACCAAACGACGCGCGCAAGAGATCTTTCACGCGTCTAGCTTTTTTTTTTCTAGTAAAACCTCATGTCATTCCAAGCATGTGTGTCAATTTTTACCTCTCTATCTACATTATTCCGTCGTTTATAAAGTTTTCAAATTTATACTGACTTTTTGATCACCCGGTATATAAGTCTAATACAGGCCATTTTCGTAAAATCGCAGTAACGTTAGAGAAGATAAAACAACACGCTACCATCATGATGGAATCTCCGTAAGTACATAAAAGTAATGTTTTGAACAACTACTAATGACCACTGTTTCAAGCCACGAACTGTTAAAATAATAATGAGTGATTTCATCCTGAAAGACAATGATATCTAATTTACGTCTCGGTAATAAGCAAAAATCATCGTTTATACTTGTCTGAAAAATTACCTGTCAAGTTTATTCGAACTACATTTGTAACCAGTTGGAATAGACTGTTGACCCAGCTGCTGACTCCTCTCGTCCTGAACCCTGTTAATGGGCTACGTGGCAAACGGATTAAGCAGTATGTGCCCACGTTTTCTTAATTTCCGCGTCAAATGTGACATGCGGCAAAGAGAGTGTGGGGTAAAAGCAGAAGTTTCTGATGTAAGGTAGTGTTTTAAAGGCAGAGATAAAAGAAGACATCTGAAGGATGTGTGACATTTGCAGACGATGGAAAGCGCGCAACTACGTAAACGGGATTAGCCGAGCGGTCTAAGGCGCTGCAGTCATGGACTGTGCGGCTGGTCCCGGCGGAGGTTCGAGTCTCCCTCGGGCATGGGTGTGTGTTTGTCCTTAGGATAATTTAGGTTAAGTGGTGTGTAAGCTTAGGGACTGATAACGTTAGCAGTTAAGTCCCATAAGATTTCACACACATTTGAACATTTGAACTACGTAAAGCTTCCTTGGCGAGCTTGTGAGGTCCTTTTATTGTGAGAATGGGAACAGAACGCAAGAACTACACTCCTGGAAATGGAAAAAAGAACACATTGACACCGGTGTGTCAGACCCACCATACTTGCTCCGGACACTGCGAGAGGGCTGTACAAGCAATGATCACACGCACGGCACAGCGGACACACCAGGAACCGCGGTGTTGGCCGTCGAATGGCGCTAGCTGCGCAGCATTTGTGCACCGCCGCCGTCAGTGTCAGCCAGTTTGCCGTGGCATACGGAGCTCCATCGCAGGCTTTAACACTGGTAGCATGCCGCGACAGCGTGGACGTGAACCGTATGTGCAGTTGACGGACTTTGAGCGAGGGCGTATAGTGGGCATGCGGGAGGCCGGGTGGACGTACCGCCGAATTGCTCAACACGTGGGGCGTGAGGTCTCCACAGTACATCGATGTTGTCGCCAGTGGTCGGCGGAAGGTGCACGTGCCCGTCGACCTGGGACCGGACCGCAGCGACGCACGGATGCACGCCAAGACCGTAGGATCCTACGCAGTGCCGTAGGGGACCGCACCGCCACTTCCCAGCAAATTAGGGACACTGTTGCTCCTGGGGTATCGGCGAGGACCATTCGCAACCGTCTCCATGAAGCTGGGCTACGGTCCCGCACACCGTTAGGCCGTCTTCCGCTCACGCCCCAACATCGTGCAGCCCGCCTCCAGTGGTGTCGCGACAGGCGTGAATGGAGGGACGAATGGAGACGTGTCGTCTTCAGCGATGAGAGTCGCTTCTGCCTTGGTGCCAATGATGGTCGTATGCGTGTTTGGCGCCGTGCAGGTGAGCGCCACAATCAGGACTGCATACGACCAAGGCACACAGGGCCAACACCCGGCATCATGGTGTGGGGAGCGATCTCCTACACTGGCCGTACACCACTGGTGATCGTCGAGGGGACACTGAATAGTGCACGGTACATCCAAACCGTCATCGAACCCATCGTTCTACCATTCCTAGACCGGCAAGGGAACTTGCTGTTCCAACAGGACAATGCACGTCCGCATGTATCCCGTGCCACCCAACGTGCTCTAGAAGGTGTAAGTCAACTACCCTGGCCAGCAAGATCTCCGGATCTGTCCCCCATTGAGCATGTTTGGGACTGGATGAAGCGTCGTCTCACGCGGTCTGCACGTCCAGCACGAACGCTGGTCCAACTGAGGCGCCAGGTGGAAATGGCATGGCAAGCCGTTCCACAGGACTACATCCAGCATCTCTACGATCGTCTCCATGGCAGAATAGCATCCTGCATTGCTGCGAAAGGTGGATATACACTGTACTAGTGCAGACATTGTGCATGCTCTGTTGCCTGTGTCTATGTGCCTGTGGTTCTGTCAGTGTGATCATGTGATGTATCTGACCCAGGAATGTGTCAATAAAGTTTCCCCTTCCTGGGACAATGAATTCACGGTGTTCTTATTTCAATTTCCAGGAGTGTATGAAAGTAGTTGTATGATTATTTGACTGGCGAGAAGATGAACATGAGCTTGGCCAATCAGGTGCATGGGCACGCTCACAGATATCTTTAAAGAACGCTAGGGGAGTGTTTGTTTTTATATAGAAGTCCAGTTTAAGGCTCCTGAGTAGACACTTCACTACTAGACTTCTCGGTAGCGACCTACACTAGTCTTTACGAGACAGCTCGGAGGTCATTCAAAACTGAGTTTTTTTAGAGTCACTGCCGCTAGCGCCGTACTTCCAGCTCTTACCGTACTCGCCAACTGGACATCGGCTCCCGTTAAGAGCGCGCTTTTTCGCAATACAACATCGCCAGCTCGCCATACGCACTTCGCTGGTCATGAAAAGCATTAACGCACGACGGAGCACAAGTTCAGATTACGAAAAGATGGAGAAGGAAATTGGACGTGTCCTTTTCAAGGGAATTATCCCGGCATTTGCCCGGAGGGAAATAGCGAGATCATGGAAAACCTAAATCCGGATGTCGGGACGGGGATTCGAACCGTCGTCCTCCCGAATGAGGGTCCAGTATGCTAGCCACTATGCCACCTCCCTTAACAGCCCTCCAATCAATGTTCTACTTGTCATTTAGTTACAATTACTAAAAATTGTGGTAAAGGTCCTAAGAGATTTATATTGACAATGGGAACGTTATTAATTTATCATTTCATTGACAACGATGGAACGATCTTATTTAGTTTATATGTTGACCTAAGCAAACAGCCATCGCCCAAATCACAGTTTTTTTTGAAATAGGTGTTTTAAAAATGGCTCTGAGCACTATGGGACTTAACATCTGAGGTCATCAGTCCCCTAGAACTTAGAACTACTTAAACCTAACTAACCTAAGGACATCACACACACCCATGCCCGAGGCAGGATTCGAACCTGCGACCGTAGTGGCCGCGCGATTCCAGACTGTAGCGCCTAGAACCGCTCGGCCACTCCAGCCAGCGAGGTGTTTTAACTAAATCTGTATCATTCTTGGAGCTGGCACACCCAATTCATTCATTATAATTTTGTAAATGTCGCACCGATGTGCAATTAAATTATAATTAATAATTGTAAAATTCTTGCATTACAATATCAACACGCTTTATGGAGACAGTCCAAACAAGCTTTTATACAGGGTGTTGCAAAAAGGTACGGCCAAACTTTCAGGAAACATTCATCACACACAAATAAAGAAAATATGTTATGTGGACATGTGTCCGGAAACGCTTAATTAGTTTCGTCAGCATGTACTGTACTTCCTCGATTCACCGCCAGTTGGCCCAATTGAAGGAAGGTAATGTTGACTTCGGTGCTTGTGTTGACATGCGACTCATTACTCTACAGTACTAGCATCAAGCACATCAGCACGTAGCATCAACAGGTTAGCGTTTATCACGAACGTGGTTTTGCAGTCAGTGCAATGTTTACAAATGCGGAGTTGGCAGATGCCCATTTGATATATGGATTAGCACGGGGCAATAGCCGTGGCGCGGTACGTTTGTATCGATACAGATTTCCAGAACGTAGGTGTCCCGACAGGAAGACGTTCGAAGCAATTGATCGGCGTCTTAGGGAGCACGGTACATTCCAGCCTATGACTCGCGACTGGGGAAGACCTAGAACGACGAGGACACCTGCAATGGACAAGGCAATTCTTCGTGCAGTTGACGATAACCCTCATGTCAGCGTCAGAGAAGTTGCTGCTGTACAAGGTAACGTTGACCACGTCACTGTATGGGAGCGCTACGGGAGAACCAGTTGTTTCCGTACCATGTACAGCGTGTGCAGGCACTATCAGCAGCTGATTGGCCTCCACGGCTACACTTCTGCGAATGGTTCATCCAACAATGTGTCAATCCTCATTTCAGTGCATATGTTCTCTTTACGGATGAGGCATCATTCCGACGTGATCAAATTGTAAATTTTCACAATCAACATGTGTGGGCTGACGAGAATCCGCACGCAATTGTGCAATCACGTCATCAACACAGATTTTCTGTGAACGTTTGGTCAGGTATTGTTGGTGATTTCTTGATTGGGCCCCATGTTCTTCCACCTACGCTCAATGTAGCACGTTATCATGATTTCATACGGGATACTCTACCTGTGCTGCTAGAACATGTGCCTTTACAAGTACGACACAATATGTGGCTCATGCACGATGGAGCTCCTGCACATTTCAGTCGAAGTGTTCGTACGCTTCTCAACAACAGATTCGGTGACCGATGGATTGGTAGAGGCGGACCATTCCATGTCCTCCACACTCTCCTGACCTCAACCCTCTTGACTTACATTTATGTGGGCATTTGAAAGCTCTTGTCTACGCAACCCCAGTACCAAATGTAGAGACTCTTCGTGGTCGTATTGTGGACGGCTGTGATACAATACGCCATTCTCCAGGGCTGCATCAGCGCATTAGGGATTCCATGCGACGGAGGGTGGATGCATGTATCCTCGCTAACGGAGGACATTTTCAACATTTCCTGTAACAAAGTGTTTGAAGTCACGCTGGTACGTTCTGTTGCTGTGTGTTTCCATTCCATGATTAATTTGATTTGAAGAGAAGTAATAAAATGAGCTCTAACATGGAAAGTAAGCGTTTCCAGACACATGTCCACATAACATATTTTCTTTCTTTGTGTGTGAGGAATGTTTCCTGAAAGTTTGGCCGTACCTTTTTGTAACACCCTGTATATTCGCTAATGAAATTCCTAATAAATAAGCCACCACAATTTTAGAACTGTGACGTCGATACCCACAACACTAGCAAGAAATACGACGTTTATTAATTAATGTTAAAGCTGTCAGTCGCTCAGAAAGGAGTTCAATACGCAGCAACAAAAATTTATCATCATTTGCCCAATAACGTAAGATGTCAGACAGATAGCGAAGCAAATTTTAAATTTAATTTAAAATCGTGTCTCTTGGACAACTCTTGGTACTCAACTGACGAATTTCTACTTAAAAAGTGGTAGCTAATAAAAATGTTAAATGTAACTCTATGACTAGGACTAAAAATAGTGTGTTATTCAACGGTAACACTAAACTTAAATACATATCCTACAAACTGTCTCGTTCCACATCACTTCGATAAAAGAATCGTTCACATGATCTGTGGAACGTCTAACCAACTAACCAACCAACCAACCAACCAAACTTACTAGATATTTTCGTATTTTCTATGGCTATAAATACACCATCGGTTTTCAACATCTCTGCTATATACATTCCCATCGGAATTTAGAATTTGGTTGCTACTGACATCTGGTTTCAGCCAGCTTTCTGTCGTTAGTACTTTGTGGGTATTGTTACCGTTCATAAGCGCGCCTGCAGTTAACTAATACTATATTAACATTTTTTCTGATATGACGAATACAACTCTTTCTTGACTCAGATGGTACCTCATCGAGCCTGTGGAACGATTTCTCTTCCCTAAAAAACCTACATAGGCACGCCATACATACTCCACTACCCTGGTAGCCGCTTGCTGTGTGTAGTGCATGCCTGACGCATTAAGGAGATCCCCAAAATTTTCCACCCGATAGAGGAAGTCGAGAGTTTAGCATCTGACACCGTCGCAGAATCTTCTGAGCTCTGGATTAGACCGTGCCCTCTGCTCCAAACTAGAGGACCACAATCTGTCCTGGGAACGATGCTGAAAACGTTAGCTCTTTTTGCACCCTGCGGGCGACGCTAGCTGTCTTCACCACACCACGCAGCCGCCTGTAAGAACCGAGGATGGCTTCTGGCAGGCGTCATTCGTGTCTACATGAGCCACAATTTGCATCCGGGTGCGCTCAGTTGCTGATGGCAAAGCGTCATCCACATCTTGGACAAGACCCACTGACTGCTTTCCCGAACTGCCCATTATTTCCCAGAGTGGCTACATCAACAGCCTAACACAAACTCCCAACGACAAGCAATCCTCAGTTTTGCGCTTGTCCCAACGTGTCAGGAAGATCGGCCACAATCCAAACAAGTGAGGCACTCCGTGCTGGCTCAGACGTACTTTCGCCAGCAGGCAATTGCTCAAACGTGTATTTAAGCCTAAGGGGTCAGCCGTGCGACCGGTACCCACTTTCACCTTCCGTCCACACATTGTCGATACCGCCACTGTTCGCCAATCACCATTAGGCAAGTGTCGACTGGCCGGAACGTGCACATTAGAAGACGCAGTGGCATCAACGATCCTAGGCGACATTATATGCTCCGGAGGTGCCAAAGCATTCGTCTCATATGCCCCAACACCACCGAATCTCAAAACAGCAGCCTGAAGTCTGCCGATCTGGCCAACACAGCTTTCAGCTGTTTACGGACCGTGACCAATCTCCCTCTCCCCCCTCCCCCATCCTGCATCCGTACAGAACAGGTACAGTCCCTATCCACCTTTAGTCAATTATTATCTGAACCACAGGTAATGTAAACCTATCCAACGAAACTGAAGTCACCACAAACAATCGGAAAATACGTTAACTTTTATAGCGAGAATAAGCAGCACCACTAAAATCAGCTAAATAATCAGCTACTGTTTACTTCGAGCCCGAAAGTAAGACGACCACCAAACGAAACGATGTATGCAGTCTGTTTACGAAAGATAAGCTGTTGCTGCTGACTCCACTCTGCTAGGAGGCTTCACCTCTAACATTAAGGTTAACATAAAAAGCGAAGCTTATGATTATTGGAATTGCAATTTCCACCCTATATTTAACTATTACAACCACCAATAAAACCTCTACTTATGGCAAAAAAAATTAAATTTCTCGTCATAATTGACGTTTTTGTACGCACTGAGCTGCTTCAGAAAGTTCACTTCCAGTATCTCGACATCAGCCTTGTTACAAAACTTTCAAGTACGATTCATACCCTTTATAAAACAGAATGTAATACTCGCCGTCTGCCGTTTCCCGTGAGACCGAGTGGTGTCAGGCGTGTCATTTCGAAATACAAAAGTCGGAACAGTATTACTCTGTTTACTCGCTTTTTCCCCTTCTTTCTTTCTTTTTTTTTTTTTTCTTCATGATAATTCTTCAAGTTCTGGCCAGTCTCTTACACGTCTGGATTTCCACCCGTCTAATCTAGCTGAAAGGCGCATTTTGCTCCACTTCGTTAACTCTTATAACAGCAATTTACTCGAGGAATAATAAGACATATGCTTCTACTACTGCGTCGGAGCTATTATGGACAAATGTTTGGTTCGTGCACGCTTTTTTCCGAAATATTTGTGGGCTGTTGCAATCAACCGAGAAACAGCTGCGTCCAAAACGATCTACACCGCAACGGTTTCATTTAACAAGATACTGGTGAGGAAGTACTTGAATGTGTGTTCATCAGAATATACACAGACATAAAAAAGTAGACGAACTGTGTAACACCTCATTTCTTCAGTGAGAGCGTGTGTTCCAGTGAAATTAATACTGAAATGCAAATAACGAGCACAGTGCTCATTTTCTTATAACTGGACATTCGTTGAAGACATTCCATACGACAAACTGCTACCTTTTCTTCGAGGAAACGTCCCTGTACTCCAACGCTTGCAAAGCAGTCTCCTTTTTTGTTGTGTTAGTTTCTTCATGAAGTGATGTGTTGTTCAGGACATTTATTGTTTCCCTCTCCAGAAATTTAATCATACTGATGATCACGAAACAAACTAGCAACACGATATCACGCAAAATAAAGTGTTTTTGCAGTGACGAATACTTCCTTTTTCGCTCAATCCTTTTGAAGTTAATCCATCTCATGCACACGAAATATCATAACGTTACCGCCCATCTGGGATTCTTTATTTTCAATTACTGCAACAGTCATCTGCAAACGGTTGCTTTACTAACTACGCAGTACGACTGTTTAACAAACGAGCTAGTAAGGAGAGTGCAAACGTCTGGGCAGCTTTGTTTCTCCGTAGCAGTAGTGATAGAAATAAAAGTGGTCCCCCTGTGTTGAAGCTAATGGTAATTTGTGCAATGGAGGGAATTAGTGGCGGGTGAAGTGCCATTCCGTGTGAGACCAGCAAGGAATGCTTCTCCAGACCGACACGTAATGACATTACGGCAGCCGCCTCACAGCACCAAATGAACGATTGAAGCATATTCCGTATCATCATCGTAGCCGATGTCGTCGACGTTGACGTCAAGATGGTTACGGCGTAAATTAGTCTGTGTTCTTTCGCGTTAATTCTCAGGCTAGCGACTTACTTCCCGTCTTGCCGTCGAGGTAGTCTCTAACGTTTGATTCCTGTTCAGGACGCACCCAGCGAGCAGCAGAAGAGGGCTGAAAACTGATCTTCGCAATATGAACTCTCATCACAACCCTACTCAAATAGTGTTATCAGTTCAGCGGAAGTCGCATTGAGCGTGGGCGACGTGGGCCACCACCCACGGTCTCGCGCTTTCAAGGCTAATGCAGCTTTTTGTAACTCGCGGAAAATATTCAGCAAACACCATTAAAAGGAAGCATCGGGAATAAAGATTTTGCTCATCATAAGGCGATAAATCGCAATGGTAAGCAAGCATCTGGTAACATTAGGTTTGTGCATAAATTCATTACGATTTTGTCTGCTGATATTCCAGTTGCCATTGAGATAGTGAGTGGAGCTGTGGACGCCAGAAAATAGGGTGCCAAGTGGAGTAATCGAACATTTCCGACATATTCTTCTGTTTGAGATCAATAGAGGGTTGATAGCAGCAGAAACAGCCAGAAAAATTTGCGCAGTATATGGGGATAATGCCATTGAACCGAGCAATGGAAGAAAATGGTTTTCTATTTTAAGGTGGATCGTTTTGACGTTAGTGAATCTCCATGTTTGGGAAGATATTTGGGTTTGATGAAGATCGTTTGAACGCATTAATCCGAAATGATCCACGTCAGTGTACTCGAGAACTGGCGAATGTGATGAACTGTGATCATTTCACCATTATGCAACATTTAATGCAATGCATTTAATGCAATGGGGAATGTTCAAAAATTGGGTGTATGGGTACCGTATGCTGTAAGTCAAAATCACAAAAATCAGCGAGAGGCAATATATATATACGTCTCTGCTAGCTCGTCATGAACTGGCTCGCGAACAACACCGACCATTCCTACTCTACACTGTTACTGGTGACGAGAAACGGTGTCTTCATGCTAAAATAAGGAAAAAAAAGGAATGGCTGAGCCCAAACAAAGAAGCAACTCTCCGTATGAGTATCTGCCTGCATTCACAAGTGATGCTATCCATCTGGTGGAACAGCAACGGTGTGGTGTGCTATGAATTGCTTCCCCGAGGTGTAACGATCACTACTGACATTTATTGTCAAAAACTGAGGCGCGTTCCAGACGCAGGTCCAGAAAAACGACCAGAAAGACTGTGTGATGTAATGCCACTCCATAGTAACGGCCGGCCAGAGTGGCCGTGTGGTTCTAGGCGCTACAGTCTGGAACCGAGCGACCGATACGGTCGCAGGTTCGAATCCTGCCTCGGGCATGGATGTGTGTGATGTCCTTAGGTTAGTTAGGTTTAATTAGTTCTCAGTTCTAGGCGACTGATGACCTCAGAAGTTAAGTTTCATAGTGCTCAGAGCCTTTTATACTATAATAACGCGCGCCCGCATTCTTCTAGACTGACCAAAAGCACTACACAGGAGTTGTGTAGGGAAGTCATTCCGCACCCTCGTTATTCACCTATTTGCCCTCAGATTTCACCTTTCCCGCTCTCTATGAACAAGCTTCAAGGAACTTCCCCTCCGGATGAAAATGCGCCCCGAACATGGCTAGGCGATTTCTACAGTTGCGGAACCTAAAGGTACTCTACCGTGGGAAGACTTGTGTAAACAGTGAAGGAGGATATATTATTGATGACTGCAATCTTAAATGGATATGTTGTTTTTATTAAACTCGTGGAAAAAGCCACGAACTTATGTACCAACTCAATGTTAACCTATAACATTTTAGAAGTCTATTCTACAGTACAATTACGGAAGGGAGGAGGCTGCCTGCGCCCATAATATTCTTCGTGTAAACTGAACATTTTTAGTGTCGATGGTCCTTTGTTCACAGTTGCTGAAGACTTCTACGGTCTAACAGTGTTGGCACATTAGTAGCGGAGCCAAATATTCTTATTCTTTGTTTTGTATCATTGTCAATATACAGAATAAAAATGAGTGACAAAGTAATTGCTATCCCGTCGATATCTTCCCGTAAGACACTGAGAAAATTTAGAAGCTATACGATAGTGTCTCTCGTGGTAAGGCTAGGAAAATAATAAATCAGATCGCGGTATGCTGCGATCCGGATGAGGACAATGGCGAAATACTGTATCGCATTTAAATCTGATCATCTCTATTATCCGCTTACGCGAATCCTTGTTAGTTCCGTAAGTAATGTTGTGAAGGCACAGCTAATTACACAAATAAAATTTTTTTTTAGTGATTTTCTTTAAATTTCTATTCTTTTTCTTTTGTTCATATGTGCATTTCTAATTGTGATTATGTAACATTCTACTGTGGTTTTTAAATGTAAAGATGTAATTGTGATTATTTCTTTTGCCAATGGATAAATATGTTTCTTGCATTGTACCTGTGGTAAAGTTTGTAAAGTTCTCTTTTGGAATATTATTAACTGTGAAAAATGCAGTCAATAACATTTACAAAGACTTATGTAATTTACGATAACGATATAACATCTATAGACAGGGGACAGCGATAGTGATATCAATAGTGGAAAGATTGTTGTGCAGTAGAGGGGCTGGTGGATGGTGTCTGTGAAGCGTGCGCGGAAAAACAGTACTGTGTTTTATGAAAAGCATACGTAATTGTATGGACAGTGATACCGAACTATCAGACTGTTAATTCTCTTTACCACTGCGGTATGTAATGCCATCGCCAGCGAACTTTAAGAGCAAATAAACGGGACTGTGAAAGTGCCGCTAACAATACTTTGTTGTGGCCGACACGAACAGTGCTTTTATGCGAATGAACTTTGCTGGTATTGGTTTTGGGTGGTGGAACTGTTGTCTATCACATTGTATCAAGCCGTGAAAGTGAAGACTTTAATTAACTGTGCAATATAAATAACTTTCAGTGACGTTGTCGAAGTCTGAAATGCGAGAATAGAGTGGATATTGTTTACGGTGTGCTTCACACACAAGAACAATTCTATGAACTGTGTATTTGTGGCTAAGACTATGGCCTATATGAATGTGACGAACTGTGTAATTATGGACGATAGCGTCACGGACAGTACATAAAGTGTAAAAGCGAGCGATATCTACGTAATGTACTTTGAAAGAGAGGACATGTCAACAACGGTCGTATACTGGCGTCTTGTGGTTTGTTAATCACCACGGGATTAATGATACAGCGTTTCGCCGGAGAAGATTAACCAGTGGAACTGCCTGTATCCTGCTCTCATCATCGTAACCCGCCGACATCGTGCTGCCCAACGCAACGCTTCTTATGCAACAAAAAGTTAAGAGATTTCGCCGAACGCTATCCCCTGACCTAGAAACTTTCTTTCTCTATTAAAAGTATAAGAATTACAGACTCTATTCAAATAAATTCTTTGTTTAGTTTATGTTTGCTTTCTGCTAACGAAAATAAAATTACAATCAGTGAATTAAAAGTTGCCTGGTAGTCATTGTTGAAACACCAGTAAATATTAACTTCTTCCTCTCATTAGAACTAATTCTCCTTGCATGTCAAAATTATTGTAGATAATTTTATTTAGTTTTATGTATTGTTATGAGACTAGATATATGACAGTGACTAATAAGAGTATTTTGTCGCGAAATATGGCGTCGCGCGAAAATTAAGGCGACCGCCTAATTCCTTGCGTTCTGACCAATAACGTAAAAACTGCTATTCCCGTATTGGTGCATTTCCTGATGCGAGAGTGAATTATAAATGTCAGCTGTCAAATCACGTACGGACTGTTTACCCAGTAATAAAAGTTTTTGATATTGTATTGCTACGAGTCATAGTATTAAGAGACACTGGTTATACTCAAAAGTGGGTAGATAGATGTATGGTGAACCCCCCCCCCCCCTAGTGTTCATGCAATTATTAACAGTATTGTGTGTGATTCACGAAATTTTCTCACTTTTTCTAATTCCTTTCAGATATGGTTTTAGATGTCTTTGAAGTTTCAGAGAATATACACACAATTTTGTCGGTTCAGGTTAATTTCAGAGCAGTTTCGCGTGAATATTAGAGTTTTCAGTTCATAAACAAAGTGGGATCGTGACCAATCGAGAAGTATAACAAAGAGTGTGGTTTCCCAAATAGATTTTTGGATGATTTCACAGTTCAGATTTTGATAATTATTTTTCCCGTGGGTTGAGGTCATCACAATGTATGCCACATTTACAGGTTGGGGTAAGGCGCGCTCATCAGTAGGTTGCCGTCCCTGGGCGAAAATGGAAGCCTAGTCATTGTCTGTCCTCCTCCCGATTGCTCCTGAGCCAAGGCGCCTTCTTTCCGTAATCGTACTACATGTATCCATTAAACATTTGCCGACGGCGGAATACGGAAATAAACTTTGTTTACATACGAAGGGGACCGATGACGCCCGATGAAACACGTATGAGCACGCAACTAGGCACTGTACAGTCATTTTAACATTACAATTAATGTTAAGCACATTTAGGCGGGCTAATCGGCCGCCCAGAATTGGTACGAGTTAAGATGCATTTGTTATACAGCTAAATGCCCAGGTCTCAGGATGCGCCACGGCAGTACCCACTACTGGCTGTGTCACCGGCACGAGCCAGTGCAGGTACAAAGATTAGCAGTGTCGCCCGAAATAGGGAAAATCAGAGTATGGGGAATTTTGACGGCTGTTACTCACTTGGACTTCGTGCAGGGGACAGTGGTACAACACAAGGCGGAATGTCGGACAAGCTGGAAGATTCTTACAACTGTTTTACAGTCTACAATAGTTCACGTCAAGTACTAAAGCGAACATGAATACATCGGCGATCTCACATAAACGAGGTGCATCCAGTGACAACAGTATTTCAATATTTTTTGAACTATAGAAGTTAATATTTCACAGTGAATAAACGTTCACAAATGTACCTCTTAATTAAGAAATTTTAATCGCTTCATGCGATTTCAACAAATGGTACCTCAGATAATAGCATTCCACTACAGCTATGTGTATCTCTTATTTATTGATTTACAGCATGTTCAATATCTTTTTTAATTAAGCAAATGTTTGTCAGAACATCGTATTTTCCTCATTTACGCAGCAAATGAACACAGCTGGATGGCGGAACAAGTATGTCATATTTGTATAGTTATTTAAGGAATAGTTTACTACTTTGCCAATATCTTTAGTTAAATGTTGATTGCAACTGCTATTAAAAACATGTGCTAATTTAAAGGTGGCCAATTGCATGTATTAGTAGACACAACGGAAAAGAGAACCAAAAGACGCATTTGTCAAGAAGGCATAAATAATTGTTTATATAGTATTTAAGGACCTTCTGCAGCCTTTTATCGTGAGCACACTTGTACAAGAATGCTTTCTTATGTACTTATGATCCAACTATTACTTGTATTTAATGTAAATGATCTGAGCGTAACCGAATGTAGATGATATTTATTTATTTAAATCTTATAATATATTATTTTAGTCTGGAAAGTGGTCGAGTCAGATCAGGTCTGTAGGACGTAAGAACAATGAACTTTTGGTGGGGATGGCCTTCAGTCAATGGAAAAGCAGACAGCAGCGTAATCTACTGACGTCAAGTGTAGATTGGAAATTTTAGGTCAAAGATCTCAAGGGAGCGATTCAGAACAGCTGACGTCGAGTGCTGGAAGCTTGCAGACCTGTCTGTAGTAACATCGGATATTTAATCGTGGAGGTGGCTGATTCTGGGCAATGAATGGTCGCCACCTTACTTTAGCTTCTGAAAGGCTTTATATTTCGAGAGGTCTGAATGTGTTTAAGTGCAGAATTCTTAACTTTTTACACGCGTATTACGGAACTGAGGACAGACACACTAGCAGTTACTGTTCTTCGTATCGCATGTTATCAGTTACTATTCTTTGTATCGCATTACTATTCTTTGTACTGCACGTGATAATTTGTAAACCGACATGTTGAACTCTGAACTACTTTGCGCTGGTGAATATTGACCCTGAATAAAGAAAAGTGGGAATTTATTCACTTGAATACTAAAAGAAATCAGCTAAATTTCGATCACGCGATAAGTCACACAAATCTGAAGGCTGCAAATTCAACTAAATACTTAGTGATTACAATTGCAAATAACCTAAATTGGAACGATCACATAGATAATGTTGTGGGTAGAGCAAACCATAGACTGCGATTCATTGGCAGAACGCTTGGAAAATGCAACAGCTCTACTAAAGAGACTGCTTACACTACACTTGTCCGCCCTATTCTGGAGTATTGCTGTGCGTTGTGGAAACCGTATCAGGTGAGACTGACGAATGATACTGAAAAAGTTCAAATAAGGGCGGCTCGTTATTTATTATCGCGAAATAGGGGAGATAGTGCCACAGACATAATACGTGAATTGGAGTGGCAATCATTAAAACAAAGGCGTTTTTCGTTGCGACGGGATCTTCTCTTGAAATTTCAATCACCGGTTTTCTCTTCCGATTGCGAAAACATTCTGCTGGCACCCACCTACATAGGGAGAAATGATCGTCAAGATAAGTGGAACCAGGGCTCGCACAGAAAAATTTTAAGTTCTCCTTTTTCCCGTGTGCTGTTTGAGATTGGAACGGTAGAGAGACTGCTTGAAGGTGGTTCATTGAACCCTCTGCCAGGCACCTTATTGTGAATAGCAGAGTAATCACGTAGATGTAGAACATGAAATGGACTTAATTTCGCTTTCCTTGATTATAATTTAATTTGGGGATTTTGCTATCACTCTCTTAACACTTTAAATGTAACTTTACTGAATTTGTAAAGAGTATATTTTGTCTGTACCTGAATATAACATGAACACTTCTTGTTCATTTGAGATGTCCTTCCTTGAATAAACATTATTCAACGTAGTTCTCTGTTGTCTACATCAATTACAGATGTTAGAATAGAACTCTTGTTATTGAAATTATTCATTTAATTTTGATTTGTATTTCTGCGTACTTTATTAATTCGCAATTCTAGCTAATGCATAGACTATTTCACTGCAATATCACAGCTACAGGTTTTTATTTGCAGTGAATTAACCTGCGGGGCATGGAAGCAGACATCTGCAGCTAGACTCTACGACTACACTGAGCTATTCTTTTTAAACAGAGCCATGCACAGCCCAGATACCTAAAGTATGAGTCATCACAGGTAAAGATGAAACTGGTTATGTCGTACAGACTGCTGGTTGGAAGAGCAACTACTTAACAGCGGCAAACGTAAGGAACGGTCCCATCATTTACGTCCAAACAAGGTGAAAAAAATACAATCAGATAGTACAGCTTTAACAAATAACTTAGATCAATTTTGTCATGAACGAAAATGAAAATTTTTGCTAATACCGTTAGCAAGAACTATTGAGAGAGCAGTAGCAACACCTGGAAGCAGTGTCAGGATAGTTCGCAATGTAAACAATGTCAATGAAGATCCAGACATTAACTTCACAGGGAAATGAAACTCTTCCCAGAAAATACTGAAGGAAATTTCATTTCACTTTTAAAAACATATAAATACAAGAACATGACCGGTGTAGAAAGAGAACAAACTAGCATTGCTTGCTCACTTTTACCGTCCAATTTTCATTTTCTTCGTTTTTCTGTAGAAGAATGTACCCTACTGGCCATTAAAATTGCTACACCACGAAGACGACGTGCTACAGACGCGAAATTTAACCGACAGGAAGAAGATGCTGTGATAAGCAAATCATTAGCTTTTCAGAGCATTCACACAAGGTTGGCGCCCGTGACGACACCTACAACGTGCTGACATGAGGGAAGTTTCCAACCGATTTCTCATACACAAACAGCAGTTGACCGGCGTTGCCTGGTGAAACGTCGTTGTGATGCCTCGTGTAAGGAGGAGAAATGCGTACCATCAAGTTTCCGACTTTGATAAAGATCGGATTGTAGCCTATCGCGATTGCGGTTTATCGTATCACGACATTACTGCTCGTGTTGGTCGAGATCCAATGACTGTTAGCAGAATATGGAATCGGTGGGTTCAGGAGGGTAATACGGAACGCCGTGCTGGATCCCAACGGCCTCGTATCACTAGCAGTCGAGATGACAGGCATCTTATCGGCATGGCTGTAACGCATCGTGCAACCACGTCTCGATCCCTGAGTCAACAGATGGGGACGTTTGCATGACAACAACCATCTGCACGAACAGTTCGACGACGTTTGCAGTAGCATGGACTATCAGCTCGGAGACCATGGCTGCGGTTACCCTTGACGCTGCATCACAGACAGGAGCGCCTGCAATGGTGTACCCAACGACGAACCTGGGTGCCCGAATGGCAAAACGTCATTTTTTCGGACGAATCCAGGTTCTGTTTACAGCTTCATGATGGTTGCATCCGTATTTGACGACATCGCGGTGAACGCACATTGGAAGCGTGTATTCGTCATCGCCATACTGGCGTATCACCCGGCGTGATGGTATAGGGTGCCATTGGTTACCCGTCTCAGTCACCTCTTGTTCGCATTGACGGCACTTTGAACAGTGGACGTTACATTTCAGATGTGTTACGATCCGTGGCTCTACCCTTCATTCGATCCCTGCGAAACCCTACATTTTAGCAGGATAATGCACGACCGCATGTTGCAGGTCCTGTACGGGCCTTTCTGGATACAGAAAATGTTCCACTGCTGCCCTGTCCAGTGCATTCTCCAGATCTCTCAGCAATTGAAAACGTCTTGTCAATGTTGGCCGAGCAACTGGCTCGTCACAATACGCCAGTTACTACTCTTGATGAACTGTGGTATTGTGTTGAAGCTGCATGGGCAGCTGTACCTGAACACGCCATCCAAGCTCTGTTTGACTCAATGCCCAGGCGTATCAAGGCCGTTATTACGGCCAGAGTTGGTTGTTCTGGATGCTGATTTCTCAGGATCTATGCCCCAAATTGCGTGAAAATGTAATCACATGTCAGTTCTAGTATAATATATTTGTCCAATGAATACCCGTTTATCATCTGCATTTCTTCTTGGTGTAGCAATTTTAATGGCCAGTAGTGTATATCAATATGGAGGTAAAGCAGGAATGTAAATTTACCAAATACAGCAGTAAATGGTTAAAAGGATTATTTCTATAACTTAGTTCCTACACGCCTTCGATTTACCATGCTGTATTCCCTCTCTTTCTCTGCATGTTTATCTTCTTTCCACATGTGTAGTGAAAGATGTGTGATGATTGTGGTAAAGGTGTTCCCTTGGGTCACCATACCTCCGTCTATACTCATAAATTATGATCCAAACCACGCAGTTTCGTAAAATTTCTCCATTTTCCATGTTTCATGGGGACTGCAAAATATTATTCTAATATTTTGTGGAGTAAAAGGCGCTAAATACGGCACGGGGCACGGAGGGACGATTTGTCAGCCAGGGCTTGCAATCTAATGGTGCGCCCGCATCGAACCGATCTGTAGCAATGGTATAAACGGAAGTGCAAAGTAACTAACAGATACAGTCAGCTTCAAATACGTGACAGTCTTCTATTTTTATGGCCAAACAGTGGAATTCTTTTTGGAGTTCTGGAGCTAAGATTCATGTATACAGCAGCACGCTGCACAGCTTGCTCCAACAGAAGCAATAATTTGATTTTTTTTTTCCTTTAGCGCACCACTTACGTGCATGATGAAATACTTTCTGCGCAGCAATATGTACAACCGGACGACGAGGCATCATAGACTCTTTATCACTAACAGTCAAGGTATACTAAAACGCCATAGTCATAATACACCATCCTCTGGCGCTGGATCGCGTGGGATGGCAACTGTTACGAAAACGACCACTTCCGACGGACAAATAACGGTCGCAGCATCATCCGCGGCAAGGGGCCAAGTCCTCGCCATGAGAATATGCACTGAATAACCAAAGAAACTGGTAATCCTGTCTAATATGCGCAAGTGCCGCAATACGACCTGGCATGGACTCGGCTAATGTCTGAAGTAGTTATGGAGGAAACTGACACCATAAATACTGCAGGGCTGTCCATATATCCATAAGAGTACGACGGGGTGGAGATCTTTTCTGAACATCACGTTGCAAGACATCCCAGATATGCTCCATAATTTTCATGTCTGGGGAGTATGGTGGCCAGCGGAAGTGTTTAAACTCAGAAGAGTGTTCCTGGAGCCACTCTATAGCTATTCTTGACGTGTGGGCTGTCGCATTGATCTGCTGGAATTGCCAAAGTCCGTCGGAATGCACAATGGACACGATGGATGCAGGTGATCAGACAGCATGCTTACGTACGTGTCACCTATCGCATCTAGACATATCACGTGTCCCATATCATTCCAACTGCACTCTTACACACCATTACAGAGCCACCACCAGGTTCAGCAGTCCCCTGCTAACATGCATGGTCCATGGACTCATGAGTCTGTCTCTGTACCCGTACACATCCATCCGCTTGATACAATCTGAAACGAGACTCGTCCGATCAGGCAACATGTTCCCTGTCATCAAGTCCGATGTCGGTGTTGACGGGCCCAGACGAGGCGTAAAGCTTTGTGTCGTGCAGTCATTAAGGGTACACGAGTGGGCCTTCGGCTCCGAAAGCCCATATCCATGATGTATCGTTGGATGGTTCGCACGCAGACACTTACTGATGGCCCAAAACTGAAATCTGCAGCAATTTGCGGAAGGGTTGCACTTCTGTCACGTTGAACGATTCTCTTCAGTCGTCGATGGTCCCGTTCTTGCAGGATCTTTTCCCGGCTGCAGCGATGACGGAGACTTGATGTTTTACCGGATTCCTGATATTCATGGTACACTCGCGAAATGATCGTTCGGGAAAATCCCCACTTCATCGTTACCTCGGAGACGCCGTGTCCCATCGCTCGCGCGCCGACTTTAACACCACATTCAAAGTCTCTTAAATCTTGATAACGTGTCACTGTAGCAGCAGTAACCGATCTAACAATTGCGTCAGACACTTTTTGTCTTATATAGGAGTTGCCGACCGCAGCGCCGCATTCTGCCTGTTTAGATATCTCTATTTGAATATGCATGCCTCCACCAGTTTCTTTGACGCTTCAGTGTATTAAGACGGTTTTGTTGTTGTTGTGGTCCTCAATCCTGAGACTGGTTTGATGCAGCTCTCCATGCTACCCTATCCTGTGCAAGCTTTTTCATCTCCCAGTACCTACTGCAACCTACATCCTTCTGAATCTGCTTAGTGTATTCATCTCTTGGTCTCCCTCTATAATTTTTACCCTCCACGCTGCCCTCCAATGCAAAATTGGTGATCCCTTGGTGCCTCAGAACATGTCCTACCAACCGGTCCCTTCTTCTTGTCAAGTTGTGCCACAAACTCCTCTTCTCCCCAATTCTATTCAATACCTCCTCATTAGTTATGTGATCTACCCATCTAATCTTCAGCATTCTTCTGTAGCACCATATTTCGAAAGCTTCTATTCTCTTCCTGTCCAAACTATTTATCGTCCACGTTTCACTTCCATACATGGCTACACTCCATACAAATACTTTCAGAAACGACTTCCTGACACTTAAATCTATACTCGATGTTAACAAATTTCTGTTCTTCAGAAACGCTTTCCTTGCCATTGCCAGTCTACATTTTATATCCTCTCTACTTCGACCATCATCAGTTATTTTGTTCCTCAAATAGCAAAACTGCTTTACTACTTTTAAGTGTCTCATTTCCTAATCTAATTTCGGCAGCATCACCCGATTTAATTCGACTACCTTCCATTATCCTCGTTTTGCTTTTGTTGACATTCATCTTATATCCTCCTTTCAAACACTGTCCATTCCCAGAATGCGATTTTCACTCTGCAGCGGAGTGTGCGCTGATATGAAACTTCCCCAGGCTGTGGCTAAGCCATGTCTCCGCAGTATCCTTTCTTTCAGGAGTGCTAGTTCTGCAAGGTTCGCAGAAGAGCTTCTGTAAAGTTTGGAAGGTAGGAGACGAGGTACTGGCAGAAGTAAAGCTGTGAGGACCGGTCGTGCGTCGTGCTTCGGTAGCTCAGATGGTAGAGCACTTGCCCGCGAAAGGCAAAGGTCCCGAGTTCGAGTCTCGGTCGGGCACACAGTTTTAATCTGCCAGGAAGTTTCACTGTCCATTCCGTTCAGCTGCTCTTGTAGGTCCTTCACAGTCTCTGATAGAATTACAATGTCATCGGCGAACCTCAAAGTTCTTATTTCTTCTCCATGGATTTTAATACCTACTCCGAATTTTTCTTTTGTTTCCTTTACTGCTTGCTCAATATACAGATTGAATAACATCGGGAAGAGGCTACAACCCTGTCTCACTCCCTTCCCCACCACTGCTTCCCTTTTATACCCTTCAACTCTTATAACTGCCATCTAGTTTCTGTACAAATTGTAAATAGCCTTTCGCTCCCTGTATGTTACCCCTGCCACCTTCAGAATTTGAAAGAGAGTATTCCAGTTAACGTTGTCAAAAGATTTTTCTAAGTCTACAAATGCTAGAAACGTAGGTCTGCCTTTCCTTAATCTTTCTTCTAAGAAAGTCGTAGGGTCAGTATTGCCTCACATGTTCCAACATTTCTATGGTATCCAAACTGATCTTCCCCGAGGTCGGCTTCTACCAGTTTTTCCATTCGTCTGTAAAGAATTCGCGTTAGTATTTTCCAGCTGTGACTTATTAAACTGATAATTCGGTAATTTTCACATCTGTCAACACCTGCTTTCTTTGGGATTGGAATTATTACATTCTTCTTGTAGTCTGAGGATATTTCGCCTGTCTCATACATCTTGCTCACCAGATGGTAGAGTTTTGTCAGGACTGTCTCTCCCAAGGCTGTCAGTAGTTATAATGGAATAGTGTCTACTCCCGGGGCCTTGTTTCGACTCAGGTCTTTCAGTGCTCTGTCAAACTCTTCACGCAGTATCATATCTCCCATTTCATCTTCATCCTCTTCCCTTTCCATAATATTGTCTTCAAGTACATCGCCCTAGTATAGACCCTCTATATACTCCTTCCACCTTTCTGCTTTCCCTTCTTTGCTTAGAACTGGGTTTCCATCTGAGCTCTTGACATTCATACAAGTGGTTCCCTTTTCTCCAAAGGTCTCTTTAATTTTCCTGTAGGCGGTATCTATCTTACCCCTAGTGACATAAGCCTCTATATCCTTACATTAAGACGTTATTGCCGCAATTCACACCCTCAAGGGGAGGGGGGGCTGTAACCCCTAGAGGGCGGGTCCCCAGGTCTCCCAGATATGGATGGTAGGAGGGAAATGAAATACCTCCCGCGGAGCCACAAGTGAACTGCCATCTTGCAGTCCGATGTTGGCTCATCAAGGACTAGGCCCACAGCTCAAAACTGTGGATCGGCGACAGACGCTCCTGACAGAACGGCCAATAGACTTCCGTCACATCATGATGGCTCAATGTTTAAATATAAAGGAATGGAAAAGGCTAGGGCGTCCCCCGCAGGTGACGCGCGTCATCCAGGCCCTAATGACGGCTAAATGAGCAAGGGTTACCGACTTTTTCAGAGCGAGGCAGGCTAAACAAGCGAACTCTAGTAACAAAATTTGCCACTTTTAATGTCAGCTCTATGACAGGAACAGCACGTGAAACAGCGGCAGCATTAAAAAGACGTAAAACTGATATCTGCACAGTGCAGGAGACCAGGTGGAGTGGAGCAAAATCACGAGATACTGGTGAAGTTTATAAAATCATCTATAATGGCAGAACAAAATCGGACAAAGGTGGTGGGATAATTGTTAGCTTGAAATCTCGGAATTCTGTAGCAAAAGTAGAGCGATTTTACGGCCGTTTGATGAAAGCTATCTTGGCTACGGACTAGAGGAACATCCATATATTCTCGTTTTACGCTCCGCAAAAAGGCTGCACGCAAAAGACAAAAGGTGGCTTTTGGGCGTTGCTTGATGGTAAGATCTTAGAAGTGCCACCTGAAGATACTCTCATCGTATCTGGTAATCTTAATGGTCATGTTGGTTCAAATGCAGATGGATAATGGAACTAGTCGAACACACGAATTAGTCATCACCAACACCTACTTCATGAAGAGGATGTCCCACCTTTGGACTTACTACAGTGATAACAACATGGGCCAGAGAGGTTTCATTCTTGTACGGTGACGCGACCTAAACTTCGTTTTGGAAGCAAAAGCTATTCCATATGAAACAGTTGCTACACAATACCACCCGCTAGTTGTCAAATTGCCCAGCGCGTACTAAATGGTGGCGACTCAAAGAAGCAGAAACAGATTGTATCAACCATCACTCTTCCCCCTATTACTGACATAGGAACAACATGGGATGCCCTGAAAGATCGTGACATAACAGCGGTCCAGTAAAAATTAGGCACCACAAAACCAGGCTGACGTAAAGCCGACCACCAAACATGGCTCTGGATTGAGGAGGTGAAGAAGGCTGTGCACTTTAAAAAGCAGTTATACCGAAAGTTCCTCGCCTCTAAGACAGATGAAAACTGGAAGGATTATCGTGAAGCTAGGAATGCACAAAGAAGGCAGTTGCGGCAGCCAAATCAGCCCACTTCAGCGAAGTCTGCAATAAACTAGAAACACCTACTGGAGAAAGAGAAATTTATCGACTGGCGAAACAGTGCCATAAACAAACTACAGACATTGAAAAATTCTGTGGAATCAACGACGAAGAAGGCAAACTTATCACCAACAGCAAGAAAGTAGCAGAGAGATGGAGGAAATACTTTGAGGAAGTTTGCAATGAGAAGTTTCCACATGTTCCGATTCCAGTGTTAAATCCAGTAGAGGGACCCATTGCGCCAGTCACCAAGGATGAGGCTGTCGAAGCATTACGGAAAATGAAAAATTGAACGCGAACGGAGCCAGATGATATTCCTGCAGACTTGTGGAAATCAAATCACTGCATTTCAGCTGAATGGTTGACGGATTACTTTAATAAGATCATTGAGGAGAGGAAAGATTCCAGTTGACTGGACATGTAGCACAACGGTTCCTATTTGGAAGCAGAAGAGAAGTCCAGCTGAATGCAACAACTAACGCCCAATATGTCTTCTGTCACACACCATGAAAGTATTCGAGCGCATCATCGATAGAAGGATCCGACAAATTATCAGTCTCCCCATCAATCAATGTGGATTCGTGAAGGGCTGTGGGACGACAGATGCTATCCATTCACCTCGCCTGTTTATCGAAAAGCACCGTGAGAAGTGAAAACATCTACAATCTGCCTTTCTCGACCTCGAAAAGGCCTTTGACAGACTACCACACGAGTTAATTTGGCTCGCCCTGCGAGAGCATGGAGTACCTGAAGAGCTAGTTAGGTGGGTCAGACTGCTCTACCAGAAGCCGAAGAGCCGCATACAGTCAGCTGCCGGACTATCTGACGACCTCCCTATTTCTGTCGGAGTTCATCTGCTCTTTCACAGCTCCTAGTTATCACTGTCATGGATACCGTCACAGGACACCTGCAGAAAACCTCACCCTGGACGTTATTGTATTCTGATGACGTGCTACTGGCCAGTGAAGATAACAATCATCTACAGTTTCAAGTCCAAGCCTGGAACGACCGCCTTGCAGATGTAGGACTACAGCTCAATGTGATATTTCCTGGCAGAGAAAAGTGTGTGCTGGACCGAGACTCGAACTCGGGACCCTTGCCTTTTGCGGGCAAGTGCTCTACCATCTGAGCTACTCAAGCACGACTCACGCCCCGTCCTCACAGCTTTACTTCTGCCAATATCTCGTCTCTCACCTTCCAAACTTTACAGAAGCTCTCCTGCGAACCTTGCAGAACTAGCACTCCCGAAAGAAAGGATATCGCGGAGACATGGCTTAGCCACAGCCTGGGGGATGTTTCCAGAATGAGATTATCACTCTGCAGCGGAGTGTGCGCTGGTATGAAACTTCCTGGCAGATTAGCTGTGAGGACGGGGCGTGAGTCGTGCTTGGGTAGCTCAGATGGTAGAGCACTTGTCCGACAAAGGCAAAGGTCCCGAGTTAAGAGTCTCGGTCCGGCACACAGTTTTAATCTGGCAGGAAGTTTCATAGCAGCGCACACTCCGCTGCAGAATGAAAATCTCATTCTACAGCTATATGTGTTGAAAACATGTTTCCTTTCCACAGATTGAAATAACTCTGTAACCATCAGAATCAAGGGTGTTGACCTCCCAACAGCAAGGACTTTTAATTACCTGGGCTCGACAATTGCTACCGATGGAAATCTCGGTGCAGAAATGTCCAACCTTCTTAGCAGCGCGTGGCTCAAATGGTGTTCCGTTACTGGAGTACTATGCGACAAGAAAATTCCAAACAGGCTCAAATCAAAAGTATACCGACCGGTAATCCGTCCAGTTGCACTGTATGGGGCTGAATGCTGGTCTTCAACAAAGGAAGTAGAGCAAAGACTTGCTGTTATGGAGACGAAAATGCTTGGGTGGACATCGAGACTAACATTGCATGACCAAGTCACAAATAATGAAGTTTGCAGGCTATGCGTTGTTGCAACAATAGTAGACGAAATGAGAGAACGCCTTCACCCTGACCAGGCACAAGTTCGCAAGAAGTGGCGACAACGAGCCAAAACAGCGGACCCCGCCAACACGCGGGACAAACGCTAAGGAAGAAGATGTGCCGCAGTTCACACTTTTTACTCCACAACATAATCGTATGATATTCTGCTGTCTCCACGCCACCGGTAGAAGGAAAGACGTCACGAAACTTAGTGTTTTGAGCCGTAATTTGTGAGCGTAGGACGCCATTAAGTGTGGCACACAACACATTTACCTTTCCCATAATTTTAATGTGATTGGGATTCGTCATATTAGTTGAGTCAATTTCTTATCTTATTAATTCATTGTCGACATGTATGGTATGTAGTAAGTTTTATAATGTGCACAGTCTGTTGACGTAAAAATGTCGCTTTGCTCTCAGGACCACATATTACAAAGCTACCAAGAATTACACACAGTCCTCCGAGTGGGTTCTAGAACTGTAACTTCCAATCTTACGAATTGTATGAAAAATTGCAAATAATGATCCCATGTTTACCAAACTTCATAAAAGAAGTCCGACAACTACTGCAGCACATAACAGAAAATAACTTCAAAGAAATTTCCTCAAATATTAATATTGCCATTCAGATTTTGTTAACAATACCAGTACTTGCAGTCAGTTTCAAAACAAAACAAAAAAGCTTTCTCTGTATAAAATCCATCCTCATGTGCTACCAGAGCGCCTCGTAAAATTTATCTTGCCCACACCACATACTGGTCCTGCCCCGCCACGGCAATTCAGTAGCAATCTGAAGATGGCCGGAATATGTAACGGATATTGACGTGAAGCATGTGTATCCACTGCATTTTGTCGTGGAATATCAAAACTCTTTTGGCATTCCCTGTCATATTCCTTACAGCTGAATATGCTGGATGCAACTAGTCGTTCCATTTTCAATTCGTAATTTTTCTCATATTGTCATCCCACATAAGAAACTACTAAAACATGCATATAAAAAATAATCGTATGTATCTGAACGTTATTTGCCTCACAGCAAAATAATTGGTACCAATGTCGCACAATTTTATTCTTTGAGTTAAGAACATTGTAGGTATCTGTTATAAAGTAATAGCACTAGTATGCTTGGTGATATTACTTTTCAATAGTATTGTGTTTCACTGACTTCCAGAAGGCGTTCACTGCAGCTCTGCATTGCTACCTATTGAACAAAAATAAAAGAGTGCAGAAAATGTTCTCGTGGCGGTCGCTGGAGTCCCGCTTGAAAACAAACCGGTGTGTTGTGGTTGGTTCTAATGCGTGCATTGAGCCCTGCTACTGTTGTATCTCCAGCGAGTTCGGAACTTCGGCAACCCGCCCATCACGCCCGCATTGTTGGTACACGTAATTGCGGTCGTAATCAGCTGCAAACTTAGCCTCGACTTAGAAAAATACTAGACATAACAAAATTTTGCTGCTGCCCTGGAGGACAGTTCGTATGTACACTTTCCTTCGGAGCACATATTTACGATACGTCGACTGGAAGGCAATTTACGTAACTCAGGCAGTGATGAGGCAACACTGACGACGTAACGACCAGTATTTTATCAGCTATACTGCTACCCTAGCTTTCTCCGTAAGTGTCTGTAACGTTCGTTAACGCTTGGGATATTTAAATAGCGACCTGTTATGAACTAAGCGTTAGCTGTCACAAAACTGACTTGTCCTTCAGGTCGCAACAATTTATAGGCAACTGGGCCTCGTTTTGGTTAAAACATCGAGTCAGATCCAATAATATACCATCTGCATGTTCAAAAGCTAAAGACACTGATGGTAGGAATGCCCGTCCTACGTAGACAGTTACACTAAGGTCGTGAAGTGCTTACAAACTTTGGCAACAGACTAGATTGTATCACCAACACATTCGCTCACTTTGGCTTCCTATACTCTTCCACGCTTCTGATCGTAACGGATGAAATACTTGCTACATTCATCCAATTACTGTACATTACCCTGAAATCTGAACGCATTGCTTCGGGCAATAACGCTGGAAGTCGGCACTCAACTTCATGGAAAAAGCTGACCCAAACATAAACATGAAAGAGGCGAGGTATAAAAATTTCTTACTAATTTTACTACTGAGAAATTAACAAGGAGACATAGTAATTAAGTATGTGTTCCACCAACAAATATTAACTGCATTACTCTCAGTTCAATGTAGTCGAAAAATTCACTTACTTGCGATTTCTTCAAAGCATTGGCTTTGGTGAGATAATGCCAGAAATGCAGTGACATCAGACGAGTGCACTAGTCTCTTGTGACTGTGTTTCTAAAGCGGAAAGGTCCATTTTTGACGATGGCATGTTCACATGTCGGAAGATTTTTAATGTCTGACATATTCTGAAGCAAAATCTTTTGCAGTACCACTTGAAAAAAATGGCCCAGAGTTCTAAACTGCAATTGTGAAATAAATAATTGCAGCCAACGGCGAATATTATGTTCTTTAAAAATCGGGCAAGTAGTTAACTACAGTGACCGCGTGCCATAAATAAACGCAATTATCTTTGAAATTCGAGAACAATAAATTGTAGCAGTTGGAGAGGTAATTTGGTGTAAGTACACTTTCAGTGTGAAAGTTACACTATTTTTAATTTATTTTGAAACTCCATTTAACGTTCCTCATAGGTCAAGGACATACACATTCAATTTAGAAATCATAATCCCACCTGTCTCTCGCTTATGTCCGTAACACGAGACGTGGATTTGGTAGTTCTTCCGAATTAACAGTAATTCACTGTCCTAAATAAATCGCTCGCAGTCACAGTATTCTGTGGAGCACGTTGAAAAATTTCTCAACAGTCATGTCTAGTGTCGTCACGCGCGAGTACCACAGTCAGAAGTTTGAATTAAATACACCAAATTCCATCTCACTGCAGTATTTCGCCATACTTCCCACTTCTTCACAAATACTTGCATGAGTGGGAATCTAAATCCTTGTCAAAATTCTAACCTCTACATAACACACGCGATGTCATTATGCTCATGTGCTGGATGACGAGTCTACCGTACGAACACACTGTAGCCAAGGCGTAGTCAGAAAGAACTACTAGCGAGGAAAAAAAACCACTTCCTGTCCTAAGTTTAAGCTTATGCAGTACGCTTAAAAAGTGTAACAGTAGTTCACGGATATACAGGATCTGGAAAAGTCAATAGTGAGTTATTAAAAAGAGAGAACTTCGAAACATATTGACAAATTTAGTAAAACACTCATTTAAAACAAAGAAAAATTAATGCAGTTGTATGTCAAATGGTTCAAATGGCTCTGAGCACTATGCGACTAGTTGTATGTCATATACGATCTTTATTTGGTTTTCAGTATAAGATCATACAGGATATTGTTTCGCTCATCGGGTTGGCTACTAAAAAGCTCCACAGAACGCAAGATAAAGCTTAGTCGGGTATTTTGTTCTTTTATCTTCTGCACGACCTGCAGTTTGTATTTGTGGAGATACAGGTTATCACGGACGAAGCGCCACAAGGAGGCTCTGAGATTGCTAGCGCAAAAGCGTGTCTGGCAACCAAACAGCGAGCACTTGGAATGAATGCTTGACGCGCCACCTCCACTCGCTATCCAACTGCTGTGTCCTTCGTCTTCTCTGCACAAGACTCAGTAGTTCTGAGTTTTTGCACGCACTGTACAACCGTCCGATGATTCAACGCCTTACCATGGCATTTCATCTCGAAATGGCGACGAAAGAGATGCTGAATTGTGATGGAAGGCTCGATATGTTACTGGAATACGCCTCGACGGCGATTGCTGGATGTTCGGAACTTCACAAGGCCATAATTATAAATGATAGTCTTTCTTCGACTCAGCGCGCGCACACTTATTTCGCGCTGGCGCAACAGTGGCACCTACTATTTATTCTACCGCACCTTTTACTTCATTCTGCTGAACTGCACAGGTACATGTTAATATGAATCTGGTACTCTTTGGTTTTAACCATCCTTACTCTGTACGTCCACACACACATTTCGACAGTACAATAAGCGACCGATGTCTTTTATCGAAGAGATATGTGAAGCACCAGTGGTAATGAGTGCTAATGGAATGCACAGAACAACTTTTCAGTTAGCTATCAATGTGCTTCTTCAGTGGTCGAGAATGATCGAAGTCACTGAGTGCAGAGGGGTTAGTAGAATTACAAAACTTCAGGTGGCATTTTCTAGGCTGTTTTGCCTACTGACTAGAGCAGTATGATGCTGTTTTGCAAGATTCCAAAAATTTACAAGAGGCAGCAAATGAAAACGTGACAGATGGAAAAAAGTAAGTAAACAGTTTATTACTTCAAAAGCAATCGACAAAAGTATTCACACATTTATCCCCTGTGAGCCAAGACAGTGTAACCGCCCCCACTGTTCTTTAACTGTTCTCTAGGCTATCGGACGAATGGTGATCGCATTCAGAAACTTACGTAGTTCAGTTTTGTCGTGTGCCTGAAGCCAACCTACACACTGTTTCCTAAGATAATAGGGATCTATATTTAACGATATTTTGAAATGATCAATGTCACTTCATGGAAACACAGTTCATTAATGTTTGAGAAAAGTAAATGGTTCATAGTCAGACGCAAATTCACAGCACTTACTCCGACTAGCCGCAACGTAAATTTTAATTTGAAAAATATTTTAGAAGGGTGAAACTGACTGACACACAATGTAACTTTTTCCAACATTCGATAATACCAACAGTCACTTTGTTAATGCTGGCAGTGACTGAGGCAACACACGTAGTATTTGGTGATTAAGTTCTACTTATAACTTTGGATTCCTTGCAAATATTTTGAAGAAACTTCTTACACGATTACAGAATTACTTCCTCCGTTCACTGAACATCACAAAATTTTCGTCACGCGGGTGTTTCTTCAGATTAGAATAAATCGGCAGACCTGGACCGTTACCACTGGCTGCCCCTCTCCGAGTGAATTCTTTCTCCGACGTCTTGACCAAATGGGTGACTCATCGCCTGTTCGCGCGAACCACTACCTAATGGAAACTTTCAAAAGACCAGCGATATCAAACAGAAGCAGATGTTAATAAACGATTATTTAGCAACAATACCCTTACAATGGTTAATGCCTTAATGGAAAAACGTGCGCGATTGGCTGCGAAACTATGACTGTACTCTTCATCCGATGCAAATCTACGGCCACCATTGTCTTACTTCAGCACTGCAAAAATATGGAAATCGAATGGGGAGAGGTTACGACTGTATGGAAGATATGTAAGGACTTCCCACTAAAACTTCTGCAGTGCCGTCGAAACAACCTTGGCAACATTCTCACGATTATTTAGAGGAGGCAGCCGGAGAAACTAATAGTAGAAATTCCACTCCAGTGTATTCCTGTACTTATTACATTTATCCTTTTGACAATAAAGTACAATTTAAGACAGGATTTTTCTTTGTCGCACAATTTATGATCGCATGAAGTGCTCATTTGCAAGGAATTAACACGCAGGTTCCGCCACCCAATAAGGCTGCAGTAAGTACGCTGACAATTCACTCAGTGACAATTATGTTTACACCTCAAAATTTAGGCGTTATTTTCTCGCCCCCCAAATACGGTTACCGCGTTTACGGACGCCGAGTCATTCCTTCTCGCTATTACAGCTAGAGTAATGGCGCCAAGTACCTCCCGCTATGTGCTGCACCCAGAGCCGACCTCCTGGCGGAGCCAGATACGTCCGGGCGTTATCGGACGCCCGGTATTTCATAAGGCTGTCCTTATTGCGCGCATTCCGATTCCAACCCCGGCGTTCCCGAGTCGTCTTCGCTGTTCTTAGTTGGAGAAACGTCTGTCCTTCAACATTTGGTTTTTCTATGATACATACATCTCGTTTCATTACCATTCGTTGTACACACATCAAAAAAAGTTTTGCATCACATTGGTTCCGAGAGTTCCGGAACCTGTACAGAAAATTGGAAGAGAGATCAACATTAACATCATTTCCGCCCCTTTTATTGCTCACGAAAACCACACATTGCATGTTGCACCACCATACAGCGAGACCTTCAGAGGTGGTGGTCCAGTTTGCTGTACACACTGGTACCTCTAATACCCAGTAGCACGTCCTCTTGCATTGATACATGCCTGTATTCTTCGCGGCATACTGTCCGCAAGTTCATCAACGAACGCACTGTTGGTCCAGACTGTCCCACTCCTCAACGGCGATTCGGCGTAAATCCCTCAGAGTGGTTGGTGGGTCACGTCGTCCATAAACAACCCTTTTCAATCTATCCCAGGCATGTTCGATAGGGTTCATGTCTGGAGAACATGCTGGCCAATCTAGTCGAGCGATGTCGTTATCCTGAAGGAAGTCATTCACAAGATGTGCACGATGGGGGCGCGAATTGTCGTCAATGAAGACGAATGCCTCGCCAATATGCTGCCGATATGGTTAAACTATCGGTCGGAGGATCGCATTCACGTATCGTACAGCAGTTACGGCGACTCTCCGTGACCACCAGCGGCGCACGTCGGCCCCACATAATGCCACCCCAAAACGTCATTGACCTCCACCTTCCTGCACTCGCTGGACAGTGTGTATAAGGCATTTAGCCGGATCGGGTTGCCTCCAAACACATCTCCGGCGATTGCCTGGTTGAAGGCATATGCAACACTCATCGGTGAAGAGAACGTGATGCCATTCTTCAGCGGTCCATTCGGCATGTTGTTGGGACCATCTGTACCGCGCTGCATTGTGTCGTGATTGCAAAGATGGACCTCGCCATGGATGTCGGGAGTGAAGTTGCGCATCATGCAGCCTATTGCGCTCAGTTTGAGTCGTAACACGACTTCCTGTGGCTGCACGAAAAGCATTATTAAACTTGGTGGCGTTTATGTAGGGTTCCTCCGAGCCATAATCCGTAGGTAGCGGTCATCCACCGCAGTAGTAGCTCTGGGCGGCCTGAGCGAGGCATGTCATCGACAGTTCCTGTCTGTCTCTATCTCCTCCATATCCGAAAAACATCGCTATGGTTCACTTCGAGACGCCTGGACACTTTCCTTGTTGACAGCCCTTCCTGGCACAAAGTAACAATGCGGACGCTGTCGAACCGCGGTATTGACTGTCTAGGCGTGGTTGAACTACAGACAACACGAGCCGTGTGCCTCTTCCCAGGTGGAATGACTGGAAATGATCAGCTGTCGGACCCCCTCCGTCTTATAGGCGCTGCTCATGCCTGGTTGTTTACATCTTTGGGAGGATTTAGTGAAATCTCTGAACAGTCAAGGGACTGTGATACAATAACCACAGTCAACGTCTATCTACAGGAGTTCTGGGAGCAGGGGAGATGCAGAACTTTTTTTGATGTGTGTAGTATTCTAAAACTGATGCTTAATGATGCAATATGGTACGAAATTTATTACGACAGGAGCATATCAGACCTTTGCGTAGATGTGTTGACTTTACTAGTTCAATCTCCCCTGGTTAACGACTATGTTCTCAACAAGGCACTGACCATCTAATTCAAAATAAGAATGCAATTCCCCAGATGTTGGTGAAATTTATCACCTATGGCAGAAAATGTGGGCTACTGTACAAAATACGTCGACTAAAAGAAGGGGCTCCTGTATTCACGAAATGTTATCAATGTGCGAAAGAAATTCGAACAAAAAATAAATAAATAAATAAATAAATTTCGGCAAGGCAGGAAAAACGCTTAGGAAACTAACTATGAATAGATACAAAACGATTAAGTTCTCTTATTTTATATCTCTATTTCACAAGCTATCTTACAGTCTGTAGGCCCCTCTTATCCCGTTCGCGAATGGCGCGATGGGTGAAGGATTGTCGAGTATACCTTAATGTTAGCTCCTATGTCTATTGTCTCGTTTTGATCATTTCGAGAGACTACATGATAAAAAGTAGTATGTTGTTGTTTTCTTCCCGGAATGTATTCTCTCCCTTTCATCTCTTCTATTAACCCAACAGACGAGTCCCAGGCAGATGACCAATACTCAATAATGGCTCGCAAGCCACTTTTTTGTGGACGAGTTACATTTTCTTGATATTCTTCGAATGAATATCTGCCTGACATATGCTTTTACTACAGTTTCTTTTGCATGATAATTCCAATTTATGCCGCTCTGGACGGTAACAGTACGGTTATGTTATGGTGTGCACCATAGGACTGTTTCTATCCCAGTGTCACGTGGGTCCTGGATGATTTATTCCTAGACGTAGGGAAGAATCAGACTGTCAGTTACGGAGCTAGTAGCTTTCCTAAGATGACTGCAGCAGAATTAGAGAGACTACCTCCTGCCATCCAGACAACGTACTAGTTCTGCAGAGATCACATATAGCTGGATCGGATCGCTAGTACAGGTATATTTAGAAAGTATGACCGAAAATGACGTCATGACCAAAAAAGTGCCATCATCTTTGATTTTGGAGTATATAAGAAGAATCGCTAGCTGCTTGTGATCAGGATCTGGTGGTAGCGGAAAGTGTCAACTTGACTTCTCCGCAAGCGTTTAACATTCCTCAGCTATTATGGAAGAAAATGAGACCAACCGACGAATGCTTTGGTTTATTTTTTTTTTTTTTACTTGTGCAGTCCTGTTAATGACATTGGTAACATAAATTTCGTCGAAAACGTCATGCTTGAAACCAAAATCAATCTAAAGGTGCTTACGCCCATTACAGAACCGTTCTGTGACATTATCTTGGCTAAAATCTGTGATCAAGTGGACTGACAAGAACAATTACAGAAGGGACAGTCTATAATTTTGAAGAAAGAATTGTGTGGTACATTTTACAATTATCTTCATGGTAAATTCTCATAGTTCATTTCTGTGAGACACGGTGTCACAGCGAAACTACCAGTTCTCCTACATGAGGATAGCAATGTAGCAGCAGGAGGAATATTGGCAAAAATTGTCAAGGAACCACTGCAAACCATTATGACCAAATATAAAAATCCTGTGGATATACCATACAAAGTGGTATTGGCCGACATTAAAATGACTGAACTGGTGGATGAGCCGCCTGGAATATTTTCGACAACTACATGTAGAGGGCTGTTCCCATACGGACCTGGCTAAAACGACGGACTTTCTTGGGACTGTTTACAAAATGGAAATGTGTTATTACCTAACGTGGAACAGGTATTTCTGTGAGTGAGAAGACTACAAGTGAACAGCAACGTGGAATAAGCTGTTCAATGTTGATGGGCATAATCTGCATTGTGTATACATACATAACAAATGTGTATGTCAAATCACAAGTACTGGAGTAATGAAAGAAATAGGCAACCATTTTATTGATTTTATAAAGTGTCCCAAAATACGACTACGAGAAGCTTTAACATCTTCCTTCTCTAACGAAAACGGGATCACTTGACTGGAGGTTACAAAACACAACTACAAAATGGATGATCTGTTCGACATGGTGGAACACTATCGAAGTGTGAAAAACACGAACAAATAGTAATTATAATATACTCCACAACGTTATGTATCAATCTCATCAGTGCGGTAGAAACTAACGGATACATTACAGAACAGCTCTGTGTTTTTAGCAATCTTCTGCAATGTGTCCATTGGAACCATAAGAATACATGAAAGTTGAGAAACTTCTAGACAACCAAGTACTAGTGAAGTTTATAGACTATGTTCTCTGAGACCATTAGTTTTAATTATTTATCTACAAACTATGTCGATAATGTCAATCCAGACTGCAATAAAAATATTATAGGGAAGTGTTATATATAATGCTGGAGGCACATTTTTCCCAGTCCAGGACGTTGTTCTCCACAGTATCAACAAACACAGTTGTTAGCGTATTAGGATCAGTTCTCACTAATACCGCTGTTCCACAGATTTTAAGAGAGAGAACCCACGTATTGGACAAACTTAAACCATTTAATATTAAAGAAATCACTTCTTTAAGCACAGTTGAGGTGCTGTGTGTACGCAAAGGAAACTAGAAATTAAAGCGATTTAAGTAAAAAAACAAATAACGAAAACTTGAGTATTTGACAAAAACAATTACTACGAATAAAGGCTTCCGGCTGCTATTGGTAAAAGAACAAACCATCGCAGATGTGCATACAATACTAACAAATTACTTAAAACACAATATAAGGAAAAATCTGGATGTCATTCGGTTGGTTGATTCGTTGGAGGGGTGTGACTCTGAGAATACAATATACCTGCACTTACTGCAATTACCAATAGAAAGTCCTCACACGTTGAAGCACATGCAAAAAACAAAATATCCAGAGATGTTTACTACACTCATGCTCATAAATTAAGGATAATTGCAGAATGTGGTGCCACACAACGTGGCACTACACAAAACTGGCGCTAATGGCATAGGCACATAGGGAACACACACGACACAGATGTAAGTCCACGGTATTCGTGAGAAGTTGAGAAAACCGTCCCGAAACACATGTGCTACAAAACGCCACTGTTTCCTGTGCATGTACCCCGACATCAATATGGGATATGATCGCCATGCACACGTACACAGGCCGCACAACGAGTCTGAATACTCTGTATCAGGTGGTCGAGTAGCTGCTGGGGTATAGCCTACCATTCTTGCACCAGTGCCTGTCAGAGCTCCTGAAGTGTCGTAGGGATTTGAAGACGTGCAGCGATACATCGACCGAGAGCGTCGCAGACGTGCTCAATGGGGTTTCGGTCTGTAGAACAGGCAGGCCGCTCCATTCACCTGGTATCTTCTGTTTCAAGGTACTCCTCCACGATGGCAGCTCGGTAGGGCCGTACGTTATCATACATCAGGAGGAAGGTGGGATCCACTGCACCCCTGAAATGGCGGACATACTGGTGCAAAATGACGTCCCGATACACCTGAACTGTTGCAGTTCCTCTGTCAAAGACATGCAGGGGTGTACGTGAACCAATCATAACCCCACCCCACACCGTCAAACCACAACCTCCATGCAGGTCCCTTTCAAGGACATTAAGGAGTTGGTATCTGGTTCCTGGTTCACGCCAGATGTAAACCCGGCGAGAATCACTGTTCAGAATATACCTGGACTCGTCCGTGAACATAACTGTTCCAATGACCATGTACGGTGTTCTTGACACCAGGCTTTACAGCTCTCCTCTGACCAGGGGTCAGTGGAATGCACCTTGCAGATCTCCGGGGGAATAAACCGTGTCTCTTCAGTCGTCTGTTGACTGTGTGTCTGGAGACAATTGTTCCAGTGGCTGCAGTAAGGTTCCGAGCAAGGCTACCTGCAGTACTCTGTGGCCGTCTGCGGGCACTGATGGTGAGATATCGGTCTTCTTGTGGTTTTGGACACTGTGGACATCCCGTACTGTAGCGCCTGGACACGTTTTCTGTCTGCTGGAATCGTTGCCATAATCTTGGGATCACTTTGTGGCACACGACCTGCTGTGTTTGACCAGCCTCCAGTCGCCCTAGAATTCGACCCCTCATAACGTCATCAAAATGTATTCTTTGAGCCATTTTCAATACAGTCACCACTAGCACGTCTAAAAACGTCTGCACACTTACTCGCTGCACCGTACTCTGACATGCACCAAGACACTTCTGCGTATGTGGACTGCTGCCAGCGCCATCGTGCGACGACTGCAGGTCAAATGCACCGCATGGTCATACCCCGAGGTTATTTAAACCCGAAAACCGCCCACCAGAGCGTTGTTTCGCCATGTATCGGCATTATCCTTAATTTATGAGCATGAGTGTAGTTCAAATGACATACAAAAAAAATCTGTTTATAAAATTGCATTCTTATTTGGATCTTCTGAAAAAGCATGGTTACGTTGTATCTAAATATGATGGAGTAGACACTGTACATCTAGCAACAGAAAAACCATTGGCAGAATTTGAAACCAATGGAAGAAATACATTAAATGACAGTTTGTCTGATAAACTGGTAAACTTAACTGTAATCTATGCGGTAATTGATAACAGGCTAAAACGTATGTGTTGTGCAGATGCATTATATTTGAGGTAGAAGAAAATGTCGGAATTGGTTTTTATGTGCAATGCATGCGCAAAAATTACTGAAGATGTTTTTTTTACTAGAATATTTGGTTTTCTTATTCGCTGCAGTACAAAAATTCCTAAAAAGCCTCGTATGTACAATTTGGTACCCATCTTAACAATTTTATAAAGAGCCCTGACATGCACCTTCTCTAAATAAAGAACATGATTTCACAAAACTGAATACTGCTATATATAATTACAGAATATTATGTGTTTTAACCCTATGCAAACAACTCCATGCAAAATGCTTCTTTATGACGTACTTATCAGACAACTAAACAGCACAATTGTTGTGTAACGTTTAACAGCATTGAACGTTGTATGCACCGTGACCATAAGAATGCACGAAAGTTGACCAGTAAACCTTCCAAACAATGAAGACCAATAAAAGATTATAATCAGCTATATTCGCCTGTACTTTTAATTATTTACCTGTAAACAATTTGCAAGTTTGTAATTATGATCCCAACGCATTATAACAAACTGTTACGTTAAAGTGCTAGAACTAAAATACCGAAGTAAGGGAGTACTCAAAGAAAATGATCGATTTGATAACATTTACTATATTACGAAGGACTAGTTTATAAACCTCAATTCCCTATTATATATGCCTTACAAATGATGGTGGTGGAGGTGACTGTAAAATATATGCACGTGGAATATTCTTAAGTTTGAATTTCTGCTCTTAGAACAACGAAGCTATGTTGATTTTTGCCAAAATTGTTAACTTCTTTCCGCCATCTTGAACTGAGACGTCATATGGGTGTGGGAGGGAGTAATAAGTCATCCTGGGCATTTTACTTCCACGCAGTTTTAATACCGTCAATGGGGAATGTCAACTACCTTTATTGCATCATTGTATTCGAAGACTAAAAAGTAAAATTAATGAACAACATATCTGCGTTGGTGAATTAGAGTCATCAAACCCATTTGACATAATCTGCCTCTCTGAACATCATGTGCGCAATGGTACAGATGTGTCAAGTGTACTGGGATTTACGTTAGTATCTCACTTTTGTGGAGCAGAAATGGAGAAAAGAGTTGTCACATTCATCAAGAATCGTCAAATTTAAAAACACACACATTCATAAATTTTGCCTGGACCAGCAAGTGGAAACTTACGCGACAGAAGCAATATATCCTTCATAACAGTAATAGCATACTGAGCACTTGCAGGCTGCAAATGAGTCACAACGAAGCTCTACTGAGCTATTTAGCATGAGAAACACAGAAATAATAGTTGCTGGTGATTTTAATGTAGATTTTCTTAACTCTCCCAGTAAGAATTTATCACAAAAATGGTTCAAATGGCTCTGAGCACTATGGGACTAAACATCTATGGTCATCAGTCCCCTAGAACTTAGAACTACTTAAACCTAACGAACCTAAGGACATCACACAACACCCAGCCATCACGAGGCAGAAAAAATCCCTGATCCCGCCGGGAATCGAACCCGGTAACCCGAGCGTGGGAAGCAAGAACGCTACCGCACGACCACGAGATGCGGGCAATTTATCACAGTCAGTAACAATAACATTCAATTCCTACTGCAAACTTCCCAATTAGGGCAGCTAATTGCTCAAAAACACCACTGATAATATCTTCAGAGAAAGATCTTACGAGCAAAATCATATCACAAAAGCGACTGTCAATGGTGTCCCATTCCATTTCATGCAGTTCCTTTCTTTAAATGTTAATATCGAACACAGCATAAAATCTATTCAATCTGAATTCAAGAGGATAGTCAATAGGCCTAAAATTGACGATTTTAGGGAGCTCCTAAAATTCATGGGGAATGTAGTATACAGTGCTCATGCCATGAATAAAAAATACAAAACTTTTATTAATAAATTCCTTATGTTATTTGAATACTGTTTTCCCCCAAACACTAAGTCAGATTAGACCAAAGCCTACAAAGAAGCCATGGATTACTCAGGAAATAAAGGTATCGTGTAACACAAGTGTAACACAAAATGGAACTGTATCTTTCAATCAGAAACAGCTCTGATACAGATACTGTAGCACAGTACAAGACATACTGTAAAATTCCAAAAAATAGCACTAAGAGTAAATGATTCGTTGGTAACACGTTCGTAGTGCTGCAAAATTTTTTAACAAGTATTTCATAACTGCTGCTGAGAAGGAGGGGTTTTTTAAAAAAAAAAATGGTTCAAATGGCTCTGAGCACTATGGGACTCAACTTCTGAGGTCATTAGTCCCCTAGAACTTAGAACTACTTAAACCTAACTAACCTAAGGACATCACACACATTCATGCCCGAGGCAGGATTCGAACCTGCGACCGTAGCGGTCTCGCGGTTCCAGACTGCAGAGCCTAGAACCGCACGGCCACTTCGGCCGGCGGGGGACGGGGGTTCAGGTTCATTAGATGGTCACGGAGTACCAGAGACGAAAGAGTACACAGGCTATGGCATATTTTGTGATCTGTCAAAGGCTTATGATTGGGTAAATCACAATGTCCTTTTCAGTAAATCAGTATAGTACATTGCAACAGGAAATGCTGCAAAATATTTCAATTCTTACATCCCTGACGGTACAAAAGGGTGTCATCAGGAAAGAGGCATGAATTAAAAGCTATCCGGCATCATCTAACTGGGAATTAATAGAATGTGGCGTCCCACAATGCTCGATCTTAGAGACACTGCTTTTTCTCGTGTATATCAAAGATCTTTTGCCAAGTTCTAAATGTTTGCAGAAGATACATACACTGTAATAATAAATTGCAAATAGAGTGTAATCTTAAAAAGACCATTTAATGAAATTTTTATGGGCCTTAACAAATGGTTCCTGACCAACTCTGTCACTCACTATATGCAATCCGGAGATTTCAAGAGGTACCTCACCAGTATATGCCGAAAACATGACAACAAACAGATAGAAAAAGTGAACAGTGATGAATTCTTGGGATTATAGCTTGACAACAAATTTAGCTAGGAGGAGTACACCACAGAACTGCTGAAGAGCCTACACAACTTTCTATTTGCAACGCTAATGTTGTCAGACATAGAAGACATAAAAATGAAAAAAAATTACGTATTATGCTTGCTTTCATTCCATAATATCACAATGGATTACTTTTCGGGGTAATTCATCATGCTCAGCTAAAGTTTTACGGGTACAGAAACGCGTAATAACAATTATTTGTGGTGTGAACTCAAGAACATCGCGCAGAGGATTGTTTACGAAAGCAGGGATGTTAACTGCTGCTTCCTAATAAGTTTATTCCTTAATGAAATTTGTCGTGAGAAATACATCTCTTTTTCAAATCAACAGTTCAGTTCAAGGAATTAATACTAGAAATAAGAATAATCTTCTCGGAGATTTAAAGTCACTTACCGTCGTCCAAAACAATGCCCATTACTCAGTTAACACACATTTTCGATATCTTGCCAGCAGCCATAAAAAGTTTAACTACCAAGGAAGTTCAGTTTAAGATAAGTCGAAAAGATATGTTTAGGGCCAACTCATCCTACTCCACTGGTGAATTTCTTAGTAGAAACAGCTGCTGTGTCCCTGTGACTAATAATACAATATAAAGCGAACAACATCAGCACAATTTGACGCCTGTACAAATTCAGTGTGGTAATACGACAGTTGTAACTAAGTGTTGTAAAATGACAATACCTTTTAAAATTTTTTTGATTCACTTCACAACCATGCTAACATTCCACTTGGGATATGTATAAATTACATTAGCAAACTCATATTTGTTTATCGTTGTAAATACTTATTGTGTATTCTTTTTCTTCTGAGATGTTATACGTCCTGGATAATCTCCTCACTATGGATCAAATGGAACGAAACGCACATTTAATCAAATCTAACCTAAGCCCTACTGTATTCCTTGTGACATGCAGGAGGAGAGGAGAGGCGAAGTAATGATAAATCATTCTTCTGTCTGTTCTAGACCACAGGTGCAGCCGTATTGCGACTTCCTAAGACAGCGGGAGGGAGGCGGGTCGTATATCACCCTGGTCCCTCATGACAATGACGTAGACACAATGCTCCTGTGAACGTTAGAACATACACGGCTCCACTACTGGTTATACCTAGGTATTTTACGGCAGTTATTGTTTACGATGGTTAGTCGTCAATAGTGAGCTCAGGCAGTAGTGGAGTTCTTCACCTATTTATATTAATTATGTTATATTTTTTTTACATTCAGGATCAACTGCTAAGTCCCTGAACCAATCACAGATCCTATGCAGGTGATCTTGCAATTCGCTTCAGTCTTCTGGCGTTGCTGCATCCTCCGCGGCAACTGCACAAACCATAGTGCCTCTGATGTTATCAACTAGATCTTGTAAACAGTAACAGTTCTGTCACACTCAAGTTGCCTTCACATCAGTCGACGTGATGAGTTTTACCTGCAAGGAAGCCCTGTGGAACAAGATCAAACGTCTTCCTGATGTCGAGTATCACCTTTGTCAACGCCTCTGTGGATAACATCGACGAACAGAGCGGGCCGGATTTCACAAGAATGTTATGAATGGGAAGTAGGTGACGATGCTTTCATAGCCGGCCGGAGTGGCCGAGCGGTTCTAGGCGCTACAGTCTGGAACCGCGCGACCGGTACGGTCGCAGGTTCTAATCCTGCCTCGGGCATGGATGTGTGTGATGTCCTTAGGTTAGTTACATTTAGGTATTTCTAAGTTCTAGGGGACTGATGGCCTCCGATGTTAAGACCCATAGTGCTCGGAGCCTTTTGAACCATTTAAGAATCAGGAAGTGGATAAGAAGAACAAAGCGGTAAGATATTTAGCTTTTTTCCTTTTTCGTTTAAAATTAAAGAATTATCCGTAAATTTGAGGTGAAAGTGATTTTCCGTTCACCACTAAGTTTACAGACATTTTGGTGCCAATTAAGGACACCATGTTACTGCGGAAAGCCGGAATTTACAAAGTACCTTGTTAGTATGGTATAGCTTACATAGGACAGACCACACGCTGTGTGTAAGAAAGTTGCACTGAACATCAACGTTGGACTGACCTTTTGCACTCGAGCAAGTCTGCTATTGGTGAATACTGTATTTCCACTGGACAGTCAATGGAATATGGCGAAACGATGATTGTGACCACAAAAAAGTCTTTTTGGGACTGCATTATTAAAGGATTTGTGGAATAACTTCTGAGGTCATCAGTCCCCTAGATTTAGAACTACTTAAACCTAACTAACCTAAGGACATCACATACATCCATGCCCGAGGCAGGATTCGAACCTACGACCGTAGCGGTCGCGCGGTTCCAGACAGTAGCGCCTAGAACCGCTCGGCCATCTCGGCCGGCGTGGAATTACGCCTGGCGGAAGCGCTGTAGAACATTGGAAGTGCTACCATTTGGACAGTGCATGGAACCCAATCATCTCCACGATTTGTTTTAACCGAAGACGACAAAATGCGCGAACAGTCGCGGCAAGCTGTAACCCAGAGGACAGCTGAGTTCCGTGGTTCCACCAGCGTGAGCGCTGTCGTCGCTAAGTATGATACGTTTGTCTACTTCATTTTGGCCCATGCGCGGAATACTTGCGGTGCGCACAACGCACAACGGAGCATGTCTTCTTGAGTCTTCGAAGTCTCCCCTGAATATGACTCGTAGGTGCCCAGTCGAAACATCGTGCGATGTATTAACGACGACCGGCTGCAAGCACGAAATTTTTTTGAGCATTCAATTCGCCGGGAAAATTTTAAATTAACAAAGAATCGATGTTAGATTTTACAGTGGACTTTTTTGTTCTCCAGAAATAATATAATAGGTGAGCATAAAACATGATCCATAGCTCTACAAGAGACTGATGGGGGACAAGGTAGGAGCCATAAATGGGGTATGTTATGCATCCGATAAACCCACAGAGCCGCAGAAGTTAAAACACCTGAAATACAAGGAATGTGACTAGCTGTGGAAGCACGACATCCTAAACACGGCAGTGCCATATTGGTTAGAGCTGAGCTGAAGGCGACTTTTGTCGCAAAATCTACAACCAATGATATCGAAATATTAACAGTTGAAACTGGAAACTTTACAGTAACACCCGTGTATAAACCCCCAGTAAATAGATTTGCTTTCACCCCGCCAGAAAACTTCACAAACCAAAACAGCAAATTCATTGTAGGAGATTTTAACTGCCATACCACCACTTGAGGATATAGTGAAAGAAACGAGAACGGACAGATATTGAAAGAATAGATAGAAACAAAAAAAATCTCAGTATCCTCCACGATCCGAAACTTCCACCCTCCTTCACAAGTAAAATATGGAAACGTGGATACAAACCCGACAACTGTACTCGTATTACCAGCTCAAATATAAAAGACTGCTGTATTACAGTTGTATATCAACCTATTTTTCGAATACAGCATAGATCAGTAGGGATACAGGCGTATACAGCAGTCAAGACCACTACAGTACAGTTTCGCAGAAAATTTAATTTTAAAAAAAGCCAATTGGGAAACTTTCGCAGAGGATCTGGATAAAGCCATAGTAAACCTCGCCCCAACCCCACAGAACTACCAGGCACTTATGCGAATGCTACAGACAATCTCCAGACAACATATACCACGATGACGCCGACAGCAGTACATCCCAGTTCTCTTCTCTCACATGGCTCTAGGCGTCTCCTAGCCAAGTAAGAGGAATTATACTACAAGGACTCCTTTAATCAAGAAACAATAACATGTAGTACGGCTTTGATGGAAATGTTAAGTGAAGCTCGATACAATAGATGGATGGAGACCCTGTAGAGGATGGATATGACACATAGCAGCAAAATAGCCTGGAATCTTATTAAAAACAGTCTGCCACGGTAACACCTAATCAAGTGGCTCACCAACTGCTCCTGAATGGAAAGACTAATTCAAAGCAACAGAAAGTAAAAATTAATAGGACTTTAGAATCAGAAGCTAATAGGTTTTTAACACCCTTTTCAATGAAGGAATTCAACAACGGTCTCAGCAATAATGAAAGCGGCAAAGCAGCTGGGGTGGATGACATGTGCACGGAGCATATCAAACGCTTAGCACCGGGCAGAAAGAAGGGGATCCTGCGACTTCTCAGTCAATGTCGCGAAACATGTAAGATCTCCTAGATATGGGGTAAGGCAAGGATAGTGGCACTCTTGAAACCCGGGCAGGCATCTGGTGCACCGAAGAACTATCGCCCAATATCTCTCCTGTGTCAACTTTACGAACTGTATGGGAGACTTATTTGAAATCGTATGACAGACGCTATTGAGATGAAACTTATTCCTCAACAAGCTGGTTTTAGACCTGGAAAATCATGTACTAACCAAATTCTGTGCTTAACAGAACATATAGAGGAAGGATACGAAAATAAAAACATAACAGGGCTAGTCCTGGTCGACCTTAGCTCTGCATATGATACAATTAACCACAGACTGCTGCTCCAGAAGATCTATAATGAACTTAGAGATTATCAATTTATTAAGATTATCGAGTTCCTATTACAGAATAGGCAATTTTATGTTGTCCTCAATGGGAAAAAGAGCAGATGGAGAAACCAGAGATCAGTTGACATCATAGCAGCTGAGAAGAGTGCTCCACCTACCGTCTTCGAAGGATGCCATGGGTCTGATGATCGTCATGTGATATGACCGAAACCGGTTCTCGTAACATACGTGGTGTGATTAAGACTGAATTTTAAAAACAAAAAAAATTTAAACCAGGAAAATGTTCTGATCCAAGGAAGCGTTTTGGCGCTCTCTCCATTTAATCTGTACACCAAAGTCCCCCTCTGTAGCGCAGCGGTAGCGTTACCGCCTAACCCGCAAGGAGGCCCGAGTTCGATTCCCGCCAGGGGACTGGGTGTTGTATGTCCATCATCATTGACACCCAAGTCGCCGAAGTGGCGTCAACTAAAAAGACTTGCAATACGTCGGCCGAACCCCGAAGGGGATATCCCGGCCAAAAAATGTCATACGAACCTGTTTTTTTTTTCTTTTTTTTTTTTTTTTCCACCAGCGACCAACCGATGCCTAAGCATATAAAACATTTTCTGAATGCGGATGACCTGGCAATTATAGCACAGGGGAGGACCTTTGAGGATGTAGAACAGAAGCTGGAGAAACCTCTTAGAGAAATGTCAGAGTACTATAAAAACAACTTTCTTAAGCCAAACCCCTCCAAAACACAAGTCAGCGCCTCCCACCTTCGATCTTGTCAAGCTAACCGTAAACTCAACGTCTCTTGGAATAATACCAAGAGCATGCCGACAAACCAACTTACCTGCGCGTGGTGCTCGAAGATCTCTGACGTACAGGCACCATTGCGAAAAGACGCGACAATAGGGAACTGCCAGAAATAATATTCTGCGAAAACTACCTAACAGCAAATGGAGTGGTAAACCTTCCATATTAAGAACCACCACACAAGCCTTATGCTTCTCTACAGCCGAATATGCCTGCCCAGTATGGTCCAATCAACCCATGCAAAGAAGGTAGACGTAAGTCTTAATGAAACATTCGATTAACAACGGGATGCATGAAACCTACTTCCATACCAAAACTACACAGGGTGAAAAGTATTTAAAACGACAAACTCTGGGAGGTTGTAGGGGATATCAAAACAAATATTTTGCCGTAATGTCATTTTTTCCTATGAGGAGTATTTAAACCGGTAGAGTAACATTTCTCTGGCGGCAAATTGATTAAACGAACAAACACTTTTCCATATTTTTATGACCAAGAGACAACATATTAACACAACCCAATTTCAATTACAGTAGATTTTCAAAAATGCCTCCATTGACACATAAACAAAGGTTACACCGTCGGATCATATTCTGTCTGACACGGGCAAAAACCCCAGGAGTATCCTGAATTGTTCCTGCTGCTGCTACTATCCGGGCAACCAGATCCTCTTCTGATGCAACAGGAGTTGCGTAAACGAGGTTGCGCATCTCTCCCCACACAAAGAAAGTCCAGAGGACATATCTGGGGATGGAGCAGGCCATGGTACAGGACCATCTCTTCCAATCCACGTTTCTGGGAACCGTCGGTCCAGGAATCGACGCACACGACGACTGAAATGTGCCGGCGCCCCGTCATGTTGGAACCACATGCGTTGTCTTGCAGGAAACGGGACATCTTCCAGCAATTCTGGCAATGCTCTGAAGAGGAAATTGTAATAGTGTCTGCCATTTAATGGCCTAGGTAGCAGATACGGCCCAATTAAACAGTCTCAAGAACACTGACCCACACATTAACGAAGAACCGCACTTGATAAGCGCTAGTAACTGTGGCATGTGGGTTATCCTCACTCCAAACATGCGAATTGTGCATGTTGAAGACTCCATCACGCCCGAACGTTACTTCATCAGTAAACAACATAGAGGATGGAAATGTAGGATGCATTTCACACTGTTCCAGGTACCACTGCGAAAACTGTCTCTGGGTGGATTATCAATTGGTTCCAGGTTGTGGACACGCTGTAAGTGAAATGGACGTCACAACTGCTCTCGAAGGACTGTTCTTACACTTGTCTGATTCGTCCCCATGTTACGTGCAATTGCACGAGTGCTGATTGAAGGATCCGGCTCCACATGCTGCAAGACAGCTTCTTCAAAACTACAGCGTTCTTACCGTGCGACGACGTCCCTGTCCATGTAATCTGCTAAATTACCCGGTCTCAAGCAGACGTTGGTACACAGCAGCAAAGGTCGTATGATGCGGGATACGGCGATTAGGATATTGTTGTTGATAAACCCACTGTGCAGCTCGTCCGTTGTGGTGCGCTACGTAGTACGCAGCAACCATATCAGTGTACTCATTCCAGGTGTATCGCTCCATTAGTAAACAGAGACAATGCACTACTATACTGGTGGACAGCAGTTGCCTACAACTGAAGATCGTAATACGGCCTCCACCGGTTTAAATAATCCTCATAAGAAAAAATGACATTCGGGAAAAATATTTGTTTTGATGTCCCCTACAACCTCCCAGAGTTTGTCGGTTCAAATACTTTTCACCCTGTATAGAGCAGCCGGGTTTGCGAATCTCAACTCTCGGAGAACATCACATTAATTCACAGAGAGACTCAAACGAATTATTGACGCTCGGCATCCCCTTTTTGGCAGTGAGTGTAAACCAGGGCGACAAATCCGTAAAAGGTTCTTAGCCACGATAATAGAAGAGCCACCAGCTGATTACCCACCTGCATAGGAAATGCGCAGCAGATTCAGTACAAATTGGAAGACATGGAGAACACTGAACCGAATGACAGGGGTGGACCCAGTGAAGACAAATATGATTAGGTGCGGTCTTGCAATCACGGATGATAAGCGTGACTGTGGCGCTGTGCAGGATATGGAGCATCTGCTCGCCTGCCCAAACTGCCCTTATAGGTGCAACCCCGACGATTTTACGTCTGGACAAGAAAGAAGCCTTGGATGTGCCCCTATACTGGGCTGAAAGATTGTGACCTGGTTTCCGGATGCGAAAAAGTAAAGTAGGAGACATATCAGCAATACAGGTGTATAATTATGTCCATCTGTCCTACGACCCTTCTTGAAAACTCAAAAGGCCTGCGCTTTTTTTTCCTCGTGCATTAGGCTCTTTGAGCTGTTGTGGACTTCATGTTTCGTATTCTCTTCTGCTTGGCTCCCTTGGACTTATACGTTATACGTTCACCGCACCTCCGCGTTCTAGGTGACTTCCTATTTGACGATAATCTAAGAGAGTGTAATTTAAGCTATCAATATTAAGTGTCTGTCGCATGTGTTCATTTCTTTTACGCTTTCTATTTGTCACCCTACAAATGTTCGCTTCAGCCCTGTCTGATCCTGCTTGTACCGTCGCAGTCTTGAAGATCTTCAACATCGTTTCTTTGCTTTTTTTGGTATCATTTTTCTACTTATTGCACCACACACTGCAAATTTTTCTATCTTATTTTCAACAGTTCCCATCGGAACAACGGAACAGTTGCAAAACTTGCAACACATAAGGAACAACAAAATTGAATGCAAACCTTAATAAGACGGTCACATCTCAAATGGATGACAGAGTATTAAACGTCTCTCACTTTGAATGACAACTAATCAGTTGAAAGCAAGTAAGGTGAGAGGTTCTGATTGAATTTCAATTTGGCTTTTCAGATAATACGTTGATGGGGAAAGAACCGCAGGTCGCCCCACTATATTTGTGTGATGCAACAGACGATGCGCTAAATTATAGACCAACATTCTTAACCGCAGTCTGTTAAACGATCGTAGAGGTTATTCTAAGCAAGAATACAATGAATTTACTAGAGAGAGGCAAAAACTTGTGTCTATAAATCAGCGCGAATTTAAAAGCATCGATCGTACGAAATATATGTCATCTTTTGCACTCGATATCCTGACGAGCCATGTATGCTGGGCGACAAATGGATCCCATATTCTTATATTTCCAAAAAGCTTTCGTTACAGTGTTACAGTGCACACCGTTGAAGGTCCCGAGCATACGGGACAGATTCTCAAATATGTGACTGTCTCGAAGCCTTTCTGCGTATTAGAATGACAGCCAGGAGTACCCCCGGTGTGTGTCATAGGACGTATTCTGTTGCTCCTGTATATAAAGTCTGTCAGACAGGGTGGGCACTATCCTGTAGGGATGGGTGGCTTTCAGACGAGAGAGAGAATTTTTCTTACGTGTGATCAATGCCAGAGAATTTAGAGAAACTTAACTGAATGGAATTCGTGGGAGAAAGTTTCTTGGAATGTTGTAAGACACGTGCGTCTATTTACACCTCCTGCTTGAGCGTTTGGGATCCTCATCAGTTAGGATTAGAGAAAGCCACGTAGCAATTCATTGGAGTGCTGTCAGACTCGATAACGGTCGGTCCGATCAGTATGTGTCTATTACAGAATTGCTCCATGAGCTTAGATGAGAATTCTTCCTGGGAAGAAGACTATCTTTTCGATAAACGCTACTGAGGAAGTTTAACTAAGTAGAATTTGTGTTAATATTCCTGATCAGCACATCCCAAAAACAGTCAGGCAACACGTCCTTCAGTAAGATCTCTCACGACTAGTCAACAATGACGGAAAATCAGAGAAATTCGAAAGCATCGGAGTCTCATCAACATGAAGGAGTTAAGATCCTGCAAAGGTATCACACAGAACTTGTCAACATGTATGCCAAAATAGACGGTAGGTCCTAACGAATTCTAGCTCCTCTACCTCTCATCAAAATGAAATGCATTCCTTAAAATGCAGAGTGCACATATTCTGAGCTCATATGCACCACGCGCTGTTGGTGTCTGAAATTCATAGAAGGAATCCCTTTGTCAGAGGACTTTCCCGCACTCGTACTGGTAGCGTCGCCTCCTTTCTTCTGAAGGTAGTTGGCCTCCCAAAGCTCGTCTCCCTCCCCTCCCCCCCCCCACCCCAGTTAACATGCGCTCCTCAACACACATCATATCACTATCACCGCTTACTCCCTGTAGTGTCAAAAATATCATATACTAATTATTCACGGACGGCAAACAAAAGAGTGTTCCCGGGAATACGTCCGCTTGCACCCATTGAAGTAGAGGACGGTTATTTAAAATGACATTCACAATAAATCTGGGCATTTATTATACCGGAAGCATATAAAACTCGTCCCAGCCTTAAATGAGAAATTCTGGTCCTACGTAAAAACGCTAAGCTGGTCGAAAGCTGTTTTGGCAATAAAAGACAGCAAAATGAAAGCTAAATTTTAAATTTCGCATTTAAAAAGAACAATCACGCGGATGAATCGTAAAAACATACCGTGGTTTGATCGTCGGACAAACTCCCGCATGGGGGCGTAGTAATAAACACGTAGTTGCTGCTATGTAGTGTTAAAAGAATGTGGCAATGCCGATGGTAGAACTGATGGAAACTGTTTGATAAGTGATTCCCAATTAAAAGATACCTTAGCCTTCCCTGTTAATTTACTTCTATCTCGATCGCAGCCAGCAGGGGTTTCGGATTGCTAAAGGAACACACTGAAGCGCCAGGGAAACTGGTATAGGTAGGCGTATTCAAATACAGAGATACGAGAATGTGAAAAGACAGAATACAGCGCTGCGGTTAGCAATGCCTATACAAGACAAGTGTCCGGCGCAGTTGTTAGATCGGTTACTGCTACTACAATGGCAAGTTATCAAGATTTAAGTGAGTTTGAACGTAATGTTACAGTTGGCGCAAATTGGAACTTTGTGGTAAGTCACTATGGGTTCAAACTGCGGAGGTCATCGGTCCCTAGACTTACACACTACTTAATCTAACTTTAAGTTACGCCACGGACAACATATACACCACCCATGCCCGAGGGAGGACTCGAACCTCCTACGTGGGGAGCCGTGAATATTAGGAATCCGGTAAAACATCAAATCTCCGACATCGCAGCGACCATAGTAAGATCCTGCGAGAACGGGACCAACGACGTCTGAAGAGAATCGTTCAACGTGACAAATGCAACCCTTCCGCAAATTGCTGCAGATTTAAATGTTGGGCCATCAACAAATGTCAGTGTGCGAACCATTGAACGAAACAGCAGCGATGTGGGCTTTCGCAGCTGAAGGCCCACTCGTGTACCCTTGACTGCACGACACAAAGCTTTACACCGACATTGGACTGTAGATGACAGGAAACATTTTGCCTGGCCGGACGAGTCTCGTTTCAAATTGTATCGAGCAGATGGACGTGTACGGGTATGGAGACAACCTCATGAATCCATGCACCCTGCATGTCAGCAGGGGACTGTTGAAGCTGGTGGAGGCTCTGTAATGGTATGGGGCGTGTGCAGTTGGAGTGATATGGGACTCCTGATACGTCCAGATATGACTGACAGGTGACACGTACTTCAGCATCCCGTCTGATCACCTGCATCCATTCATGTCCGTTGTGCATTCCGACGGACTTGGGCAATTCCAGCAGGATAATGCGACACTCCACACGTCCAGAATTGCTACAGAGTGGCTCCAGCAACACTTCCGCTGGCCACCAACATTACTGTTTTGAGCATATCTAGGATGCCTTGCAACGTGCTGTTCAGAAGAGATCTCCCCCCCTCCGCCCTACCCACCCCGTACTCTTACGGATTTATTGACATCTCTTGAATAGTGATACGTGGGTGAGGAGATAATGGAAACTGATAATTGCTGCTTGAGTAAGTGGAAAAATTGATTGTAAGGAATAGTTTGGAGAAATTGTAAGGTAATTTATGAATCTGTACACAATCCTGGGTGACTTTAACTGATACGAATATCAACAGACCTTCAATATCAATACATTCAACGTCAATATTCATAATTTGCATTACGTACTGCTTCACAGTAATTCCATTGTGCGTAGTCTTGGTTTAACAATGCCAATACAGAATCGCTCCTCCGCTGCTCGCGCAAATTCCTCTTGTCTGCTCCGAACCACCGGATCAGGATCTCGGCGGCAGGCAAAATGATGGACAAACAGGGATGCACGTCTCACATATGCGAATTAATTTTACCTTTCTAATAACTTTTCATAACACTTTCAACACCGTTGTGATACACATCTTTTAACAATGCTGGTGCGACGGATCCAAGCATACGTCCGCATGCTACCACATACAGAAACAAAAAGGTGAGTATACAGGATTTAATAAATTGAAGAGCGTATTTCTTCTTTTGTTTCATATAGGTACTTCAAAACATTACCCTCGCCACAAAAAACTCGTTAATTTGCGTTTGGCGTTATGTATATCCCATTCCGTTTATATACAGCTTACGAAAAAATAATATGATTCAACACACCCAGTAGGATTCATGGTGACAGTTCCCTTCAGCACTTCTTCAGACGTTAATCGAGTCCATGCCACGTCGTGTTGCGGCACTTCTGCGTTTTAGCGGGGGCCCTACACGTTATTGGGCAGGTGTACCAGTTTCTTTGGCTCTTCAGTGCAGTTCTACGAGGCAACAGGGGAATTCGACGGACTCCAAGTCGAAAAAAATCTGATGAAAATTTGCATATATTGTTAAAAACAGATGGAAATGGGAGCTAGCCTGTACAAACAGTCTTGCTGTAGGACAGGCGAAAAGGAACACGTAATTGCGACGTAAACTAGCATTTTCAGAAATCGCCCAAGTCCCTGATCAGAGAGATAGTACAATGAGAGATTTGTCAAAACGATTAATAGCTGCAAGAATTGAGTAAATCCCAGGCAGGAGCAGTACAAAGCACTTTTACGAAAGCATAGTTAGTCCATAGCGCCTGCCGATTTAGATGAAATCCTTTGCATTTCCACGAATATACGCACGAAATAATCGCGGTTGCATTACAGCGAATCCGAAACAGCACTAACACGAGCTGTGGGATCCATGGCATATATCCACAAGCATATATGAATAGGGACAACATTTGCGCTATTGAATATCACGAACCGACTCCAACAAGGAAGTGCAAACCACTGAGGACGAGTGAGCCTCTCGTCGGTTTCGTCACGGAGGGAACAGCACTTCGGTATGCATCTGCCGGCAGGAAAAGGCACCCGTGGCCAATATAAACAGGGTGAAAGTTAGGATTTGCTCCGGCCAGCAAGACCTCGTCTCACGACTCAGAGGTTGGGGTTTCTGAGTGACGGTAAGTCTGTGAAAGGGCGAGACGGACTAGTGTTCCTGCGCCGTGAGGAAGACGTGGCAACAAATTCAAAGTAACGGCTCGACCAGCATTTGTCGCTATTCCCAATTTTGCCAATTATTATAAATAATTAAACCAAGGCTCGGAACATTCCTCTGCCCCCACGAGAAAACAGTCCTCTGAGCAAACAAGCCTACAGTGGTCTCTAAACGCTGGGAACACTTAGTTTCATCTATTTTCGGATTATTATTCGAAGGGAGCCACAACCCGTATCAAACGATTTTTGAATTTGCCTACAAACTGAATCTGCCATTGGATATGCAAATTATATTTCAGTGAGACACACACTTTTTTTCAGGAAGAGTGGAAAGCTCAGCAGTCGTTCCTACGGCACGCCTTCTGGTATAAATAGTAAGTCTCTACCAGCATCCCTGGCGTAGAGAGTACTCTACAGCATTGGCCCCTTACTTTGCTTGCATTCATCGTTAATATCTTGACTAGCATAAAGTCCGAAGCGGCTGGGAACAAGCGCAGGTGATTCCCGTATGTAAGAGGAGTGCTATCCTTAACAACATCGGTCGGCTGCGGAATTCTTAGACATATTCTCAGAACGAAAACAATAAATTTCCTTGAGGCAGGAAAGCTGCTGTCAACATATTAGTACAATTTAGAAAGCATCGCTCATATTAAACTCAGCTATTCCTTTGCTCACATCACACCCCACCATCCTGCGAACCATGGATGATGGGCACCCGGCAGATTCGATATTCTTGGACTTCTGAAAAGCACCTGACACTGGCGCTACTGCATACTGTTGAATGTCCGAGCATGTGATTTAGGTTCCCAGATATGTGAGTAGCTGGAAGGCTTCTTGAGTAATACAACCCAGTACGTCGTCCTCGAGGGCGAGTGTTCATCAAGGACAAGGGTATCGTCAGGAGTGACCCGGGAAGGGTGATAGGGCCGCTCTGCATACGTAAGTGATTGACGTGCAGGGTAAGCAGCAATTCACGGCTGTTTGCTGATGACGCTGTGGCGTACGATCCCATAATTCGAACACAGCATTAGCAGTGTGATGTTTTACACAGCCATGTCCGTTAAATATCTAAGCGTAACGTTCAGAGCGATATGAAATTGACCGCACAGGTATGGACGGTAGTAGGGAAGGCGAATGTTAGACTTCAGTTTACTGGGATATTTTTTAGGAAAGTGTAACTCCCCTATACAGGGGACAGCGTATAGAACACAAATGCGATCTCTTCTTGAGTACTGCTGGAGTGTTTGGGATCCCCACCATGTCGGATTAAAGGGAGACATCGAAGCAATTCAAAGGCGTGTACCTAGACTTGCCACTGATTGGTTTGATCAGCACGTAAGTATTATGGTCGTACTTCGCGAACTCAAACTGGAGTACCTGGATGGAATTCGACTTTCTTTTCGCGAAACAGCATCGAGAAAATTTAGAGACTCGACATTTGCAGCAGAACGATTTTACTGTCACGAACGTAAATTTCGGGAAAGGACCACGAAGATAAGAAAAATTTGGGCTCATACCCAGGCATATAGACATTCGTTTCTTTCTCGCCCGATTTGCGAGTGGAACGGGAAAGGTAACGACAAATGGTGGTACCATGTACCCTCCGGCTTGCACGATGCGGTGGCCTGCAGAGTATGTGTGTAGACGGACGTGAACTTATCGACAGCATAGAACAGTGATCAGTGTAATATCAAACATCAGACGTCTCATTATTTGTTTAACTCAGCCATTGGTACATTGCTAGAACACATACTTAATCACCATTTCTTCTAATTAATGCTGCAGTAGCAAAATTAGTAACAAATTTCTACTTCTCATTTAATTCATGTGTAAATTAGGATCAGCTTCTTCCCTGAAGTTGATTGTCGCCTTTCAGCGTCGTTGGCGAAAGCACTGTGCTCAGAGCTCAGGGCAATTTGCAGTAGGGGAATTGAACAAGCTTTTTTCTGATTAGTCAGTTTCATCCGCCACAACTAAATGAGTGGAAGAAAGGGCAGATAGTGAAGGTGGTGGTAGTACAGCCTGGCCTGTTGCCAATGTTTCGAAGTGCTTTTAGGACCCCGCCGTAGTTGGAACGGGAACAACATATTTGCTTTTGAACATTCACAGCTTTTGTTGTTGGATCTAGCTCAATTTGTCGATCAAAGCGAGGTCCAATAGCAGAAAACGTTTTGCAATCTGAAGGAAAAGGCAGTTTTTGTGGCAACTAGCTCTTGGTGCAGTATAGGGTCACGTTTTAAACATACCAAGCGTTATCGAAAGTTACAGCACTCTTTCACTCGTGTCCCTACTGGCCCCCCGATTCCGGAAACAAGTATCGGTACAGAAAGAGTGAGGTCATCAGAGGATTAGGGGAGAGAACTACCTGAGCTTCACACAGCCGTGAGCTATGCTGCATGCCATGTAGAGGAGCGGTTAGCGTCGCTGGCTGGCATGCTGCTGATCCTGTTACCGGCGAATATTTGTTATTTGGTATGTATCATTTGCAGAAGGTTCTAGAAGTAGTTTATGTTTGTAATGTTTGCATATTCTGGAATATTCGGTGTTTGTTTACATAGCATCACTCTCCGTCCAGAAGACAACCCTGTCTTTCCACTACTACTTCTTTGACGATTCGGGTTTTCGAATTTGGATTTTGTTGTGGTAACGACGTGGTAATATTCAATTCAATTTTCGATAGTGAATAGACGCCAATGGGCAGAAAGAGGTCGCCACTATCCCTTACGTGCAGAGCTTGGTCTGTTAGCCGTGGCCGATCAGCCAACTGCATGCTAGACTGCCACCAGGAATTTACGTCTGCTTGTAGGTGATGTACCCCTCTGTATTGACGTAACAGAAAAGAGTCGGCTGAGTCTCGCATCCATCCACTGAGATAATTTCAGCTCTACATTTCTTTAAGGCCCTCAGGCCTACAAAAATCGAAGAATTATTAACACTGTAACAAAACTGATTTTTGGTACATATAATATAAGGGTCTTAGTAATATAACTGCGTACACTGTGTGCTGTAACTGAGGATCTTCTCCACTAAACAGTTTTAAAAAATCTCTGCTTTTGAAACAGTCCATAACGCACTGCCGATAAATTTTATCTCATTAAGTATTATTTTTACGAATTGACCATTACTTCGTAGTAATTGGCGTGATCTTTATTTACTACTAATCTTTTGGTTAAGGTAATGCTAGCCTCAACCCCAAAGTTGGTTTGAAACCCGCTGTGCCTAATGAATGTGGGATGTCTTTGGCCTTCCTAGAGCCCTTGATCTGACTTACTCAGCCAATTACACGGGGAGGGCGAAGGGGGAGCTGTAGCTTAACGTGAACTACGAACCGCACAAAATGGTATTTTTCACATTAGCGGCTCACTGCCAGAGGTGAAAGAAACAATAAGTGACAGAAAAAGTTCTAGGGCCAACTCTGGATCGATACCGCGACCTTTGCAGTCTGTCATTTACTCATCTAGCTACCGAGCGACTGGCATTATGTGTTTACTAGCTCCTGATTTCGTTTCATTTTCTATTAGATTGAATGCCCGATGATAATTCCTAAACACACGAGACTACCGAAAAGAAGTTAATAAGACGAGTCCTGTACCTCGTGAGCTGAAATAAAAATAATTTCTTTTATCCAAAACTTCGCTTTCGTTTCTGCAAGAACACGTTTTTGTGGACTACAATAATTACACAGGTGTTTTCGTTTAAGAAGCTGATCTTGAGTCAAATGGACACACAGTTATTTGACCAAGAAGCATTTGTGAAATTATGAATTACAGCTGTAGTTCCGAAACTTTTCCTCTCACGGAACACACTCAGAATCCTGGTAATTTGAAGGAACACCTTGCCTATTTTGAAGGTTAATAGAATTCTAAAAAAATGAAAAATGTTGTGTTTACTTCCATTTTGAATCATAACTAATAACACATAAATCATAACAAAATTTTAAAAACTAACTAGTATCGTTAAATGTTGGGAGAAAAGCGCCTTGTTATTGATAGTTCTTGCGGAACACTTATTCACACAGTTTGGAAAACCCTTTGTCGGAGCACTACTTCGTCGAAGACCTGTTTGCACGTTCATTCGAATTGGGCGGGAAACCGCAAACTTTTAGCCTGACTACCGTTGTTTTCAAACTTCGTGTTCCTGAAGACTACTGTTGTACTTCCCCGTCCGCCTCCATCCGCGCATGCGGCCGACGTGATCATGTTTGCGGTACCTGTGAACTGAAACCGAAACCTTGGACCGTTCGTCCTCCACAAACGCGCACCGCAGCGCCGCGCGGTGGCAGCTTGCAGCACCAGTAGCTGTACGCCTCGCCAGGAGATGGCAGCGCTATGCCCTCCACAGGAATGAGTTGACCGTTCGTTCCCTAGCCGAGAGATGGTTACGCCTCCAGCCGGGCTCTGCTCTCCAGGTTTAATGAAGACTAGCCAGTCCCACTCGGGACGCGGCAATTACTTGACGCCGCTTTAGAACGCACAACTACCAGCTCCGCGCTCTCCAGCTACCTCATCAAGAGGAACAAAAAAACGACGACCCTGCCATTGTGCTCTGCATGCGACCTCTCAGACTGCGTCCTGCACGTTTCAAGACAATGTTTCCGCTTCTGCGACAAAAAAAATCATGTTCTGGAAGCTTTCTTCATCATTTAATACGCAGCTTTTTCAGTTTAATTGTATAACCAGACGGACCAAATTGAAACAAACGCATGGTTTCATATTTCGTCTTTATTACGCCGTGTTCCTCTTGTTAAATCTATGGAAAGCTCTATTAGAGCTTGTGACACGAACGAGCTTAGCTGTGCCGTCGAATGCTAAGTAGAAGAAAATTGATGATGAGGTTGAGGACTTTTTTTAAGCGTAAGTAATTAACTTTTGAAATTAGTTTGGAGAAACTTATTAGGAAATTCATGATATTATCTGATTATCACTTATTCTGAAACAATCCGTCTTTAACTCTGTTGAAACGTAAGATAGGTTACTGACCTGATTCTTCGGAAAGTAAGTTAAGATCAGAACACAGTGTTCCATCGGTGAAGTGGTCGTTACACACTGAACACAAGCTCAGATTGCGAAAGGACGCGAAAAGAAATCGTCCGGGTCCTCGCCAAAGAAATCACCTGTGTATTTGCCTTCAGCATTCGAACTGTCTTCCGTAACGTAGTTGACTTTTCCAGGAAAATAAATGAATGTGAAATTTGCAAAAAACTTCAAAATAATGTTCTTATGTGCACACACCGCTATTTTGACACTGTACACTAAGTCTGAGTTATGATTTATCAAGGCTGATACCATGCAAGCAACGGTATCGACTTGCGCTATTTTCAACTGATCATAGTTTGTGAAAAGCCGTTGAAAACAATATTTAACCTTCCTGGCTTTTAAAAAGTTCCCCGCACCTATTTGTAGTGGCATGATAATACCTTTGTGACGCAGCTTTTTCAGTTTAATTGTATAACCAGACGGACCAAATTGAAACAAACGCATGGTTTCATATTTCGTCTTTATTACGCCGTGTTCATCTTGTTCCTCTTGTTAAATGCTGTGTAATGGGTTTCACCGTTTGCTTTTATTCGTTATCCGGCGCTACGTATTCCACATGAAAAGTAGATTGTAACGCCATCGCCAACGCTAGGAGGAACGCAATAACTTCAAAGCGACGGCAACGTTCACATTAAAATGTTCTCACGGAACAAAAATATGAGGAAGATTGGCACTCATATTTGTGAGCCATGTGTGGCCAGCCTTTAGAAATACGAGAAAACGAAATCAAGCAAATGGAATTAATCGTGGGAACACATGGCAACGTCTTTTAGCAGTGACTAGAAAAAATAGCAGTCATCAGAAACATGCTTGAACGTTATTTTTTCGAAGTAGCTGTTAATGTGTACCGTTCTGAAGCTATGTAATAGTAGTGTCTCGTATTAGTTACAAAACCACCAACCACATTTAGTACGGAACTCGCAGAACAGAGAAACCAGTGTATGGAAGCTGACAGTAATTCCAAGCACATGCTGGAGTGCAAAAGGAGATGCAGTGGGGGTCACCTACTCGGAATCTGTGGAGTGGTGTTTCGAGAAGTGAAAACTCAGTATGTTCCCAGCTAATAATATGTAAAAGGGGTGCACGACTAAGTTGGAACACCAAAATCTGGCGACTACGTTTATGCAATCCATAGGTCCCGTGACGGAAGAGGCGAAGTAGCACGTCTATCATCGATTTCTGCCTCCTGGATTCCCCCCAGTCGCAGACATCCCTAACTGAGTGGAATATTAGGTACTGCAAATGCAATCGACCGCAATGAAAATTCAGCCGCGGCACGTATTCGGTACGAGGGAAGGACTGTTTCAATGTGCCAAGCTGGGCACGTTTCAAACCAACGCTCTGAAAGAAAACTCACTGCATTATCCTTCGAAACACTGAGCATACAAGACCCCTCAACTTGCACAGTAATCAGCTCCATTACAGTACGAAAACGGACACCATCGAAGTTTGGGAACGGAAGGGATGCTTAGTATAATCACAAACTGCCCTTCCTTATGACGCGTGGTGTTGGATTCCGTGCACCCCTAAAGAAGCTTTTAAGGAAAACTGTGCCCATCAGGCAGCGCACCACGCTAAGCTACTAGAGGTTGTTTCATTTTTCAGTAACTAGTTTAGACGTAGCGGTCATTATCTGTCAGAACTTCTGAAATTTTTGTGGCAAGCACCTTCTGACTACAATTTAAAATGGAATCCATGAGTACTTATCTCTGTGCGAATATGTGGCCGTTGCGTACACCATAACAGCGTTTTATGTGGAGTTCCAAATTAACTCCATGAAATGCTTTATCAAACTCTTTTCATTGGTTGTCTGCCTATTGTATGAATGCCGATAGTAGTGTCAAGCGCGTTCTTAAACCCATCGAATACTTTCACTAGTACAGCACTTTCCAGCACAGACACATGATATTTGTAAAATTAACATTATCAGCAAAAATATCTGCGTGTAAACACGCTTCTTACGACGCTACGCGTGGTACAAACTAAACACTTTCGACTACTGAGCTGTGCACCATGTATAATGGTACAGTTAGGTACACCGCTCCCATTTGCAGTTTGAGGCACCAATGTCTTGCCGAGCAACAAACTTTCACCTGATTCTATACGCGTAACCCATTACATGTGTGCCTACCAAACAGCGCTAACACCGAGTAAACGCGGCCAGGTAGCGGAATGCAGCACACGACGTGCGTCGCCGGACTGTCGCCCGTTATCTGCCCAGATAAGGTGAGCAGCGGGGCGTGCTGGACGCTGACCTACTACTGGCAGTCGCTCCGCTGTTTACAAACAACGGCAGTCGCTTGTAACTGTCCCGGTTGCTGATTCACACATCGCGCTTGTTCACTCAGCATCCGCAGGCACGTCTACGGTGACGTCACACTTCAAGGTCGCGGGGTAGAAAAGCGGAAACGGTCGCTGAACAGTTCGCTGCTGTAAAACAGCTCGCCGCAGAAGATTCGCCCTCATTTATTTGGAGGAAACTGTAGATACTCTGAGACCAACCAAAAATTACTCTGGTTCGTATTTCTGTATTGTGCGTTACTACACAATGTTGCAAATTAATGCTCTTCTAAACTTAATGGAGGTCATTTATTGTTCGTCATTATAAAAAATGTAAAACATTAGTAATTATCATGAAGAGGAAGTTAATGTACAGAAGCAACACAGTGAGATACTGTTTTGACATTTTGTTATAAGAAATGGCTTAATTTATTCCTTTTGGATCGAAAATCAGTAACTAACGTAAATAAAGACTAACAAAAAATTCAATTTTTGTATTTTCATTCATAAACATTCTATGCGTTACATCAATAATGTAAATTTGGCTGCCTCAGCCATGCTGACCGTGTGGCCTAACGGATAAGGCGTCGGACTTCGGATCCGAAGATTGCAGGTTCGAGTCCTGTCACGGTCGAAATTTTTAATCTTGTGTGTGCGTAATACAACTCTTGATGTATTCAATTTTCATTCTTTGATAACAATATTGTCGAGGCACATCTGATAACAATACTTTGAAACATTACGTAAATGAGTGCCGGGTGTAGTAGTGTCATTTCTCAAAAGGTGTAGGAAAACCGATGTTCTCCGCTAGAATAAATTTAGGTGATTAAACATCTGCGCAATTTGAGCAAAATCTGTTTGATGGTGGGAGGAAACTGCTGTTGTTCGCACGCGTGTTAAACGGTTGACTGGACGGGCTGTGCAGATCCCTGAATCGATTAGCAAATAAAGAAACTGTGTCCACATTTATCAACGAAACATTTCTGTGATAGATCACGTAGCCGTGACTAAAAAGTCGCTTTACAAGAGTGTTACACCAGTATATTTAGACTTTATAATACTTTCATCCCTGTCTGCGGTAGCAATTTGACGAAACACAGCAATTAGTTGGGAAGAAGGAGATAGTACCATCATCTGTGCCCACTGTTCCCACTGACAGTGAGATGATTACTCTCCGAGAATTTACTCAGTTCGAGCAACAAAAATCCTTGCCCTAGGAACTATATCAACATTCATATGAAGTAATTTAATAAAACTGAGGTAAATATAAAAAAATATGCCTTGACATACTTGCAGCCAGTACTTGTAATCTGTCTTCTTTAGTAACCTAATCTTTTTCCAGCACAACTTCTCTCCCCATGCTTATTCCCATGGTTCCCTTTTCTGAACGTATTAATAAGACCGATTGTACACGTACTGTTTCAGGACTGCACTAATTTGGTGTATTCGAGGTTTCCCCTGCTTTGGACGCACCACTGCGACGACGTTCAACGGCGGCGCTGCGAACTACGCAGTGGCGCTGACGCTAGCGCCGCCACCGTTTGCGTCGCGACGCTAGTCGTCCCCGTACAGTTCGGGGCACTGTTACAGGGCGGCGCCACATGCAGTAAAGGCCACCCTTACCGGACGAATGGACCTAACCTTCCACAACATAACGGAGACTGGCCGTCGCTGTGAGTTGACAAGTGTGAGAAATAGTATTGTCACGGGCAGGAAGTCGATATTCCAAATATGTGAGCGCGTAATTACGTCGCAGATAGCTGGCCAAATGAATTCTAAAACTGTCACTATTAACCTATAGCGGCCGGTTCGTTGTTTCTAATGACGTAATTTTGCTCGCCTGTCAATACATTAATTCGACTTTCTGGTTGCTTACACACAAGAAGCCGTTCGCGTCGTTACAGCTACACAAATACACAAAAAGAATTGTCCGAACATGTCTAAATGAAAAATACCTAAGTTCTGAAAATCGTAGTGGTGCAAAACTGTCTTTTACGTGTCTGTAATGGCACCAAGGTGACATTTCAAGAACCTTTCACAGCAGTCATTGAAAGGAAGTTTAAGGATTCCGTGGTCCAGTCGTTCAAGTTTTTGGAATAACTGCAAATTAAATCATATAACAACAGGATCCTGAAGCATATCGTCGTCGTCATTGTGGTGGTGGTGGTGGTGGTGGTGGTGGTGGTGGTGGTGGTGATGATGTTCAGTCCGAGGACTAGTTTGATGCTGGCCTCCATACTAGTCTATCCAGTGCCAGCTTCTTCACATCCACATTTGCGGAACTACCGCAATCTACATTAATTTGAACCTGCTTCTTATATTCAAGACTTGGTCCTCTCCTCAATTTTTCCCCCGCTCCCTCTCCACACAGTTCCTTCCGTTGCCAAATCGACATTTGTTTGATGCCTAGGATGTGTCTTATCAACTGATCCCTTCTTTTAATCAAATTGTGCCACAAATTTCTTTGTCCGCAATTCGGTACAGTACCATCTCGCTTGTTACTCGATCTAGCCGTCTAATCTTTACCATTCTTAGGTAGCATATCTCAAATGCTTGTATTCTCGTCTGGACTTGTGGACAAGTTTACACCCCAGACAACTGCGTTCAGAAAAAGACTTCCTTCACAGTTAAATTGATATTATATGTTAACTAATATTTTTATTCTGAAATGCTTTTCTTGTGACACTCAATCTGAATGTTATATCCTCTTCGTAATCATAAGTACTTTTGCTGCCCAAATACTAAACTTATCAACTACTTTTAGTATCTTATTTCCTAATCTAACTCCTCAGCACAGCTTGATTTAATTCAGCTACACTCCCCGTTACTGTTGTTTTAATTTTGTTGATATCCTTGTTATACTCTCTTATCTCCGGTAAATCAATAAAACACAGAGGATCTGAGGATTTGCATTTTGTGTACAACTGCTGTACTTGTTTATAATACACCGGAATCGAGTTCTGAATGATCAAGAAAAGCCAAGTGCAGCTATTGTACACGCAATAAAATTCCTCCAGTATCTTATAGCCATCAACGACCGCTTACACGAAATTTTACGTAGAAAATTATCATGTGTAGGCTTTAGAAAGTCGTAAAAATAAGATGACTTTAAATACTGCTGTATTACGCCAATGAGCGCGTTGTAGTATTCTCAGACTTCACTTATTAACTGGTCACAAAGGTGGCGCACATGCGACCCATGATTTGAATAGAGCGCATATTGCACGAGCTTTACGCTTTTCGGATCGATAGCGTTGACTCTCGCTCTGCTTTACTCTTATCATTATTGATGCGTCATTAACATCGTGATGACGAAAGCTTCTGCACGTATCATGTTCTTTTCTGTTCCTTGCGGTTTTATTAAAATGTTCTGATCTTTCAAGCCTTGATCGTTGTTGCTCTGCCTTCAACTGTCGACTTGTCTTTTGACAGAGACGTTTCACAAAAATGGCGAGCCAAATGACTTTTCCGAGTTTCGTCGCAAGTATGTAGCGATTTCAATAAAATAAAATACGCACAATTACTGTTAGAAAAAACGGGTGGCGACATAAGTGTTGATTATCGTTACTTTTCTACATGTAAGTTAACGAGATACACACATGGCGGTTTACACGAAAAAAATGAATGGAAATTTTGAAATTTCTGCTGTGACTGAGAATAGGGTTTGTGCTAGTAGCATTTATGCCGTAGTCACCTACATTATTAAGGACCAAAATCAGAAATGTTGTGTAATTTTCTAGCCTGAACAAGTAATTTCTGCTCCTTATTTGAACTATATGCACCAGTTCTAATGGGCAAGTACGGGATAAGGCCATACATGGCTTTCTTTGCTCTTTAGAAGGTACAATGAAGACCTACAGGGTACCAGTTTCAGGAAAATTCCATATACGGATATTACAGCTCTGATAACGCAGCGTAGTGATTTTATTAAGGGTGAAACACTTCTTACCGAAAATATCTGCACGATGGGTTTCCATCTAAAAAAGCAGTAACTCCATCCGCGAATTAAAAGTGGAGGCACTAATTTCAGATACGTTGCTAATGCGAAATACCAAGGGATCTTGCTTGCTTTTGTTGTACTTGTCGCTGTCGTTGTCATCAATGCTAATGACTTAGAACACAGTCATTAACGCGCGCCAACTACTGAGTTAGAAACAGTAGTATCAAAGGCAACAGATGCTTCATGAAGCAGAATTCTGATGAAGTATCAAACTAAAGAAGAATACATACAATGAAAACTAAATTTTGATCTATATTTCGCTAGATACTCTAGGGTTTGAGAATATTTAGTGTATCAATTCATCATCTCCCGCCCCCCCCCCTTCCCCCCTTACCTAGCGGGAAAAACAATAGTCGGTAACCCTTGCTATGCGTTAGAATTTCTTATTTTGTTATCATTTAGCGAGATACCAAGTACGAGGAGATAGAACGTTACCCCCATGAACGTGCGTTCTGAGAATTTTAAAAGCCAGACTTTCGTGATACCGAATAGCTTTATCGTACGTCTGCCACTGGAGTAAGATGAACATCTTAACGAAACTCTTGAGTTTACTAAACGACTTCGTCACGAAAAGACCTGATACTCTCTCTCCTACGTTAAGGGACCTAGGCAGACGAGGAAAGTATTCAAAAACACAGGGCTCAAGGCGAACAATTTCAAAACTCGGCTGCTGTAGACTCCCTGAACAAATATGCTAGCTCTTCTTCCACAACTCTCTCATCGGGAGAAACGAAGGAGGATGAAATTTAATAAATTTATGACAGCGAGTGTCCAAAATACTAGTCCACGAGCTGCGCAGTCTTCTTTTAAACATACTGGCCGCACGGTTCCAAACACCAGAGATGAAACCTTGTGTTCGAGAGCAGTTCCCAAACAGGAGGCATGCTAAAGGCTTCATCTCGCCATAGTGGATGGAAGGAGGGGTGGGTAGTTGGCCATAACTTTTCTCTTATATCCACCCATCCTTTCTCCCAATGATGCCCTGTCTCTCAATAGCGAGGTCACTGGACATAAAAAGTAAGGGGAAGGGGGGCGGGGGAGGGGAAGCAAAACACTGTCCCACAGCAGAGATGTCGCAGGCCTGCTTCTCTGCCTCGTTTCCATATGCTCTGATACCCAGCAAAATAGTATCTCCTTCCTAGCTGCTGCAGTCGAAGGAGAGATCGACAACACAGCTTTCTCTGATGCGCTGAACGACGTGCAGTCAGCGCCGGAGCTTACGATGAGACACGTATCTGGAGCTCGAGTAGACACAGAGAATGGCTCAGTTCTCCAGCTCTATCGTGGGCAGATCCGTTAGATCGGGTAAATACACAGCGGTCGAGTCTGATCCCCCCTCCCCCTTGGATTCGTCACCGTAAATTCAGCAATACAATTACGGTGCACGTAATATTGAGTTCCCTGCCTCCCGCAATACGTCAGTTCTGCAATAATTCTGATCCTCGTTAACCGTCCATGGCGACAGAAAAACTACTTCTGCGTGAACCTAATCCACACTTTGAGCTACGAAGCCGTATCCCGTAAAGGTGGACGACGAAAGAAATTAGCAAGGATTGCTGCCAGGCTGAGAGAATGCTGTAACAATAACCCTTATGCCTGCGGCAGCTCGTGAGCTGCCGTCGGACTGGCAGTGGTTGTTCGCCTGCCTTCCCACAAAAGCCGGATACTTGGCTAGTTGTGTGTCCGCCAGACGCAGTACGCAGCTTTACATTCTTAGTGCGCCACACAATAGGCAGTCTCAGCATGGTGCCACACTTACAGTCAGCGGCCTCCTATGACGCACGTACGAGGAACTTCTTTGTGTTTGCACTGAAAGACTTTCAACGAGTCCATTCATCCGCCAACATCTACGTCTACATGATTACTCTGCAATTCATAATTAAGTGCGTGGTAGAGGGTTCATCGAACCACCTTCAGGCTATTTCTCTACCGTTCCACTCAAGAGCGGCGCGCGGGGCAAAACGAGCACTTAAAAGAAATCATTCTCTGCGAGCTCTTGTTTCATTTTCTCATGATGACCATTTTACCCCACGCAGGTGGGCACCAACAAAGTACTTTAGCAATCGGACAAGAATGCTGCCGCAACGAAAAACGCCTTTGTTTTGATGACTGACGGGTAGTTAGCCATAACTTTTCTCCTACGTCCACCCATCCTTCCTCCCCAATGACGCCCTGTCGCGAGCCTGCTCCACTGCTTACTGCCTCGTTTCCACAAGCTCTGATACCCAACAAAATAATACCTCCTTCCTGGCTGCTGTAGACGAAGGAGTGTTCGACAGCACTGCTTTCTTTGATATACTGATAATAGAAAACAAGCTGCCTTTCTTTGGACTTTTTCGATTTCCTTGGTCAGTCCCACCTGATGCACATCCCACACGCACAGCAACACTCCAGAAGAAGGCGGACATCCGTGTTGTAAGCAGTCTCTTTTGTAGACCTACTGCACTATCTAGGTGTTCTGCCAGTAAATAGTAGTCTTTGGTTTCCTTTCCCCACGACATTATCTACGTGGTCGTTCCAATTTCAGTTATTCGTAACTGTAATCCTGGAGTATTTAGTTGAATTTATAGCCATTAGATTTGTGTGATTTATCGTGTAACCGAAATTTAGCGGATTCTTTTTAGTGGTCATGTGGATGACTTCGCACTTTTCATGATTTGGAGTCAGTTGCCACTTTTTGCACCATACAGGCATCTTGTCTAAACCATTTGGCAATTCATTTTGATCAACTGATGACTTTACAAGGTGGTAAATGACTGCATCAAATGAGAACAATCTAAGAGGGCTGCTCAGATTCTTTCCTACGTCGTTTATGTACGAGTAGATCAGGAACAGCAGAGAACCTGTAACACTTCTCTGGGGAACGCCAGATATTACTTCTGTTTTACCCGATGACTTCCGGTCAATTATTACGAACCGTGACCTTTCTGACAGGAAATCAAGAATCCAATCACACAACTGAGGCGATACTTCACAGGCACTCAGTCTGATTAGAAAACGCTTTTGAGGAACGGTGTCGAAAGCCATCTAGAAATCTAAAACTATGGAATCAATTTGACATCCCCTGTCGATAGTACTTATTACTTCGTGAAAATAAAGAGCCAGTTGCGTTTCACAAGAACGATATACGTCTGCTACCGCAGAGAGCGCTGACACAGCCAGAACTGTTTGATGCATCCGCCAAATAATTCATGGGATGACACTGATACGTCCAACACACAATTTAAGTGACCGCACGTCGACACTCGGTGATTTCCAGTTGCAGTAGGCCTTACAGTTATCACTCCGCTATCGCTCAACACTCGTCCAGGAGTCAGCGCCGCAGTTCCCTACAGTCGCCTACGAGTTAACTACTGTGCCGATCGGTCTAGTCATAGGACAGTTTACGCTGAGTGTCACTGCCGAAGTACGAAATGTTTACTTATTGAGAGGCTGAACTTTAACTCTCCAAACTTCAATTAGTTAAACATCATCTACTATATTAGGTTAGATAGGTTCATCACCGCCACTTCTTGGCATTTAAGATCTAATTTCTTTGAGTAGCTCCCGCTTTCAGAACAGTTGTATACTATGTCACATTCTCTTGATTAAGGAACCCTGTAAGTTCCTCCAAGTCTTGTGGGTGTACAGTAGTAACAGCCATACGAAAGTTTAATTTCTAAGTACTCTGAAAGTAATTTCACAAACATTGAAGACAAAAATAGAAACCTATTCTACTCAAAGGCCTATACTGGAAGTCTTTTTCTGGTAATTCTAGTATGAAAACAAATAATTATCAGTATGATATAATCGTCGTTAATGGTTAAATATTTGGGATAAGAAAATTATATGTATGAAGGTACACGCACACTACTTCGACTGTAACAGTGTTGTCTTGAATTGACCAATGTTTATAAAGACAAAACAATGATATGTGCAGATGGTAAGCTCATTATTGTCCCCAGAAGATACTTGCTGTTAACTTCATACAATATAAGCATTTATAGAGAGGCTACTGGCAACTACCAGGTGTACCGGTATGAAATGAGCATTAAGATACAAATGTGTCGATAAGGAACATTTGTTGTGAACAAGCCTTAATTTTTTTTTGTTTGGTTGGTATGACATCTGTCAAAGGTATTTACTATACATCAAGTCATGGAACAAACAACATCATATGTTTTCATCGTGTTAACAATGAATTTTGTACCAGAAAGTGATGATTTGCGGAAAGCACTAATTTTTTGTTTTCATTTGAAAGAAAGTGCTGCAGAGTCGCATCGAATGCTTGTCGAGGAATATGGTGATCATGCTCTATCAGAAGCAACATGCAAAAGATGGTTTCAACGGTTCAGAAATAATGATTTTGATGTAAGAAATTAAGAACGTGGAAGACCACCAAAAAAGTTCGAAGACGCCGAATTGCAAGCAATATTGGATGAAGATGATACAATGAGTCAGAAGCAAATGGCAGCAATGCTAAATGTTGCACAACAAACAGTTTCTGGCCGTTTGAAAGCTATGGGAAAGATCCAGAAGTGTGCAAAATGGGTGCCACATGAATTGAACGAAAGACAGATGGAAAACCGAAAAACCATTTGTCAAATTTTGCTTCAAAGACATGAAAGAAACTCAATTTTGCATCCAATTGTTACTGGCGATGAAAAATGGATTTATTTTAAGAATCCTAAACGGGAAAATCATGGGTTAATCCGGGACAACCATCAACATCGACTGCAAAACCAGATCGATTCGGCAAGAAGACAATGCTCTGTGTTTGGTGGTATCAGAAAGGTGTGGTGTATCATGAGCTTCTAAAACCCGGTGAAACTGAATACTAATCGCTACAGACAACAAATGATCTATTTGAACTACGCATCGATCGAAAAAAGACCAGAATGGGCCAGAAGACATGGCAAAGTAATTTTTTTACGCGACAATGCGCATGTACACAAAGCAAAACTGGTTCAGGATACAATCAAAACACTTGGATGGGAGCTGCTATCCCATCCGCCGTATTCACCAGACTTGGCCCCTTCCGACTACCATTTGTTTTCATCAATGGGACACGCATTGGCTGAGGAACACTTCGATTCCTGCGAAGAAGTCGAAAATTGGGTGTCTGATTGGTTTGCTTCAAAAGACGAACATTTCTATTGGCGTGGTGTCCACAAATTGCCAGAAAGGTGGTCAAAATGTATAGAAAGCAATGGTCAGTACTTTGAATAAAATGTTTTTACTTTTCAATTCAAAATTAGTGTTTCATTTTCACAAAAAAATGCTCATTTCATACCGGTACACCCGGTAGATCATTCGTCTGAGTGGGATGATGCGCGGTGATACCATAGAGGAGTGACTTGTATCTCGACTACTTCTCAACGATGTATGGTGCTCGCAAATGAAACTATAAATAAGATGTCACAGATAAAGTCACATACGTAGTTATTTTATCTGCATGTGGCGAGTCGTGCGGAGAGACGGCGCGCGTCTTCAAGTTGGGACGAGATCGCAGTAGCTTTATACCTGGACCGACATGCCCACGAAAGTTCCTACTTTGAAGAGACGCAGAAGCCCTAAGATGCAATACACAGAGTTTCCTAAGAGGTATTCGGCGATATGACAAGAACACCCATTTAAAGAAAAAAACTTCGGAAGGGCAAATGCTATACTCCGATTGGTTTCTGAGATAGAACATTTAGTGTCACTTCTGTAGTTTTTCTGGAATAACTCTAACACCTCGGCCTGAAGCAAAAACGTGTCGCGACACAGAATTGAGCTACATGAAACTTCCTACAAAAAAGCTCCTATTCACATTTTCTCTAGGACAAACAGTTTTCGCAAAGAGAGCGAGAGAATATTTAAAATTTCGTGCGGGGCGTATGCGCTGTAGCTTAGGTTGTTTCTGTTGGCCAGTTCGTTGTATTTTCCCGACTCCATACACCACAATTGTCATATTCAACTGTTCTTCTTGGCTTCAGCTACACTACTGTGGTACACTCTAAAGGACGACAGTTTACTGAATAATACGAAAAACAAAGTATGTTCTACATCGGAAACTACTCGGAATACAGCATATGACCATATGAAGGTTTCTGCTTAAAACGATCGTTGCTGTCACACCTCTGAATACTGACCATACCTCCTAGGACATCATGTATGAAGACTTTTGACAGACAAGGTTACGAGGTGTACCGAGTGTATGAAGTGTTCTTTTTACTGTTCATTTCTATGTAGAGTACCTGCGTTGGAAGATTACCATTGACAGAAGCTCTTGATGTAATCAGTTCAATAATGAGTATGTTCCTTGTCAATATAATGTTATAAATACAAGTGGACTCATTACGTTATCCAAAAGTAGTTAAAATTGTGATGCGCCGTCTCTTAACAGTTATCGCAACGCATTTAGAGAATCGCTGGAGCCGTTTCACGTAGGCCAGCAACCTGTGCCCTGCGCAGCTGGAGAGACGCCGAGCTGCTGACATGGGCAGACAGCAGACAGCACAGAGCAAAGCAAAGCGTAGCCCAACACAGCAGACAGCAGGCAGGGCCTGCGGCGCGTGGCGGCGCTGTAATTAGGAGGGACATGATGGAGCGATCAACAGCGCGCTGATAAGCCTCTCGCAAAGATAACACTATCGAGATTGCGGTCGATTGCGACAACAACAATAACAATGCACTCAGGGCACAGATAGCAAGGCCCGCACATCCGCCAGCGTTCTGCTGACCAAATTCCTGCCCTGCTTCCTTAACAGATCGTCCTCACAGAAAAGCGTACACCTACATTCTTGAGCAACGGTCGTATCACACACATCTCGATGCGACAAGGTATATCGTGGGTACTGTAAGTCGCTGCATTCAAGGCCCAATTTCGCACCAATAACCTGGCTACCCTTTCACAGTGTAATTATTGTGATGAGTAATAAGCTATGTGGAGGGCGCGATAGAACATTAGTGAACGTGTGTTGGACGATCCAAGTGTTACCTCACAATATGTTGCAGTGCTTGTCTCACTGGGTAGTGCGGCTGTGTAACAGAAGACCTGTCAATAACTACATACTACGAACAACCTTTAGTGAACTATTCTATTACTTATTTATTTAGCGACACGTTTCGAGGGTTATACCTGACCTTCAGGCTAAATGGCATTACAAAACACAACTTTACAATAAGGTCATACTGATGTTACATAGTCTTTTCGTAAATGCTGTGGTCATCTTTATTCTTCTGGCATGGCAGTCTCGTTGTGATGCGTTTAGGTGTTTCCATTTCCGTGGCATCTTGACCACAGCACTACAGAACTGTTTGTGATCGTGTTTCCAAGTTACTGCTATTTTAGTGACAATTTGTGAACAGCGACCAAGAGAGGTCACGAACAGGGCCTTCGTATTGTTAATTTATTATAGTTCAATTTTTTACTTGGACATATTTTCGCAAGAAAACGAAACTTTCGAGTTATTCAGAAAAACAGAAAAAGTGACTTTTAAATCACCCCCTCCAATCACCTCGCTCACACCCCAGCGGTCAGGATTGTTAGTATGTTGTTCATCGTGTGCCCTCCTACTATTTTACAAAAATTTGCGACAATTCGAATTTTCCCCCCACAGACGGCATTTCGATCTTCATTCACTAGTCTACCTCCAGTCCTGCACGCGTGCAGGTGAAGCCAGCTTCGTCAGTATCTCTGTGATGGCCGCAGACCTGAGGCGTAGTAACCTCGTGTTGTTCAACCAACAGCGAGATCAGAGACGATATATCTTTTTATACAGGAAAACTGAATTTTGGATTCGATTCGTGTACCTTGGAGAGTGTGTCTTCAAGAAATTCTACGATTGGACACTACTACTCCTGGGCAGTTCTTGCCAGAATCCCGGTAGGATGCTGACGAAGTTTGTATGAGGAAGAACACCCTTTAGGAAGAGAGGGTGAATGGCGGACAGTGGTGGGCTCGCGCGTGCCTGGCCGAAAGGCGAAGGTGGGATCTGGCCGCGTGGCAGCTGCCTTACCCCTTTCCAACAGGTACGGGGTGCTTCCTAGTGGTGATGACATCGTTTCCGAGCCACCACAGGATGCCTCGCCTGTTGGGCCAGTGGCCGATTCTCCGGCAAGGTCTCGACAGTCACAGAGGGCGGGCCTATTAGTTATAGGGAGCTCCAAAGTTAGGCGGGTAGGTCGGGGAAGAATGCCAGTGTGCACTCGGTGTGCTTGCCGGGGGGTCTCGTCCGTAATGTCGAGGAGGCCCTTCCGGCAGCTATTGAACGCACTGGGTGTGACCGGCTGCAGATAGTAGCACATGTCGGAACGAATGACGCCTGCCGCTTGGGTTCTGAGGCCATCCTTGGTTCCTTCCGGCGGCTGGCTGATTTGGTGAAGACAATAAGCATCGCACGCGGAGTGCAAGCTGAGCTTAATATCTGCAGCATAGTGCTCAGAGTCGATCGCGGTCCTCTGGTTTGGAGCCGTGTGGAGGGTCTAAACCAGAGGCTCAGACGACTCTGCGACTATAATGGTTGCAAATTCATCGACCTCCGTTATTGGGTGGAGAACTGTAGGGCCCCCCTAGACAGGTCAGGCGTGCACTACACACCGGAAGCAGCTACTAGGGTAGCAGAGTACGTGTGGCGTGCACACGGGGGTTTTTTAGGTTAGAGGGACCCCCCCTTGGGCGAAACGATAAAATACCTGACGGCTTACCAGAGAGAACATCAGCATCGTTGATAAAGAACGTCCGTCCTCAGAGACCAAAAACAGGAAAAGTTAACGTAATATTGGTAAACTGCAGGAGTATCCAAGGCAAGGTTCCTGAATTAGTATCGCTTATTGAAGGAAATAGTGCGCATATAGTATTAGGAACGGAAAGTTGGTTAAAACCGGAAGTGAACAGTAACGAAATCCTAGACACAGAATGGAATATATACCGCAAGGATAGGATAAACGCCAATGGTGGAGGAGTATTTATAGCAGTAAAGAATTCAATAATATCCAGTGAAGTTACTAGCGAATGCGAATGTGAAATAATCTGGGTTAAGTTAAGTATCAAAGGTGGGTCAGATATGATAGTCGGATGCTTCTATAGACCACCTGCATCAGCAACCGTAGTAGTTGAGCGCCTCAGAGAGAACCTGCAGAACGTCGTGAAGAAGTTTCGTGATCATACTATTGTAATAGGGGGAGACTTCAATCTACCAGGTATAGAATGGGATAGTCACACAATCAGAACTGGAGCCAGGGACAGAGACTCTTGTGACATTATCCTGACTGCCTTGTCCGAGAATTACTTCGAGCAGATAGTTAGAGAACCAACTCGTGAAGCTAACGTTTTAGACCTCATAGCAACAAATAGACCGGAACTTTTCGACTCCGTGAATGTAGAAGAGGGTATCAGTGATCATAAGTCAGTGGTTGCATCAATGACTACAAGTGTAATAAGAAATGCCAAGAAAGAAAGGAAAATATATTTGCTTAACAAGAGTGATAGGGCACAAATCGCAGAATATCTGAGTGACCACCATCAAACGTTCATTTCTGAGGAAGAGGATGTGGAACAAAAATGGAAAAAAATTCAGAAACATCGTCCAGTACGCCTTAGATAAGTTCGTACCGACTAAGGTCCAAAGCGAGGGGAAAGATCCACCGTGGTATAACAATCATGTACGAAAGGTACTACGGAAACAAAGAAAGCTTCATCATAGGTTTAAGAGAAGTCGAATCATAGCTGATAAGGAAAAGCTGAACGAAGCGAAAAAGAGCGTAAAGAGAGCAATGAGAGAAGCATTCAACGAATTCGAACATAAAACATTGGCAAACAATCTAAACAAGAACCCTAAAAAGTTTTGGTCATATGTAAAATCGGTAAGCGGATCTAAATCCCCTATTCAGTCACTCGTTGACCACGATGGCACCGAAACAGAGGACGACCGAAGAAAGGCAGAAATACTGAATTCAGTGTACCGAAACTGTTTCACTGCGGAAAATCGTAACACGGTCCCTGACTTCAGCCGTCGCACGGACGCCAAAATGGAAAATATTGAAATAAACGATATCGGAATTGAAAAACAACTGCTATCACTTAGTAGCGGAAAAGCATCCGGACCAGACGAGATACCCGTAAGATTCTACAGTGATTATGCTAAAGAACTTGCCCCCTTTCTATCAGCAATTTATCGTAGATCTCTGGAAGAACGTAAAGTACCTAGCGACTGGAAGAAAGCGCAGGTCGTTCCCATTTTCAAGAAGGGTCATAAATCAGATGCGAATAATTATAGGCCTATTTCGCTTACGTCAATCTGCTGTAGAATAATGGAACATGTTTTATGTTCTCGTATTATGACGTTCTTAGATAATACAAATCTCCTTCATCATAACCAACATGGATTCCGCAAACAGAGATCATGTGAAACTCAGCTCGCCCTATTTGTCCAAGAAATTCACAGTGCCGTAGACACTGGCGAGCAGATTGATGCCGTATTCCTGGACTTCAGGAAGGCATTTGATACGGTTCCGCACTTACGTTTAGTGAAAAAAATACGAGCTTACGGAATATCGGACCAGGTTTGTGATTGGATTCAGGATTTCCTAGAAGAAAGAACACAACATGTCATTCTTAACGGTTCAAAATCTGCAGATGTAGAGGTAATTTCGGGAGTACCGCAAGGAAGCGTGATAGGACCTTTATTGTTTACAATATACATAAATGACTTAGTTGACAACATCGGTAGCTCCGTGAGGCTATTTGCAGATGACACGGTTGTCTACAAGAAAGTAGCAACATCAGAAGACTCGTACGTACTCCAGGAGGACCTGCAGAGGATTAATGCATGGTGCGACAGCTGGCAGCTTTCCCTAAACGTAGATAAATGTAATATAATGCGCATACATAGGGGCAGAAATCCATTCCAGTACGATTATGCCATAGGTGGTAAATCATTGGAAGCGGTAACGACCGTAAAATACTTAGGAGTTACTATCCGGAGCGATCTGAAGTGGAATGATCACATAAAACAAATAGTGGGAAAAGCAGGCGCCAGGTTGAGATTCATAGGAAGAATTCTGAGAAAATGTGACTCATCGACGAAAGAAGTAGCTTACAAAACGCTTGTTCGTCCGATTCTTGAGTATTGCTCATCAGTATTGGACCCTTACCAGGTTGGATTAATAGAAGAGATAGACATGATCCAGCGAAAAGCAGTGCGATTCGTCATGGGGACATTTAGTCAGCGCGAGAGCGTTACGGAGATGCTGAACAAGCTCCAGTGGCGGACACTTCAAGAAAGGCGTTACGCAATACGGAGAGGTTTATTATCGAAATTACGAGAGAGCACATTCCGGGAAGAGATGGGCAACATATTACTACCGCCCACATATATCTCGCGTAATGATCACAACGAAAAGATCCGAGAAATTAGAGCAAATACGGAGACTTACAAGCAGTCGTTCTTCCCACGCACAATTCGTGAATGGAACAGGGAAGGGGGGGATCAGATAGTGGTACAATAAGTACCCTCCGCCACACACCGTAAGGTGGCTCGCGGAGTATAGATGTAGATGTAGATGTAGAGAGAGTGGCTGATGTCTAAGCAGGAGTCAGCAACAGTACACGCCGCCTCATCTCACAACCGCAGCACGTCCGTGCCTAATGTACACTTACATCTACATAAACAGGGTGGGGAAAACCTACTACTATAAAATTTTAGTGTTTTGAGGGGAGATTAAAAGAAGTGTTTTTGGTGTGACAAAAATGTCACAGTTGGACCATTTGCCTGCCAGATGTCCGTGAAGTTATTGGCGCTAGTGATGTTCAGAGATGGTGTTCAAATTGCAGTCTGATGAATATTGTTTCAGGGATGTTGCTGAAAACTTCATGTGTTCCACTATCAATATACATTTACCATGAACGTGAGGGCTGGTATTGTTCATGACCATCTGATTGGGCCATATCGCATGCCTAACACACCAGGTGAAGGAGATTGCAGTACCTTTCTCCGTTAAATACTACCGGAAGTGGTGGGCAATGTCCCGCTAGCAGTCAGTCCATGATTATACTTCCAGCATGAAAGGGTCCCCACCACACTTTGTCACTGATGTCAGAGAACATTTAGACATTTTTTGCCCCTTTTTTTGGGTTGGGGAGGGTGGGTGGGTGGGGGGGGCAGTACCGTGGCCACTGTGTTCTCCAAATATCACTCCTACGAATTTCTTTTGTGGGCGGAGATGAAGGGTTTGGTGTACGAGATACTTCACATCCACAAGAACTGTTACATCCAGCTGTTTGTACGAGTTAACGGGTTCCAATGGTGACGCATTGCTACTGTTGTCATATGACACTTTTTTCTCGTTTTGTGGCGTTTACTCCACTATAAAATATTGCATCTTCTGCGAAAGTCCGAGTATACTGTTCAAATGGTTCAAATGGCTCTGAGCACTATGCGACTTAAATTCTGAGGTCATCAGTCGCCTAGAACTTAGAACTAATTAAACCTAACTAACCTAAGGACATCACACACATACATGCCCGAGGCAGGATTCGAACCTGCGACCGTAGCGCTCGCTCGGCTCCAGACTGTAGCGCCCAGAACCGCACGGCCACTCCGGCCGGCGAGTATACTGTTAATTTTGTCTGTCAGGTCATTAATATATACAACGAATAGGAAAGGGTTTTACCACACTTTGCTGGAGCATCACTAATGCGTCGAAGCCCTGAAGTGCAACGCACCGAGAACAGAACGACGGGCATACAAGCACCACAAACCGAATTCTCCCAGCTGAAGTTACGGCCATGTGCATGTCCGAGTAAAGAACATGGAAATCTGTAAGATTTTGTAAGAATTAAGAGCGTATTGTTTCTCGTCTTTCTTAAATATTGAATATTGTAATTTGGAACGAAATACCTTCTGAAACGACTTCGGAAGCCTTTAATTTATATTTACGTTATTCAGACATACACCTCGGGCGCCATATAAAATAAACTCTTTTAACTTACACAGAAAGCAAATCATTTGTCTTATTTTCTGTATTTTATAAGATGAACTTAAGAAAAATTAAAACACTAGTTATGGGGTACAGTAGGACTGTGTAAGGAGATGCTGAGCGAATTAACATTACGAAATGAGACGCTAGTAGAAGCGTTTTGACGTTCAGGCACAGAAGAAACATTGGAACGAAATACCTTCTGAAACGACTTCGGAACATTTGAATTTATATTCACATTAAGCAATTTTTGTTTTTCTCTACTTCAGCCATTGTCACTTACTTTGCTTTCCAAATAACGACAGTGCACAACATACACACAGTGAGGCTTGTCCATCTCGCACAGACTGGAAATATCAGTTACAATTAATGTCCCTGATTATGAAAGAAAAGATTATCAAACTTCTCAGTGGTACAATTTGCTACTAAAGTACGTTTCTCGTGATATACTGACTTTCCAACTGCAAAAAATAAACGTCGCGGTCCGCCGAGCAGGAGCTTTGTGCTGGAGGCGGCGATCAAATGAATTGGTTGTGGTTTAGATGATGGTTGTGTCCGGCCCTATCGATTTCAGTGGAGCTCTGCCCGCTTCAGGGTTTCGTTAAGTTACAAGATAAACTTCCCATCGCAAGAACCACACGCAATGAAATTTAACGGTGAGTTTTTCGCCGGTGTTCTTCAGTTCTGCATGGTTCAGTGATAATTAAACGGCATTACAGAAAACTAGTCTCCATGATTTCGAAATGTACTTCATGTTCAATTTGTTCCCTTATGTAATTAACCCTCCCATGAGCCATGGACCTTGCCGTTGGTGGGGAGGTTTGCGTGCCTCAGCGATACAGATGGCCGTACCGTAGGTGCAACCACAACGTAGGGGTATCTGTTGAGAGGCCAGACAAACATGTGGTTCCTGAAGAGGGGCAGCAGCCTTTTCAATAGTTGCAGGGGCAACAGTCTGGATGATTGACTGATCTGGCCTTGTAACATTAACCAAAACGGCCTTGCTGTGCTGGTACTGCGAACGGCTGAAAGCAAGGGGACACTACGGCCGTAATTTTTCCCGAGGACATGCAGCTTTACTGTATGATTAAATGATGATGGCGTCCTCTTCGGTAAAATATTCCGGAGGTAAAATAGTCCGGAGGTAAAATAGTCCCCCATTCGTATCTCCGGGAGGGGACTACACAAGAGGACGTCGTTATCAGGAGAAAGAAAACTGGCGTTGTACGGATCGGAGCGTGGAATGTCAGATCCCTTAATCGGGCAGGTAGGTTAGAAAATTTAAAAAGGGAAATGGATAGGTTAAAGTTAGATGTAGTGGGAATTAGTGAAGTTCGGTGGCAGGAGGAACAAAACTTTTGGTCAGGTGATTACAGGGTTATAAATACAAAATCAAATAGGGGTAATGCAGGAGTAGGTTTAATAATGAATAAAAAAATAGGAGTGCGGGTTAGCTACTACAAACAGCATAGTGAACGCATTATTGTGGCCAAGATAGACACAAAGCCCATGCCTACTACAGTAGTACAAGTTTATATGCCAACTAGCTCTGCAGATGAAGAAATAGATGAAATGTATGACGAGATAAAAGAAATTATTCAGGTAGTGAAGGGAGGCGAAAATTTAATAGTCATGGGTGACTGGAATTCGAGTGTAGGAAAAGGGAGAGAAGGAAACATAGTAGGTGAGTATGGATTGGGGGGAAGAAATGAAAGGGGAAGCCGCCTGGTAGAATTTTGCACAGAGCATAACTTAATCATAGCTAACACTTGGTTCCAGAATCATAAAAGTAGGTTGTATACATGGAAGAATCCTGGAGATACAAGGTATCTGATAGATTATATAATGGTAAGACAGAGATTTAGGAACCAGGTTTTAAATTGTAAGACATTTCCAGGGGCAGATGTGGATTCTGACCACAATCTATTGGTTATGAACTGCAGATTGAAACTGAAGAAACTGCAAAAAGGTGGGAATTTAAGGAGATGGGACCTGGATAAACTGAAAGAACCAGAGGTTGTAGAGAGTTTCAGGGAGAGCATAAGGGAACACTTGACAGGAATGGGGGAAAGAAATACAGTAGAAGAAGAATGGGTAGCTCTGAGGGATGAAGTAGTGAAGGCAGCAGACGATCAAGTAGGTAAAAAGACGAGGGCTAATAGAAATCCTTGGGTAACAGAAGAAATATTGAATTTAATTGATGAAAGGAGAAAATATAAAAATGCAGTAAATGAAGCAGGCAAAAAGGAATACAAACGTCTCAAAAATGAGATCGACAGGAAGTGCAAAATGGCTAAGCAGGGATGGCTAGAGGACAAATGTAAGGATGGAGAGTCTTGTCTCACTAGGGGTAAGATAGATACTGCCTACAGAAAAATTAAAGAGACCTTTGGAGAGAAGAGAACCACTTGTATGAATATCAAGAGCTCAGATGGCAACCCAGATCTAAGCAAAGAAGGGAAGGCAGAAAGGTGGAAGGAGTATATAGAGGGTTTATACAAGGGCGATGTACTTGAGGACAATATTATGGAAATGGAAGAGGATGTAGATGAAGACGAAATGGGAGATATGGTACTGCGTGGTGAATTTGACAGAGCACTGAAAGACCTGAGTCGAAACAAGGCCCCGGGAGTAGACAACATTCCATTAGAACTACTGATGGCCGTGGGAGAGCCAGTCATGACAAAACTCTACCATCTGGTGAGCAAGATGTATGAGACAGGCGAAATACCCTCAGACTTCAAGAAGAATATAATAATTCCAATCCCAAAGAAAGCAGGTGTTGATAGATGTGAAAATTACCGTACTATCAGTTTAATAAGTAACGGCTGCAAAATACTAACGCGAATTCTTTACAGACGAATGGAAAAACTGGTAGAAGCCGACCTTGGGGAAGATCAGTTTGGATTCCGTAGAAATGTTGGAACACGTGAGGCAATACTAACCTTACGACTTATCTTAGAAGAAAGATTAAGAAAAGGCAAACCTACGTTTCTAGCATTTGTAGACTTAGAGAAAGCTTTTGACAATGTTAACTGGAATACTCTCTTTCAAATTCTGAAGGTGGCAGGGGTAAAATACAGGGAGCGAAAGGCTATTTACAATTTGTACAGAAACCAGATGGCAGTTATAAGAGTCGAGGGACATGAAAGGGAAGCAGTGGTTGGGAAAGGAGTGAGACAGGGTTGTAGCCTCTCCCCGATGTTATTCAATCTGTATATTGAGCAAGCAGTAAAGGAAACAAAAGAAAAATTCGGAGTAGGTATTAAAATTCATGGAGAAGAAGTAAAAACTTTGAGGTTCGCCGATGACATTGTAATTCTGTCAGATACAGCAAAGGACTTGGAAGAGCAATTGAACGGAATGGACAGTGTCTTGAAAGGAGGATATAAGATGAACATCAAATTAAATCGGGTGATGCTGAGGGAATTAGATTAGGAAATGAGACACTTAAAGTAGTAAAGGAGTTTTGCTATTTAGGGAGTAAAATAACTGATGATGGTCGAAGTAGAGAGGATATACACTCCTGGAAATTGAAATAAGAACACCGTGAATTCATTGTCCCAGGAAGGGGAAACTTTATTGACACATTCCTGGGGTCAGTTACATCACATGATCACACTGACAGAACCACAGGCACATAGACACAGGCAACAGAGCATGCACAATGTCGGCACTAATACAGTGTATATCCACCTTTCGCAGCAATGCAGGCTGCTATTCTCCCATGGAGACGATCGTAGAGATGCTGGATATAGTCCTGTGGAACGGCTTGCCATGCCATTTCCACCTGGCGCCTCAGTTGGACCAGCATTCGTGCTGGACGTGCAGACCGCGTGAGACGACGCTTCATCCAGTCCCAAACATGCTCAATGGGGGACAGATCCGGAGATCTTGCTGGCCAGGGTAGTTGACTTACACCTTCTAGAGCACGTTGGGTGGCACGGGATACATGCGGACGTGCATTGTCCTGTTGGAACAGCAAGTTCCCTTGCCGGTCTAGGAATGGTAGAACGATGGGTTCGATGACGGTTTGGATGTACCGTGCACTATTCAGTGTCCCCTCGACGATCACCAGTGGTGTACGGCCAGTGTAGGAGATCGCTCCCCACACCATGATGCCGGGTGTTGGCCCTGTGTGCCTCGGTCGTATGCAGTCCTGATTGTGGCGCTCACCTGCACGGCGCCAAACACGCATACGACCATCATTGGCACCAAGGCAGAAGCGACTCTCATCGCTGAAGACGACACGTCTCCATTCGTCCCTCCATTCACGCCTGTCGCGACACCACTGGAGGCGGGCTGCACGATGTTGGGGCGTGAGCGGAAGACGACCTAACGGTGTGCGGGACCGTAGCCCAGCTTCATGGAGACGGTTGCGAATGGTCCTCGCCGATACCCCAGGAGCAACAGTGTCCCTAATTTGCTGGGAAGTGGCGGTGCGGTGCCCTACGGCACTGCGTAGGATCCTACGGTCTTGGCGTGCATCCGTGCGTCGCTGCGGCCCGGTCCCAGGTCGACGGGCACGTGCACCTTCCGCCGACCACTGGCGACAACATCGATGTACTGTGGAGACCTCACGCCCCACGTGTTGAGCAATTCGGCGGTACGTCCACCGGGCCTCCCGCATGCCCACTATACGCCCTCGCTCAAAGTCCGTCAACTGCACATACGGTTCACGTCCACGCTGTCGCGGCATGCTACCAGTGTTAAAGACTGCGATGGAGCTCCGTATGCCACGGCAAACTGGCTGACACTGACGGCGGCGGTGCACAAATGCTGCGCAGCTAGCGCCATTCGACGGCCAACACCGCGGTTCCTGGTGTCTCCGCTGTGCCGTGCGTGTGATCATTGCTTGTACAGCCCTCTCGCAGTGTCCGGAGCAAGTATGGTGGGTCTGACACACCGGTGTCAATGTGTTCTTTTTTCCATTTCCAGGATTGTAAAATGTAGACTGGCAATGGGAAGGAAAGCGTTTCTGAAGAAGAGAAATTTGTTAACATCGAGTATAGATTTAAGTGTCAGGAAGTCGTTTCTGAAAGTATTTGTATGGAGTGTAGCCATGTATGGAAGTGAAACATGGACGATAACTAGTTTGGACAAGAAGAGAATAGAAGCTTTCGAAATGTGGTGCTACAGAAGAATGCTGAAGATTAGATGGGTAGATCACGTAACTAATGAGGAGGTATTGAATAGGATTGGGGAGATGAGAAGTTTGTGGCACAACTTGACTAGAAGAAGGGATCGGTTGGTAGGACATGTTTTGAGGCATCAAGGTATCACAAATTTAGCATTGGAGGGCAGCGTGGAGGGTAAAAATCGTAGAGGGAGACCAAGAGATGAATACACTAAGCAGATTCAGAAGGATGTAGGTTGCAGTAGGTACTGGGAGATAAAGAAGCTTGCACAGGATAGAGTAGCATGGAGAGCTGCATCAAACCAGTCTCAGGACTGAAGACCACAACAACAACAACAACAACAATGTAATTAACGTCGCCGTGACGGCCCATGTTGCCATTGCGAAAAGACGTGGGAAACCCGAACCGTTGAAGTGTTTCACAATTGTGATGGACTAAGTTCGTAAGCAACAAGGTTACTCCGACAGCTCTGAATGGAGAGCCTTTCTTCTGCTCAGCTATAACTGGTTTCAAAATTAACTGCTATTGTATAATTTTTCAAAATATAATTTATGAAGCTGTTACAATATCAGGCGATTACTAAATGTTTTTAATTTCCCTTCTCTTCACAACAAGTTTAAGACTGGCGAATGATATTCTTATAGAATACGCAAAAAGATTTGTTTACAGTATAAGGTAATAAAAAATAGCGCTAAACATTACAGAGATGCACCACGATATATACAGATCAGTTTCCAATATGTATTACTGAAGGTACCATAACCTACATTAATGGTAAGAGAGGTACACGAATGGGATGGAAGGTGACTTGTTCCTTCTTCGTTTCGGTAACATTACTTGGTTGGATTTATCTTTGCCCAGTAATAAAATCCTCCCACATCCACGTAGTGTTTTCTTCACATCACGAAGGAGGCAGAGAAAGTACTGCTTCTGAATCGGAACGGCGTATAATCCACCTCAGTGGTAACAGCTGTTCACACATTACGACACAGCTGAGGCTCTGCAGTCCAGACGTGTCCTTCACCGTTTTCGTTATCTTGAAGAAAATATGAGTGCATATATCTTACCGTCGTACTCGTTAGATCTACAGACTTAGCGTGCTCTTTATCGACTAACAAATAAACAATAATTGAAAGTCTGATAAATAAAACCATGTAACCGATAGCCTTAAGTTCCTGGATAAAGCGACGCTGTCATATACCCGGAAAGCTTTACTGAAGATGGCAATGGCCGCGAAAGCATAATGTCGCATGTTATTTAAGTTGGTTGTGATTTTTCAAGACACGATTTTGGAGTTAAATCACCGTCCTTACTTATATAGTTTCAATTACTGCAATTGTGCTGCTCTTTCACTCTTCAGTTCAACAAATTCCAGTATCTGATGTCACGTTTGTTCCTGCAGTAGCTGGTGAAAAGCACCTACGAACATTAGAGGTATAACTAAAAAGATATGGTAGAATAAGCACCGCCCAACATTTTACTCTGTTCTGATTCAAAAATTAACACTATCGTTTACATCCCTCGGAACACAAGAACAGAACTGACTCCTAAGAAACGAACGTACGATTCAGCCTGAATCTCCGATTTATGTGTGCGCAGTTTTACATTATAAACCTATTGGCGTGGCAAGAGGTCAGAGTCGGCACTGGAGGTATCGGCGACCTCTGTAAGATCACGCGAGGTTTATCTTGGTCTGTATTTCCATTTCGGCAGCCACACTGCACGCCACGCTGGAGGCCATGTCGGTGACCTGCGTTTATACAGCCTACCCAGCTGCCGACAACGAAACGAAAATCAGCAGGATAGAAGGCACTACCACAAAGACAGAAGTGCAACGCTCCAGCTCAACTTCCGCAGAAGCACAGTATTCAAGACTTCCCGTTAAGAAAGTTGGATTCTTTGACAGTGACACATTTTTGGCCGCTGTTTCCCCAGACTGTTCTTCTGAGCCAGCGGTCGGCCCACCAAAATGAAGGAAGAGGATCGTTACGGTTCAACATGATGTCTTCCCCTAATGATTTCGGTGAGAAGTGGTCAAACGAGAAAAAGGTGGGGGAGGGACGTAAAGAAAGCAAAAGAATCCCACTAGCACAGAATTCTATCTCACTTCGCCGACATCAAGCCAAGCTCTTTTCAAAGCGTTCGAGCATGGCTATGTAAATCAGCACGTATACCGTAGTGTATGAACGCTCTTATATGTCTGGATACGTCCACAAGAGAAAAAGATTTGGGTAATTTCTCTGAGAGGTCCGTATGATTTTTTTTCTTCACAGGAAGAACAGAAAGTGTACTTGTTCACTTTTCTGGCAGCGTCACGTAAGATGGTAGTTCTTGCAACATTTGTCTCATGTGAAACATTGTCAATGGTTTTAGAAGCAACAATGAATCAAGTTGCTTATAAGTGAACCTAATATTGTAAGGCGGCTGGTATTTCAGTTGAAAAATTTAAGTCATAATCAGGTGGATCTGACGTTTGGTCATTTAAGGGAGAGGCCTACAACGATTATTGCCGTGCTCTAAAGCTGAGACCATCGAATTAAAAATTGTGTCTGCTACCTAATGACAGTGATTTGTGTCAACACCTGCAAAATTTCATGTCTCTGTGAGTTCTGAAGAATACTAAAACTAAACTCCGTCCGAACAGGCCATGAAGGCCCCAACGGTACAAACCGACCGCCGTGTCATCCTCAGCCCACAGGCGTCACTAGATACGGACATGGAGGGGCATGTGGTGAGCACATCGCTCTCCCGGTCGTATGTCAATTTCCGAGACCGGAGCCGCTATTTTTCAATCAAGTAGCTCATCAGTTTGCCTCACAACGGCTGAGTGCACTCCGCTTGCCAACAGCGCTTGGCAGACCGGATGGTCATCCATCCAAGTGCTTGCCCAGCCAGACAGCGCTTAACTTCGGTGATCCGACGGGAAACGGTGTTACCACTGCAGCAAGGCCGTTGGCCTCTGAAGAATGCACTGACTCTAAAAACACTTCAGATACTGACTTCGTAATTTAAAATTTTCTTCTAAACTCAACTCCTGGCGGCAGAACATTTTGATAATTTTTCCACTTTTAGTGCAGACGCTACAAATCCGGTGAATTATCTACCAAAAAAAAGTTCCTTATTGTATGTTAGAATTTCATTTTTAACTAGCTGACAAACCAAGCATTGCCCGGATATTCATTTTGAAGTTTTCTATAAGAAACGAAACGTTATACGTACTCCCGCAGCAGACTCTGTATGGGCTGATCCCAGACAATTTCTGTACGCTGGGCGCAGCTGATTAGCGTGTCTACAACGTGATTTTGTAAACGTCTCTATGGCAACACCTCTTCAGAGCTCTACACACGGCTGCTGTTTTCGTCTTCAGCCGTTTGCACTTCGCTGTTGAAAGCTGTCAAAAGCGCTGCCAGACGTCAGTGAATGTCTTAGTAGTAAAAAATGAAATTCATTCAAGATGCAATATTTTTTCACGCATTTCTGTGTTTATGACCTCTTCAACTATGTTTCGTACAATGATACATTTGTATAGGTACATTCAGCGCCATATGTGGATACTATCTGAGTACTTTGTTGAAATAAAGTAACAAAGAAGTAATGAATTTAAATGTCATGCAGAATGCAGAGGTTTTTCATACATCTCGGCGTATATGACGTCATATCTCCTAATGTGGTTCTTACCCCACAGCGATTGTTGCCTATCAGTAACGGATGTATGTACCGAGTTTGGTTGAAATCGTTCCAGTGGTTAAGGAGTTCCAGTGGTTGAGGAGGAGAAGTGACACACACACAAACACACACTTTGATAATGTATGTGGATTTCAGGGAACACGCCACAGGATTTTGATGGATCCATTATGTCAGTACGTCAGCGATATATACTTATAATTTTGTGCATCTGTTCGACGGGCTTCTATGAAACGGGTATGGCCTAAGCATTTTTCGATTCACTTACAGCGCTTCGTTTCTCCGAAGATCTGCTTGAACTGGACGCAGAAAGGAGAGCAACTTCTTTCGCTAAGTTTCTCAACAATTTCGCAGATATCTCATCCGGTCACGTCGTCTTTCCTCCCGCCATCACTTATCCCGATATCTCTTATCTAGGTGTCGTGACCGTGGCACGACTGAGAGGAGGAACCATAGTATGCTCTCCCTCAACGAAAAAATTTGGGAAAATGAATTTAGTATTTCGCTTCTCTCTCCATTATCCTCCGTTTCGATGACAATCTGGTCACAAAGTGAGTAGATAACGTCTCTGATCAGTTTAACTAACTTAGGACGATAAGCTTTTGTGTGTTTTTTCATCTAAGATCAACGGATAGAATTTTACTTTCGGATTTCTTGAGCAAGTCATGCATATAGGTGTGTCTATCAAAGTTTGGCTTTATTTATTTTTTCCAATATGGCTCTAGTTGCGTTTAAATCTGTGGTGAAGTCCTCTTTGCTTTTGGAGTCACTTTACAACACGGCTGGTGAACCAAGGCGGATCTTTCATAGGCCTCACAACTTTGCTCGGCACGTACCTGTCTAATGTGTGATATACAATACTCGCTGAATTTTGCCGATTTACACGGAACGATTTCAGTCTCAGAGAAGAATGTGTAACGTTGACTCATCAGGTAATATGCAATCTGCTTTGTTATTGCACACACTAAACAGAAATATCATCCTGCCTTTCGTAACTGCCGGCCGAAGTGGCCGAGCGGTTCTAGGCGCTTCAGTCTGGAACTGCGCGACCGCTACGGTCGCAGGTTCGAATCCTGCCTCGGGCATGGATGTGTGTGATGTCCTTAGGTTAGTTAGGTTTAAGTAGTTCTAAGTTCTAGGGGACTGATGACCACAGATGTTAAGTCCCATAGGGCTCAGAGCCATTTGAACCAACCTTTCTTAACTTCCCTACTAACAAGGTAATCTCCCCATCCCCTCGACTCAGATTTAGTGCCAAAATGGCTCAGTAGATGGGCCGTCAAAAACTGAACACAGATCAAGCATGAAAACAGGAAGAATGTGTACTGAACTGAAAAAAAGCAAAATCGAAACAGTGAACTCTCCAAGCTCAAGAAGTGCAACATCGGTCGAATTGCAAGCATCACGGCGTCGTGGATATGTGGTTATTCTGTTGGACTGCGAAGCGGGAAATCTCCCTCGTGCCCAATTTTTTATTCCACAAAATTATGAATTTCCCATCCTATCATTGACGTCCCTGTCCTCATCCTGTGGTTTTGTGAATTGTCATACTATACATTGGTTATAGAATATCAGTCATGTGGTAAGAATAGATTTATCGTCGCAAGCAAATATGATGAACAGTGAGAGAGGCGAGATGGCGCGTAGACCTCTCACAGGAATGAAGACACCAAATAAACAGGTGTGAACTATGCAACAACAAAGGAATTCAACAGTCAAAACTTCCAAAACACAACTCAAGAGTCACAACGTGTGGCACTTGTGTAGAACACATAGGAAGCACGTACGTCTGGAGGTCCCTTACTGGCTCCTCGCTGTTGCAAACGGACGTTACTCCGCGGCACAAATCTGAGTGCAGTAAACAGATACGTCAATAACCGGACGGATATATCATCACTTTATAAAAAAGAGAAAAATATACGGCACGAGGCAGGCTCGAACACGATTCTCCCCCTTCACAGTCCAACACTGTGACCAAATAACCACAATAAGAATATATTGGATGTCGCAAATGTTAAACTTGGACCGTTCACTGCTTCGATTTTGCTTCTTTTCCACGGTTTAGTACATCTTCTTCCTGTTTTCATGCCTGATCTGTGTTCAGTTTTTGGCGGGCTATCCACTGGATCATGTTACCACTACATATGTGGCAGGTGCGATGAGGAGTTTCCCTTGCGAGAGCTCTATTCAGTGATGCTATAACGGTCTTATGCTAAATGATTTTTGTTGTGCCTTAACAGTGTCGAAACGTTCGGGCCTGTCTGTAACTAAGAGATTTACGATTTCACGTTTAGTAGTCGGTTCTATGATCACTAACGGGCCTTTCGGACATGGCATTATTACACGAATCGCTTTCTTTTGTCCTCCGCCCCCCCCTCCTCCTCCTCTATATCCTAATCAGAAGAATCAATTACTTTATAGCTACTGAAATCTCCCTCTTTTACTTTTACATACATAGAAAATATACGGGTGACTTCCTTCAATCCGTCAATGAAATTTTCTGCCACTACAGTTCCTGAGGCATGAACTCTGTAAAAGCGCATGATTACCACTTTTGGACCACTTTTGACATTGTACCTTCACCCGTATTATTTCACACTCTAAATCTCTACTAGCCTCAATATACGAGGGCTGTTCTGAAAGTGAAGTTCCAATCGGTCGCGAAATGGAAACCACTGTGAAAATTAAAACTTCTTACAGCAATAGTTAGCTACTTCTCTACACAGTCGCCGCTCCGAGTTAAGACATCTGTCGTACCAACTTCCCAGTATCCTCGTCATACAAGGTAACCGCCAGTGCTTTCCGCTATTTCTTGACGCTCGTTTACAACTCGTTGTTTGTGCCAGAATGTTGTCTTCGTACCCATTGGTTCATGTGAGCAGATATCAAACTGAGGACGAGAAAACTACAGGCTGTGTTGTGGGTGAACAAATACTTCCCCCCAAAAACGCTGCACAAACATCTTCATTGCCCCTGCAGAGTGCAGCGATGAATTTTCATGAAGAACGAAACGCACGACTTGTGTTATGTGGGCTGTACATCAGGTGAAATCTCTCACCCGGCCCTCATACTTGGCGGGAACACTATTTTCTAGGCATCTCTAAGTGCTCACTGTGCGCTCAGAATTGAATAGAGCGACGTGCCGCGATCGACGGGCATACTAGAGACACTACCCAACACATCTGTGCAAACCTTCGTCGGATTTTCACAGTGGTTTCCATTTCGCAACCGATCGGGACTTACTTTCCGAATAGCCCTCGTATATTAAGCTATGATTCAAGGCTAAAAACACGCTAGCACCGCCAGCGTCCAATACACATGACGATATCTGTGGCACACAGTACCGTTGTGAACCTACTGATACAACTGCCATCATAAGTGATGAATTAAATATATGGCATACACTATAAGTGGGAATTATGTCTGTATCACAATGTGTGTGAATTCTTCCTGTCTATGTAATCAGAACAAAGAGCTGAAAGTAATACTAAACACAGTGCGAGACAAACTCGACAGTAACAAAACTCATATTTCTAAATTATTTCATGAATGTTCATGTAACAATAATTGTTCCTGTTCTGCGATTTTACTTAATCTATACTGAGGTGACTGAAGTCATGCGCTACCTCCTAAAATCGTGTCGGAGCTCCTTTTGCCCGGCGTAGTGCAGCAGCTCGATGTGGCATGAACTCAACAAGTCCCTGCAGAAACATTACGCCATGCTGTTTTTATAGCTGACCGTAATTACGAAAGTGCAGGATTTTGTGCACGAACTGATCTCTCGATTACGTCCTAAAAACTTCCGGTGGGATTCATGTCGGCCGAACTGGGTGGTCGTATCATTCGCTCAAATTGTGCAGAATGTTCTCCAAACCAATCGCGAACAACTGTGTTCTGTCGACATAGCGCTTGTCACCCATAAGAATTCAGTCGTCGTTTGGGGACATAATATCCATGAATGGCTGCAAATGATCTCCAAGTAACCGAAGATAACTATTTTCAATCGATGATAGGTTCAGTTGGACCAGAGGATCCAGTCCATGCCATGTAAACACAGCCCAAACCGTTACTGAGCCACCGCCATCTTGCACAGTTCATTGTTGACAATTTGGGTCCATGGCTTCGTGGAGTCTGCGCCACACTCGAACCCCACCGTCAGCTTTTACCAACTGAAATCGGTTTTCGAGTCGTATAAGGTCCAGCTGATATGGTCACAAGCCCAGGAGCGGCGCTGCAGGATATGATGTGCTGTTACAAAAGGCACTCGCGTCGGTCGTCTGCTGCCAGGCCCATTAACGCCACATACTCCCGCACTGTCCTAACGGATGCATTCGTCGCACGCCTCACATTGGTTTCTGCTGTTATTTCACACAGCTCTACGCGAAAGCCGCTGCTCTAGGTCGTTAAGTGAAGGCCGTCGGTCACTGCACTGTCCGTGGTAAGAGTTAATGTCCAACATGTGGTATTCTCGGCACTCTCTTGACACTGTGGATCACGGAATACTGAATTCCCTAGAGCTTTTCGAAACAGACTGTCCCGTTCGTGTTGCTCCAGCTACCATTCCGCGTTCAAACTGTCTTAAATTCACGTCGTGCGGCCATACTCACGTCGGAAACCTTTCCACATGAATCTCTTGAGTAGGCGATATTACTACCATTTGCACCTGTGCATATCCCTATCCCTTTACTTTTATCACCTCAGTATATGGATTCCAGTTTCCAAACACGGTCTGAAATGCAGGCGAGAAACGGGTACAGGAAAGCGACGAGGCAGAGTGTAGCTAGCTTATGCAAACGCAGAGGAAGTGAGTGGACTGGGCACGCTGTCAGCTGTCAGCCGTCCGGCCTTGGGCAGTGGGAAGCAGGCCGGCACGGCGGCTGGTAACACCGCGCGAAGGGGGGTGAGGGTGGGGGACGCGAGCCGCCGCAGTCCTGCTCGCCTCGCCTGCTCCTGCATCGCACCAGCCTCCAGCTCCGGCGCGGTTAATCAGCCACGATCCCATCCTGCTGAAAACCTTACGTTTTGCATTGTGATAAGCGAGGACTTTCGCATTAGCGGCGCGGCACTGGACGATGAAGTACACTTATGAAACTCACACTGACGTTATTACGAGCGCAAAAAGAGATAGAAAGAGCGCATACGAGTACACGTGGACGCACGAGACCCTATTCTGTGGCCAGAAAAGTCTACTGCTCAAACACACTGAACCGAGGTGGCTAAAATGAAGTTGAAAGGAGGAAGAAAGTTTTCTTGTCTGAGGTGACAGTATGACTATGTAAATTTATTAACCGCGTATTTGCCGGTGCGCCACTGGTTGCCGAAGGAGTGTATCCGCTCTATACGCTGACTATTCTTTGGTACGAAATACTGCGACAAATCCGTGTATGGATTAATTAGTTTTTGTGTTTTGTATCTTCTTGATATGGATAAGGTATGAAGAGAGTTGTTAACGAGCGATCGGAAGTCCTATTACATGCTGACTGAATGGAAATGAATTGTCAAGAGGAACGAGTCAAATGAAACGTCGCTGGTGAGACTCAAATCAAATTATAGCGCCTACTTATTTTATTAATTAGTCATCACGGTTTCAGTTAAGACGGTACGGGCTTAATAGGAATGTTCGTTGGTACGGACGAGCACGCCACGCGTTCAACATTATTTCACGCCTTCACTACAAGAGATTCCAGCTGCAGTATCCGTGAACGCGTTGCACACTGCAGAGTCCCTCTGACCGTCGACTAATCTTTGTTCACAGGAGCTGCTACCTCACCTGGACCTTCTAAATAGATTTCTGTAATGCATTATAGACTAATTCTGAAAAGTTTTCAACATCAGATAACATAAAAACTCATTAATAGTCAAAGTAACAAAAAAATCTGAAGAAATAATTCACCGTTTGCATCGCATTGGCAGTATTAACGTTTTAGTTTCAACGGATCAGAACGATATGCAAAGTTGTCTGACCTTGCAGGGTAGGCTGTTACGACAGTTGAGCATGTGTGTAATGATTTGATACAGGAGTGGGCATTCGATGACACATTATCACAACACGGAACGGCCGCCACCTAGTTTGGGCCGCTGTAACGAAGGGTACAACTTCGCTACAGAGTTTTGTCTACTTTGCAGCATGGCAGCCGGAGCACGACTGATCGTATCGAAGATTCTGCGCCGTTGAGTCGGCTTCTACAGTCCAAAAACGGCAAATGTCTCGGACAGCAAGAGGTACATGAACGCCATTGTTGGTGTAGTGAGTGGTAAAATGTAACGTTTTCAGACTAATCACGCTTCACCTTGTTCGACAGTATGTAAAGGCACCACTCCTTCCCCGTTGATAGTGTCTTAAAATACTTAAAAGGTGGGACCGATGACCGTAGCAGTCTGGTCCCTTTAATCCCACAAACCAACCAACTTAAAAGGTAATTTCTCTGCTTTAGTATCTTTAAGAAGGTGTTTTGGCAAGGGAAGCACTGGCGATGTTTCTGACCACAACGTATGCGACGATATGCCGTGGGTAGATGTTGAAACGTACACAACGCTGGAGAACGTAGGGAGAGGTTAGGTGGGGAGATGCTTTCAGAACTTGGGAATGTTTCCTGAAGATGTTACGTTTGATTGCAGATGCGAGCACAGCTATCCTGTAAATTGTGTCACAGGGAGAAAAAAAATTTTTGCTGTAAAATACCGCCCAAAGCAGGCACGTTCCAGTATGGCTATCGCAGGTGCAGGTCAGTGGTCCCGATGGATGACAAACTCTTAACTTGAGGCAGAGACGCATATGTTTGCAAAATAAAGGCACTTGTCTACTACACCTGAAAAATTGACGACAGATACATAACAAAGGACACACAACTAAAGGTGAGATTGGAATGCTTTCAGAGAACAAGTTTCTCAAAAAAAAAAAAAAAAAAGGCATTAAGTACCAACAGAAGTTTTTACGAAATACGAAAAATTCGACTGTCGAGACGAAGAACCCAAGTTGACCAATCAGATATATGGATATGCCCATGCAGTATATTGAAGAACATTACGGGTTATGCCCTCCAGGAGTAGAACACTTGTCTCGTAGATAACGTGTGAGGCACTTCGCCAGCTGATAGATCGTGGAAGATTTTGCTTGTACACATAAACGGCTGTCAGCGAGAGCCACTGCCACCAGCACCTGGCCTAAAAAACGCGCAAAAACCGCTGCCTGAAAATCTCCCGATGTAAACGCGCTGCCATGACTCGCGCATCAGCTCTCCAACTCAAACCGCGCGGTAACAAACCCACTACAGAAGCCGTTGTAATCCCCTTAGCACTTTTACATGCGTCTCAGGCAAGTAACTAAAAACCAGAAACAATTGCTTTCAGATTTTTATTAATGTAATAGTCATCATAATTACGAAAGCTCATGATGGTTGCACTAAAGGCATCTTAATTGGTGGAAAAGCTACTAAAAATCTCCGTTAGCTGATCGCACCGTGCTTTAAGCAAGTAGTGAAAATGAACTTGCTGAAATACTTACAAAACTAAGGAACGTTAGTCTGTCAAGTGGGTTAAACATCGGACTCAGCAAGTTCAAACTCATGATAACTGATCGAGGAGCACAGGTCCAACTCACAGGTCAAATAAAGGAAATGGAAGGCGTGCATTGTTTTATCAATCTTGGGTCAACCATCCGAGCCACGAGATGTGAAGGTAAGACGACGGATCACGCTTGAGTGAGTGGTTATGAAACAGCTCACCAAGATCTGAGAATAGAGAGACAACGAATAGCACAAAAATCCGTCTTCTTTTACGGTTGCGAAACATGGTCAGATACAAGCAGCGGTGATGGACTTGAACTTTGGTGCTGGCGCAGGGTGTTTCTCATAAAATGAATCGAAAAGTCAACTACTGGTCCATTATCGTGCCACTCACTATCTCCAGGCTCCTTTTTTTCTCGTATCGGCCGGCCTGTGTGGCCGAGCGGTTCTAGGCGCTTCAATCTGGAACCGCGCGATCGCTACGGTCGCATGTTCGAATCCTGCATCGGGCATCGATGTGTGTGATGTCCTTAGGTTCGTTAGGTTTAAGTAGTTCTAAGTTCTAGGGGACTGATGACCTCAGACATTAAGTCCCATAGTGTTCAGAGCCATTTTTGAACCATTTTTTCTCGTATCAACCAGTTCTTTGGCCACAGTGAGTGAAGAGGCGGAGAAAAATCTGTAGAGAATAATCACGGAAGGTAAGATCGAGAGCACGAGGCCGAGGGGAACGCAGTGAGACGGTGGACACATCAAATCAAGGTCTCTGCCTCTTCAGTAGCCTCTAAGAGAGGCTGGTAACCGTCCGCTGTCGAGAAACTCGACTCGTAAGATCACGACGGTCAACAACGAGCACGAAGACTTTTGAGAGATAACATATTATTGGTTTCTTATTTTAATCTTAGAGGTGGGAAGGTATTAATTGTTGTGTAACGTGTGTTTTGTAAAGGGTAAGAAAATTATCTAGCCCAAAATAGAATATTTCGTTCAACAAAAACGAGTGTAATGTACGCTACTTAAATTCCTGCAGCTGACACAACTGATCCCTTTATTTAGTAAAATAACTAAAAATGATGCATTCAGGTGGGAACTTAACTGAATTCATCACCATAATGTTCGATGAAAACACAATTGTAATGGAATAATTAATATTTCAGTGAAGCTGCGGAAACGAAAACACTGAACTGCAAGTTAAAAAACATTACCCAGACATAGTTAAATTGTGGACAGGTTCTCTTATCAGACATTACTGATACCAAATCTAATGAAAATTGTAATTAATTTCAGAACTATCATTAAATGTCACGTACGTATAAACACTGAAAGACTATTAATATTTTCTGGGTGAAAGTTGATCACCTTTGTGTTATCTTACGTGAGTAAAACTACACAAATATTGACTGCAACATTTGACTGGCTTCAATAAAGGCTTTGTTTTATCAACTAAAATAAAATATATAATGGCTTTCATTTAAAAACCTTAGCCCTGTCAGTTACATTGGAGCTAAGCAACAAAACATACGTGCAATATGATGCTGTACATGAACTGTACTAAATCTCCCTAAACCCGATTTATTCTGAAGCGCCATAGGCAGAAACTCACACTCAAAACTAAAAGCTCTATAGTTATTTCCCAAATAGCAGAAGGCACCTTATCAATGATGCCAACATATGCATTAAGGCCTTTAGTGTTGACCTCAATGTGCTAGTTCGCAGTATTGCGCAGCATAGCAGACAAAAAAAAAATGGTAGAGCGGGAGTAGGATTCGTTATGAACAGGAAGTAGAGCAGAGAGAGAGTTATTGTTAACAGTTCAGTGATAGGGTTGTTATCAGAAGCTACAGAAGACCAACACCATCAACTATAGTTCAGGTATACATGCAGACGTCGCTAGCGGAAAAGAAGAGATACAGAAAGTATACTGAACGGATAATTCAGTAGATAAAGGGCGATATACATCTAATAGGCATGGGGGAGTGGAATGCAGTTGTATGGGAACAAGTAGAAGAAAGAGCTACGGGAGAGTATGGGCTTGGTAGAATGAATGAGAGAGGAGAAAGACTGAGTTCTGCAATAAATTTCAGATGTTAATAGTGTATACCCTGTTCAGGAATCAGAAGAGGAGGAGAGGAGGAGGTTTACTTAGGAAAGTCCGGTAGATACAGTAAGATTTCAGTCAGATTACATCATTGTCAGGGACAGATTCCGAAATTAGATACTGGATTTAAGGCGTACCCAGGAGCAGGACTCAGATCATAATTTAACAGTGATGCAGAATAGGCTGAAACTCAAGGGATTAGTCCGGAAGAATCAATACATAAAGAAGTGGGATACGGAAGTACCAAGGAACGGAGAGATACGCTCGAAGTTCTCTGAGACTAAACATACTGCGATAATGAATAGCTCAGAAGGCAGTTCAGTTGAAGAGGAATGGACAGCTCTACAAATGGCAATCACAGAAGTTAGACAGAAGAACATAGGTACAGAGAAGTCAACTGTGAAGAAACCATGGGTAGCAGAAGAGACACCTCAATTGATCGATGAAAGAAGGAAGTACAAAAATGTTCCGAGAATGCACGATACTTACGAATGAAATAAATAGGAACTGCAGGGAAGCTAAGACGAAATGGCTGCATGAAAAATGTGAAGCAGTCGAAAGAGAAATTATTGTTGGAGGGACTGACTTAGCATATAGAAAAGTCAAAACAACCTTCGGTGAAATTAAAAGCAAGTTTGGTAACATTAAGAGTGCAATGGGAATTCCACTGTTATATGCGGAGGAGAGAGCGGATAGGTGGGAAGAGTACACTGAACTACTGAAGGCCTCTATGTGGTGAAAGAATTGTCTGATGACGTGACAGAAGAAGCAGAAGTCGATATAGGAGACCCAGGGGATCCAGTATTATCAGAACCATAAGTTAAAAGAACATCGGAAGGTTTAAGATCGAATAAGACAGAAGAAACAGGTAACGTTCAGTCAGAATTTCTAAAACCATTGCGGGAAGTGGCAACAAAACGGCTGTTCGCGTTGGTGTGTACAATGTATGAGTCTGGCGATACACCATCTGACTTTCGGAGAAAAATCATCCACATAATTCCGATGACAGAGGGCTGAAAAGTACGAGAATTATCGCACAATCAGCTTAAGAGCTCATGCATCCAAGCTGCTGGCAACAATAGTACACAGAAGACTATAAAAGAAAATTGAGGATGTGTGGGATGGTGATCAGTTTGGCTGTAAGAAAGGTGGGATGTTTGGAAAAATCAGCCTTACGCAAACACAATTAGTTAATTTTTATATTTCCCCAGATATGTTTCAACACCAATGTGTTATCTTCTGTGGGTCAATTTTTTTATTTCTGTAAAGTACAATAGCACAATTATAATAATTTAACTGCTGTAGGCCTAAGAATTACAACATGTGCAAGTTGCTCAGTTTTGTTTAGACACTCACCTTAAACTTACTGTACTGTATTATTACACACCGGTTTTAGTGCTCGTTTTCTTCATTTTCTTTTGACTGCATGTCATCTGCAAACTAGCCATGAAGAAAATTATTGCGCATTTGTGTAGAACTGTTTCGAGTGTAGAGGTTATGTACTTTTCTGTACTGTTTCGTGTCTCTGGTTGGTGTCTCGATGAACTGCTTTTCAAATGGCTCTGAGCACCATGGGACTTAACATCTGAGGTCATCAGTTCCCTTAAACTTAGAACTACTTAAACCTAACTAACCTAAGAACATCACACACATCCATGCCCGACGCAGGATTCGAACCTGCGACTGTAGCGGTCGCGCGGTTCCACACTGAAGCGCCAGAACCGCTCGGCCACACCAACCGGCCAACTGCTATTCAGTGCATTGTTTTTTTTGTGGGGAGTTGCCACAAAAAACATTAGTCAAATAGACTAAAAAATAACGCTTTTTCCAGGTCGACAAATCCTATGAACGTGTGTTGATTTTCCATTACTTTTGTTTCGATTGTCAACCGCAACATCACAATTGCCTCTCCGGTGCCTTTATCTTCCCTAAATATTCATTTTACTAAGGTTTGAAGCTCCTCTTTTTGTTCTTCCGTGTTTGCGATTTAATAAATGGGTTGTTTTGAAAATCGGCCTTATGCAAACACACTTAGTTTATTTTTATATTTAACCAGACATGTTTCGACACCAGTTTGTCATCTTCTGTGGGTCAAATTTTTTATTTCTGTAAAGTACAGTATCACATTTATAATAATTTAACTGCTGTAGGCCTAAGAATTACAAAATGTGCAATTTGCTTTGCTTTGTTTTGTTTAGACACTCACTTTAAAATTGCATCGCTACCTGAACTGTATTATTATACACTGGTTTTAGAGCTCGTTTTCTTCGTTTTTTAATTTTTTATTTATTTTTATTTATTTTTATTGGCAGCATGTCATCTACAATCTAGCGATGAAGAAAATTATTGCGCATTTGTGAAGAACTTGTGGAATTCCCATTGCACTCTTAATGTGGAATTCCCATTGCACTCTTAATGTTACCAAACTTGCTTTTAATTTCACCGAAGGTTGTTTTGACTTTTCTATATGCTAAGTCAGTCCCTCCAACAATCATTTCTCTTTGTTTTTTGTGGGGAGTTGCCACAAAAAACATTAGTCAAATAGACTAAAAAATAAAAAATAAATAAAAAATTAAAATAAAAAGACTTGTTTTCTTGGTTCCTTCCCCACCCCTTCTTCCATCTCTCTCTCTCTCTCTCTCTCTCTCTCTCTCTCTCTCTCTCACACACACACACACACACACACACACACACACACATTATGTACATTCTGACCTCTCCCAGCAGCCACACCGCATCAGTTCTGATGAAACATTCAAAATTAGCGCCACAACAAACAATGCCAACGATGAACAAGTGAGCAGCAACAATAACATAACACCTCTCACTGAGTTTGTTGTTAGAAGTGTCTGCTCGGATCACATTTCGCCACATTTTGTGAAAGTGCATTTGAGTTGAGGTAGTGAGCGGAAGTTTGTGAAAAACTGAGCGAAAACAATGCGCTGAATATCAGTTGATCGAGACACCAACCAGAGACACGAAAAAGGACGAAAAATATAAGTACAGAAACGTACATAACCTCTACACTCGAAATAGTTCTTCACAAATACGCAATAATTTTCTTCATCGCTAGATTGTAGATGACATGCTGCCAATAAAAATAAATAAAAATAAATAAAAAATTAAAAAACGAAGAAAACGAGCTCTAAAACCAGTGTATAATAATACAGTTCAGGTAGCGATGCAATTTTAAAGTGAGTGTCTAAACAAAACAAAGCAAAGCAAATTGCACATATTGTAATTCTTAGGCCTACAGCAGTTAAATTATTATAAATGTGATACTGTACTTTACAGAAATAAAAAATTTGACCCACAGAAGATGACAAACTGGTGTCGAAACATGTCTGGTTAAATATAAAAATAAACTAAGTGTGTTTGCATAAGGCTGATTTTCAAAACAACCCATTTATTAAATCGCAAACACGGAAGAACAAAAAGAGGAGCTTCAAACCTTAGTAAAATGAATATTTAGGGAAGATAAAGACACCGGAGAGGCAATTGTGATGTTGCGGTTGACAATCGAAACAAAAGTAAAGGAAAATCAACACACGTTCATAGGATTTGTCGACCTGGAAAAAGCGTTCGACAATGTCCGATCGTCTAAGATGGTCGAAATTTTGAGAAAAATAGGGGCACGCTACAGCGAAACATGCATAATATACAACATGTACAAGAGCCAAGAGGCAACAAGACTGAAAGGCAGACTGAAAGACAGAAGTGCTCGAGTTAAAAAGGGTGCAAGACAGGAGTGTAATCTGTTGCCCCTACTGTTCGATCTATGCATCGAAGAAGCAGTGATGAAAATGAAAGAAAGGGTTAAGAGAGGAATTAAAATTTCAGGTGAAATGATATCTATGGTAAGATTCGCTGCTAAGATTGCTACCCTCGCGGGAAAGTGAAGAAGAATTACGTTATCTACTGAACGGAGTGAACAGTGTAATCAGTAAAGAATATGGCTGAGTAAATCGAAGAAAGAGAAGTAATGGGAAGTAGCAGAAATGAGAACAACGAGGAACTTAGCAGCACGACTGGTGATCACGTAGTAGATGAAGTTTAGGAATTCTGCTATCTAGACAATAAACTAACCCATGGCGGACGCAACGAGGAGGACATGCATAACCCACTAGCACTGAAAAAAGGACATTCCTGGCCAAGGGAAGTCTACTAGTATCAAAAGCAGGCCTAACTTGAGGAAGAAATTTCTGAGAATGTACGTTTGGAGCACAGCATTGTAGGGTAGTGAACCATGGGCTGTGAGAAAACCAGAAAATATAAGAATAGAAGCATCTGAGACATGGTGCTACAGAAGAGTGTTGTTAATTAGGTCGACCGATAAGGTAAGGAATGAGGTGGTTCTCTGGAAGATCAACGAGGAAAGAAATCTATGGGGAAACACTAACGCAAAGAAGGGACTGAATGGTAGGACATCTGTTCAGATGTCACGGAATAACTTCCAAGGTACTAGAGGGAACTGCAGATCGTAAAAACTGTAGAGGAAGACAGAAACTGAAATACATACAGCAAATAATTGATGCTGTAGTTTGCCAATGCTGCTCTTCGACGAAGAGGTTGGCAGGAGAGGATTCGTGGCTGGCGGTATCAAATCAGGCAGAAGACTGATGACTAAAAAAAAAAAAAAAAAAAAAAAAAAAAAAAAAAAAAAAAAAAAAAGTACATCATGTACATGTTACTACTTCTCATAAGAACTAATGCCGCCAACGTGAACTACATCTGTCACATGAGACACGTTCCAAGTTCCAACGCCGGAAGTAGTGTACCACCTCCTGACTTCCCTCGGGCTACGCACTGAAAGATCAGCAGTCGACCACATGTGGAGAGGAATTTGCCAGGCTTCTTCGAAGAATGATGACCGTCTCATATATCATACCTCGATTATGTCTTGCAAATGGTTGGTCGGCAAACAGCCGTCATGATACCTCCAGCAACCAATTTTTATACTCTGCAGACTCACTCACAAAATTATGTCATGCGATGACGGTTAGTGGCCCTGAGCGCACATATTTGGACTTGGCATTAAAGTTAATTCTGAGCGTTTGAGTTTCGGTACAGTTCTGTAATCAAAAATATTTCTGTAGGTCATTTAGCTAATCTGCAGTATGAAGATAATCGACTTACATAGCGTTAAAACACACTCATGTACAGAAAAAAAGAACACCTTGACCGATTAGAGAGAGGATGTTCATAGTTATAGGGCATGTACATTAGCATGTTTTGCAGAAATGATTATCATTTGAACCATGTCCGCCCGATGGTTTAAGGTCAACACCGATTTCGCGGCGCTAAACCACCTACCGATAAAATGAGCTGCGGCTCTCGTTGTCGGTAAAAGACGAGGGTAATGAATCAGTGTGACTTGAGCAGACGTGCAGGATGCCTCTCACAGACGGATGTGCCAACCGTACCGTCAGATCACAGTGATTTTGAAGGCGGCCGACTTATTGGCATCCATCTGGGAAATTACTGCACTGCGACGGGCGTGCGCCGAATGGAAGGCCGCAGAACACGACGAGATGGTCAAGTCGTACCATCGTACCATTCACCCCCCCCCCCCCCCCCCTCGATAAGATCGACAGCTCATCTGAATGGCACTGCAGGACACATTTGCGTCCTCCTCGCTCTGGCGCAACAGTGAAACACATCGCACACTACGAGGGGCGACAGTCGTCTTTTATTATGGCATGGGTCACATGCGCGTCGTTCATTTCTCCGCCTACGTTTGACGAATGTACAGAAACATGCTAGACGGCAATGGTGTACGGAAAGAAGTCACTAGGGACAGGAATGGCATCAGAGCGTGTTTTCAGACGAATCCAGGTTCTATTTGTTTGAAAATGATGGCCGCATTTTGGTTCGTCGCAGACAGGGAGAGTGGCATAACAGTGACTGCATTTGCATGACATACAGCGCCATATCAAAGCCTTATGGTGTGGGGTGCTAGTGAATACAACCACAAATCACAGCTGGTGCGTATCCAGGGCACTGTGAGCAGTGTAACCTACGTGAATGACACCCTGCGACCCTTTCTGCACGACACCCCAAACGCCATTGATCAGCAAGACAGTGCACTACCGTACGATGCTGCACGAACAGGTATCTTCTAGGCGTCACAGGGTGTCAGCCTTTAGCCCTGACCCGCCAAATCACCAAACTCGTCGCCAATCGAAAATGTGTGGGATATGGTGAAGTGACGGGTGCAGCGCTGCGATCCAATGCCAAAAACCACATATGAACTTTGGAATTAGGTGAATGAAGCATGGATGGCTATACTATAGGACACCATACGCGCCTTATATGCGTCGATGCCATCACGCATGGAACAAGTTATAAGGGCCCGCGGCGGACCCTGTGCCTACTAGTGAACAGGACACACGCTGAACCGAGGTGACTGAAATGCTAATCATTTCTGCCGAACATACTAATGTCATGTCCTTTGAATATGAACGTCCTACCTCTAGTCGTTCAAGATGTTTGTTTTTCTGAGCATCAGTGTATTAAAAAATTTTTTGTGTACGTCACAACATACCACCAAGGCCGGCACGAACACTATAGAAATTCTGTGAATCTTACAGTTATTTATGGAGTATTATTGTTTTTAAGTCACTGTAACAATTAACTACACACTCTAATTCGACGAAGTCAAAATTTAAAGTGAAGTAATTCTGCCATATATTTTAACTTCTTATGAAACAATCAAGTGGTATCCGCGTGCGTGAATTTGTATTAAAATAATTACCCAGAAGAGTTAGAGAGGGCTCCGCAGCACAAAATTTGGATGTACTTTTTATGTTAATTCATTACTGTGCACGGAAGCAACTCCTGTTGAGCTGACTGGGTCTCGTGTGATGTAATATGAAGAGTTTGTAGCACTGACCTGCTGGTGGGGACGGACCTTGGCCACCTCCCGGAAGAAGCAGATGGCGCCACGGCGCGCCAGGGCGTGCTCTGGCACGTGGATGTCCCTCGGGAGCAGCGGCAGCATCGTCATGGCTGAAACACAACACAAACCAACCTTCTCATACTGCCCCTCCATACAAGCGCTCCACGTACTCCTAGCTAACTGCGAGCACAATCAGATGGTAAGAGCAGGAGTACGAACAGCGTCACGTCAGGCACAGATCCAAGGTGGGGCGGAGGAGAGGGGAGTTAGGGATCTTGATTTTGCCCCTCCCACCACCAACATTTCAGTAAGAGTGTTTACACTTCTGCATGTGTCAATTCCCAGATTACTCACTTAACTTTCGGTGAATATAGTACCACTACAACCACAATTCTCGAAAATCGAACAAAATTTGAAGAAAATCACAACACAGGATACTTTTCAGTTGCTCGCGTGAGGGCACGCCCATATGGATGGGCTTTCGTGCTGGGGGCCGTAGAACGTACTACAGCCGTAACGAGATAATCCTTCGCCCCGGGCAGACCTGTGAATGCTGCTCCTCCTTCCCTGTGAAACTACCTTTCTGCAGTTTTTTCTACGTGGATTTAGCAGATTTTTGTAATCTTCGAAGTAGGTTTCACAATACTGAAGCATTATTTAAAAGTATTACTTAAATGAACTATTTTTATTAAAAAAACTGCACACATAAATTAAAAGTGTCACTGTAGTAAGTACAAATTGCATGAATTTATACAAAATTGCAAGTAAAACGAAATCTGTATCTTACTGTTTATGGAAGCTACTGTACATTGGTTTTAGTACGATTCGTAATAAGGAACAATTTTTATTAACAATACACAAATAACTGATCAGAAATAAGAGAAAAGGGGCTATACTTCGGAGCTGAGGAAATATCCATTTTTATTATAATTTTACTTTGTATTCCCTTACTTTGAGCGAAGAAAACCCGTTGATGTGTAACTCAAGCCCAACTTAGCAGCTGTGAACTATTCTATTGGCAAGATAGCTAAATCTTAGTCTCCTTTCGCCTGTACTCCATGATAAGTGCTGTTTTATCATTTTTAATTTATTGTAACTTTGATAAAAATGCTGCAGTTAATGGTGCTGTCTTGAATACCCACAAAGCTATTTCTATGTGCGCATAAGCATCACTTGAACCATACTTGGAAAAAATTTCAAAACATTATAATGAGAAGACGTGTTAATGTTCTTCATCGCCTAGAACACCGAAACTAAAGTACCAGGAAGAACACTGTTGGACAGGAGCGAATTGTGTATGCGGCACCTGTCGAACCAAACACAGTGCACTGTCGCCACACAAATCATGTTTAGCGATAGACATGGGTTAAGATGCTACTTGGACGAAATTACTCTACGACAACAGAGTGCGTTTCACAGTTGTAGACCGAGGGAAACCCTTCTTCTCTACGGAAAGAGATAGGAACCTGGTAGGTAAGTGGACTCACCTATTTTTCGCGCTTAATTCTTAAGCCGTCTTTTTTTCCCCAGTTTGTGCAGCCCCTCTGTGCCTATGTCCTTGGCGGTGGCCTATTCTCCATGCCTTGCGTATGACCCTGCGAAAAGCTGCAGGCGCCTGATCACAGACCATACCTAGCTTCTGCCAGTGACGAGTCTGACACGAATGTCAAGTTCGCAGGTTTCCACGGCCAGTATCGATTTAAATACTATCATTTCGTGTGTTAGGCTGCGTCATTATACAACACTAAACGAACGAAACAAGCGACATTTCCCTCATCTTTGAAGCAGTCCTCTTCAGAACCCTGAAGACGGCCGAAACGTCTGTTGCATAGTTATTCAGTTTTTCATAATGATACGACATGAAAACAGAAAATGTAAGACTCCCACTTCCGAACGTAGACGGAAAGAATCAGTATTGCCCACTTTTACATGCTTGCATAACCACAGACCGCAGACGTATGTTCAAAATCGTAGTAATAATTAGAATACCGATAACGGTAAGTGTACATTTCAGTTTTATGTTCTGTAAAGTCTAGCTTTTCTTACGTTTCACCACTGATGCCTTGCTGGCGGTTATTTTTCTCGAAGAAATTGAAACCATCATCCGCTCGCCTTGGGAAGTAATACTGCAGGACTAAACAAAGAGTCGTCGATACAGGCAGAAGGAGAGAGGACATGGGTAACGGCTTCTTACTGCCTACATTTCAGAAACAGGGCGGAAGGTACCAGCCAACACTGCGGCGCCTTGTGTAGGGATCTGTACATTAGGTAGGCAGGATTGGGGCAAATATTTATCCTGGCGGAACTTGCAGCAGCCGCTCGTGCTGCCGTGAGGAGGGGGAGAGAGCTGTGCTGCAATGCGGTTGGTCTGCCCTGAGTGTAGGCCTTCTCCCTGTCACGTCGTCGTATTGTCATCGATATTACAATAACGACGCAAACTATAGATTCACTCAGCACAGTAAACTACAACGGTCAAATACATTTAAAACAACATTAACGCTTCCCAAAGGAACTTGTCCTTCTCACCGAACGAAAAAAACAACAACCAGAGTCATTGAATGAATCATTTATTAGAGCGCAGAAAAGGTGTTGGTTGGTTGCAGTTTTTTTTTTACTATTTTCACGGCATTATAATTAATCGTACAAATGATCCACGGGATATTAACATTTGGTGCCGACGCATGTGTTATTCCAGAATGATTCCCAACGAACAGTGAGCTAAGTACCTCAGCACGGGAAGCCTGAGTCCATTACCGTGGGCAACAACGTGTCGATGACAGGGGTCTTGTTGACTACTGCGCACTGAAACATCGATAATACATGAGTCTAACAACGCACTGGCCAATTCGGTGCTGGAGCAACCAGCACTACAGCCCCCACACGAAGTGCCTCTGCTCAGCACCCAACAATGACAGATGTGCACTGGGCGCATATAATTCGATCCTCGAAGCATGGAACAGGTTGTCTGATGAGTCGCATTGCATGTTACTAAATGTCAATATCGGGCACGAGAACCATAGCAAGTGATGTATCCAGCTTGCCAAATGGCGTCGTTGCGGTGGATGTATTCTCATGTTGATGATGTTTACATGGTAGGAAACTGAGTTCCTGATACCTCTGCTATCGTCTCTCATTGATGACCGATACAGGAACCTACTGTCAGAGCATGTTCATCCATATTTTCGGCTATTGCACCCTGCAGGTGACCTCTACCTTCAGGAAGACAATGAATTACTTCAGTCACCACCAACAATAGATATGAAGGTGCTTTGTAACTACCAAAGGCACATTATCTGCATCCTACAGAAAATTTCGTCATAAACAAGCAATTGGTACGAACTTGGATCCACCTGCGACCAATTTCTGTGAGTAGGTTGCAGCACTTGGACGGTCATGGATCTGGGAGGCTCCCCAAGGCTTTCAGTGTCGAGTGGAATTCGTCCCACAACGCTTAGGCCGTCCTCAAACGGGACGTGTTTGCTATCGCAGAGCCCACCAGACGCAATGTCAGTCGTGGTTGCTGCACACTCTGAAACGATCTGCTACATCTCGGCTGTATCTGGCGCATAAATCACACAATTTCTTTACGAAAATGGACGTGTGTAAATCAGCTACGTTAAATCTGATAAAGTGTGTGGAAGAAGAGTGGAGAGAATCGCGAAGAAACTTCTGGACCCATCGATGGCTTCTACAGCGAACTGCTGAACAGGAACACTCACGACACATACTCGTAGAAATTATTCGTTAACTCAAAACTTAGTCGTAATTTCCGTTTTAAATTGAATACAGTTAAAGTATAGTGTGTAATGGCAATTTTCGCATGCATAATATCCATAATCTCGACGTTGCACTGACTAGCAACACACTGAAGTAACGTACTTCATCACATAGATTTAAAGAGCGAGATTAGTTTCGTGATTTCATTTGAACGGAAGAGGAGATTTTTTTTGAAGCTGCTCAAAAAATTTTCCGGCTAGATAAAAAACACGAGGCAGTCCATAAAACCACGATATTTTTATATATTTTACAGAAAGTTTCCTAATAGCAAAAACTTTCAGTAAACTGTGTTTACTTTCAGACAGACTAGCATCCACGTTAAGATTTCTGGTCAGTGGGGAAACATTCCAGTCACTGGCTTATGCACCAAAAAATGCAGCAAATACGTTATTTATTATAAACAACACCGGCTATTGCGGATTATATTTCAATTAAATTAATAAGAAAGGCCTAGCATCTTTTAATAAATAAAAGATGAAAAAATGAAAGGAAGTGGACACGCATCTGCTACCTTTCTCTTCACAGCTCACTATGCTATCAAATACGCTACGGCTTATGCCTCCCTATATGCTTTGAAACAGCTTATATTCATACCACGTACCCTACAATCAAAAATGCCGCAAAATATTAAGTTTAATGAAATTTAATATGGTGGCTCGTAGATTTTGATTGTGTCGTAAAAACAATGTATCTCATTAGCCACGTTCCTCTCCACAAGGTCGAAGTCTTGCAGGCCACATTTTTCATTTCATCTTCACAGTGTAGTGGAATGTGGAATTCCACGCTGTGACGCCACCAGCTCCTCGTCCATGTGCCTTTACATGTCCTTTAGCGAACGGTTTTAGCCGTTGTTATCAGGGTGTAATCAAGGAGTTGTTCTGGCGTCATGTTACGTATTGTACGGATAAAGAAAGAATATCTGTAAACAAATATGACTTTCCTTTCAAAACTACGCTTTCATTACTTTATGTTACGTAAATATTTCAAGTGATTCATAACCAAAATTATTTTAAAAGATCTGTATATATTTAATGACAGACTTGCAAATAAAAATTTCGCGTAAATTGTCACCGTCGTCGCACACGACGTTTAAGAGGAGACTTTACAGTATGTCATGGTGTGTTCCGTAAAATGGGTAGCGTATCAGGTTTACTAGCTCACTGTGTACTTTTCTTATACAGGAAGAAGAAAGACTGCTAATTACTGTACTGACGACGACGAGGTCAGTAGAACCGGAGAACAGTATCGGACTGGGGTAGTAGGATGGGGAATGAAACTGGTCTACCCTTCGAAGAAACCGTCCCGGCATTTGCCTTACGACTTTCGGTGATTTGTTCTAACACCATACAGTAGTCCAACTACACACAACAACGGAATGAAAGCCTCGTTATTTATTCGAGTGGAACTCACCTACATTTGCAGATTCGTCATTTATTACGTTTCTTGTTCCCGGCGTCTCTGTTTGCAGGTAATTTCCACAGCAAAGTACGTTACTGATCTTACAGCATCTGTACTTGAGTGGAGCAGGGAATCAACACGAGAAGTAAACACTGTTGATAAAGAGCGATTTGCAGGTTGAAGTCTTTGGCAGTAACCAACGCAAACTTGTTAATACTAATCTTTGAATACACCCACAGTCTTCACTCTGTAATTCCTCAACAAAACTAAATTCTTATTTGAAAGTTCCCTCGAAGATAGACCACAGTAAAATATAAAAGCTTCCTGTTAACTGAAACTCCACAGTAGTTTTTCTACGTCGATTTCTCTGAAAAATCGGAAGCTTCTCTTCCTGGAAAGTTCGAGGTACTTTTGTCTCTGGCTGCAACGCTGTCTCAATCCCTTCTCAATTATCCTTTCCTTTTTTATGTCCATCGACTCTTAGGACTGCAGTCAGGTTTCTGTTCACGTTGTACTCGTAAATAATCCTTCGCACCCTGCATTTTATCCCTGCTATCATCAGTATTTCGAAGAATGTATTCCAATCAACACTGTCAAAAGCTGCCTCTACATCTACTAGATTCACTTTCCTTCAGCCCATCTTAAGATAAATCATACGGTTACTAATGCTTCGTGTGTTCCTTTATTTTTCAGAATCGAAACTGATCTTTCCTCCCGTCTCCGCCCGGTCAGTTCTTGTCAGTTTTTTACATACTTCTATAAATAACTCGTTTTTATGCTTTGCAGTTACGACTTACTGATATATCGTTAGGATTCACACTTTCGCCCTAAATTCTGAGGGTATTTCGCCTGTTCTTATCTTGTACACCAGGTGGAATGATTTTGTCATTGCGGGCTCTCCCAAGGGTCTCAGTAATTATAAGGGAGTATTTTTCACTCCAAAGGCCATGTTTCATCTTACTTCTTTCACTACTGTCAAATTCTTCTCGAGGTAACGTATCTCCCATCTTATCTTAACCCGCTTCATATTCTCTTTCTATAATATTGTCAGAGTGCTTGTTCCCCTTAGAGAGCCCTCTATTTAATCTTTCCAGCTTTCAGTTTTCACTTCTTTGCATAGTACTGACCTGCCATCTTAATATTCATACAGATATTACTCTTTTCTCTAATTTTCTTATAGACAACATCTACCTTTCCCCTACTTGTGTATTCTCCTACAGCCTTGTATTTGTCTCCTAGCAATTCCTCCTTAGTCATTTCTTTCAGGCTCATTTTTGATTTGTCTGTAGTTCCTTACGCCCAATTCATATTCTGCCTTTTTATTTTGTTTACTTTCATCAACCAGATTCAAAGTCTCCTTTGTAATCTAAGCATTTCTACCATCCCTTGTCTTTTCACCTGTTTGATACTCTGCTGTCTTTATTATTTCATCTCTCAAAGCTACCAGTTTTTCTTCTATTGCATTCCAGTCTCCGTTTCTCTCAATTATTGCCTAACGCTCCCTTCGAAACTGTCAACAACCTCTGGTTCTTCCAATCTATCTATGTCGTATCTCCTTAATTATGGTCACTCCACATCTTCCCCAAATACCTTATAGTTTAAAGCCTGTTTTCGAATACTCTGCTTATCATTATACAGTCACTCCGAAACCTCCCAATGTATCCAAGTCTCTTCGCGAGTGCAATTTTTTACATGATTCTGAAACTAACTGTTAGCGATAATTAAATAGTTCTCTGTGTAAAATTCTATCAGATTCGCTCCTCTTTCATTCAATTCCCACAGTCCATATTATACGATTTTTCGCTTTCTTCCTTTTTCTGATATCAAACTCTTAACAATTAAATTTTCGCCTCTCTTAACTATCTGATTCTCATTATTCTTTCTTTCAATATCTTCATCATCTGCGGAGCTAATTGGCATATAAATAAAGCTGTACTGTAGACGTTGACTTCGTGTCTATAGTAGCTACCTCATTCCTATTTTCTGATTCATTAGTCGGTCTACTATTGTCTTACCCTTACCAGATTTTGTTTTGATAACCCTTTACTAACCTGTCCTCACATTTCGCTAATTCCGACTGCATCTCTTTCTGCCTATCTAATTACATTTTTAATTAGTCTAACCTACCTACCCGATTATGGACTAACATTCCACGCTCCGTCCTGTAGAATGTATCTTGTTATTCCTGGTGATACATCGTCCTGAGTAACCCCCACCCGGAGATCCGAATGGGGGACTATTTTACCTGAAGAAAAATTTACTCGAGCCATACATTAGTGCAGCATGACATCCGGAAAAAAAATCTAGGCTGTACATTCCCCTTGCTTTCAGCCATTCACTGTACAAGGACAACATAGTCATGTTGGCTGTTATTAGAATACCATGTCAATCAATCATCGAGGCAGTTATCTCTGAAAATAATGGAAAGGCTGCTGCTCTTCTTCAGAAACCACACGCTTCTCTTACGTTTCCACAGATACACCTCCGTTGTGGTTGCATCCATGCAACGGCCATCTGTATCGTCGAGACACCCAAGTCATCCCAGCTCTCCAAGGTCCATGGTTCATGGACGACCTATGTACTATAAAATTGTAGTAGGCTTTTTGTTTTTCTTTATCGTTCACCCCGCTTAGGCTGGGGATAGAGTTCTGTCGTCACTCGTTCACGTTACGACTGTTGTTTATTGTAAAAACCCGTACCGAGAAAGAGACAAAATAAAATATAGTACGTAAAATCTAATCTAAAGTCCCACGAGCTTTGATTTCCATTAAAATATATGAATCATTTTATACCTAATTTAAACGGGAGAGAATTTAATGTAATTCCGTTTTAAAAGTAGCGGAGGCTCGGTAAGGTCTGAGGTGAAATACAGACTGCGAACTGACAGTTGTTGATAGAGATTCAGGTGCAAAGAATCGCTTAATATGCTACACGTCATTAGACCAGTAAAAAGATACTTCAATTAAGTATTGAGTTAAAATAAAAGATGGATATCATTTGAGAACATTTTAAACAATTTTCAAGAGGACTGAACATAATTTTCTGTCTAAAGATAGTGATAAATAAGGAATAAGTACATAAATGAACACCAAAGATTGCGTTTAGCGAAGTTTATTGTCGCTGTCTTAACTACATATTACATATATGGATTAAATGTCAAGATCTGTTGTTTAAAATCCATTAATATCCTATATTAATAATAAGTAACCTACGGTATGTGAGAATTCTTTATTTGGACGACAAAGGTATTCTGAAGTACAGACTGGTGCTAGAGAAGCTATTGTGATCGTATTGGAGATTAGGTTAACTAGCTAAATTATTTATTGTGTACGATACTTGTTTTTGATAACTAATACTGGAAGGAGATAGGGAGGTCCTTCATTCAAGACAATTCAATTTAGTATACATTTATTTATAGCAGTACGATAAATACATTGTTAAAGTGTTTGGAAGTACCTTCTGGTACGATTATCGCGTGCTACGCTTACGAAGATTGCTCCATAGCAACGGGTTGATTGGTACTCGTAAAACTTAACGTTATGATCAAGAGAAAGTTAATTATAGAAGAGTGGATATCGATTTAATCCGGAAGTCTGCAATAGTACTGGGAAGAATAATTGCCATTTCAGATAACATCTCTATTACGTGTGGTGTAAGTCTATATTAATTCAGTACTTATCCTTACCTGTACTTCTGACAAATCAGATACGTCTCTGTATTATTTAGAAACATTAGTTTTTTACTTAATTTTTTCTAGATTTTCTTTTGTATTGGGACAAGGTTGTGCTTACGCGTCTTAAATATGGCAAATTACTTGGACATTCGCAGGCAGCGATTTGGGTACAGTGCAAACAATCCAATGCCTTGGGTTCACTGTCATCGATCATCCTCTACACAATCCCGTCTCAGCCCCGGTCCGTCTACGAAGTCAAACATTCTATCCTCAAACTCCTGGCATATTAGTATGGTGTGCCGGACCGGGACTGGAGCTCGGTACCTTTGCCTATAGCGTGCAAGTGCTCTACCAACTAAGCTACCCACGCACGATTCACGACTCATCCTCACAGCCTTACTTCCGCCAGTACCGCGTCTCCTACCTTCCAAACTTCACAGGAGCTCTCCTGCGAACCTTGTAGACTAGCACTCCACGAAGAAAGGATATTGCGGAAACGTGACTTAGCCACAGCCTGGGAGATGTTTCCGGAATGAAATTTTCACTCTGCAGCGGTGTGTGCACTGATAAGAAACTTCCTGACAGATTAAGACTGCGTGCCATATCGAGAATCGAACTCGGAACCATTGCCTTCATTCTGGGAACATCTCCCAGCCTGTGGCTAAGCCGTGTTTCCGCAATATCCATTCTTCCATGAGTGTTAGTTCTGCAAGATCCGCGGGAGAGCTGCTGTGAAGTTTGGACTGTAGGAGACGAGGTACTGCCGGAAATAAGGCTCTGAGGATGGATCGTGAGCCGTGTTTAGGTAGCTCAGTTGGTAGAGCACTTGACCGCGAATGGTGAAGGTCGCGAGTTCGAGTCCCGGTCCGGAACACAGTTTTAATCTGCGAGCGAGTTTCATATCAGAGCACACTCCGCTTCCGATAAGTTTCATTCTGGAATCATTCTGTAGTCACGTTATCATCACACTGATGTCTCTTTGGGAGGAATTTGTTCGTCGCCAGGGAGTCTCTGTTGAGAAATAAATATGTTGACATGAAGAACGGTAATAATATTTGTTATGTTAAAAAAGCTTTATCAATTTTCATATAAAAAATTCGGAGACATTACTTTTGAGCACGCCATTAGAAGTACAGCTGATCGGAAAAAATTTTCACCTTCGCCTATCATTTTGAAAACGTGTACATGATAACTTCGTCTATTTCCGTAATAGCGGTAAGCAAAAAATGTTAGGTATATGCACGCTGCACGCTGTAAGTTGACATGTGATTTCTCGTGAGCAAGATGAGAACTGATTCGAAATTTGTCACGTCCCCATTCACTGATGGATTACTGTGGAAATCTGATCTTGTTTCGCGTGTGCCCAGCAGAAATATACAAATTTCGAATAAGGCACCATTTCCGAAGAAATCTGACACCGATTCCAAAAAATAGCTTATTCATCTCCTACTTCTCTGCTCTTATTATACTTTACGATGTCTTAGTTCATAATTAGTGCAGCCGCTCACGTAAACTACTAAAAGGAAAGGGACACGACAAGCATCAACTGGGCCACAGTAACTAAAGTGAAATGATTTAAGATAATTATTAATTAAGGTCGCCATCCCAGTAAGGCAATTACTGTCCGATAAGTTAGTAATGTCCTGAACAGCAGAAGTTTGAAATATTATTTAAATAATCGCGTGGCAGTAGAAGGCGACACATGCGTAGTTAAAACTACATGCAAAAAAATAACCTACTACTGCAAAAAATAACTTTAGATAATACAATGCAGTTAAATGAAATGACTTGTAATGCTCTTGGAAATACACGACATCGAATTTGGTAGAACTGAAGCTCACTACTGTTAGATAAGACTTACGTAGCCTCACACTACTGATTACGCGATACTATCAGTTTTTGAGGAAAGACAAAGTAATTGAAGTTTCATGAAATAGTTTGTAATACGGTTGTTTATCAATTTGATAGTTCATTTGACAGAAAATTAATCATGTGCTTGATTGTGAGAATTCCAGTACATTACTGATAATGAACTTTGAACCAAACAGTACACTCAGACATAACGATATTTAGAAATTGTACGTATAATTGCTATTTAAATATATTTGCCAGTAATTTATGTTTATTATTTTCGAACTCAAAAGAGAACCGTGCCTCTGACTGTTATGCAAGACGAACGGTTAAATACGTGAGGCGTTTCTAATAGTTGCATTTAACTAATTTTTAAATATCAAAGCAAACTGGAAGGCATTTAAATTACTTATTCCGATCTTTTCTTTCACGCACAATACTTGGATCTGCACATGCGGGAAAGATTTAGACACTGTCCAGATTACAATGACTTAGGTTAAAGAATATAATATGAAAATGTTATTGTCTCATTATTTGAAAAAAAAGATCAAAATCAATTATGATGATGAGTTGGGTTGAGGGGGCGCTCGTCATCACGGTCATCAGCGCCCTGACGAGAAATCAACATGAAATCTCGTGGGTGGGGACGAAGGCTGTCCCCCCATGCAGAGCAGTTTATAACGTACTGAAGTCTGCCGCCATTCCCACCAGTTTAGGGATGAGGCCTGATAGTTCACAAAATTTCACCACTCTGTTAACACTGGTAATCGGTATCTGCGAGGACGGTGGGCAGATCTCCAGCGAGACCGAGGGCTGCCCTATTATCAGTATACAGGACACACGTAGCCACAATATGCTGAACTGAAAGAGGCACGCCACAAACTTCACAGAAAGGTGGATCCTCCCCACAGAGGAGGAAGCTGTGTGTGAAAGGGCTATGCCCGATACGCAGTCTGGTAAGCAAAATCTCCTTCCAGCGGCGAAGCTGACACGAAGTCCGCTAAGCTTTTGTGGTCGGTTTGAGTGACCGCAGTTTGTTGTCCGACACCTGCAACCATTCAGTGTCCCGCTGACGCATGATGCATCTGTCAGAAAATAAGGTAAAGGCGTGCAACGGGATGGGACACTGTTGGACAGCACCATCCAAACATGCTTCCTTGGCAGCTTTATCAGCCATGTCGTTACCCTGTATCCCAACGTGGCCAGGTACCCAGAAAAAGATCACCTCTTTGCCAAGGCATTGGAGCTGCTGTAAGCAGTCATGGATGAGCTGAATCAGCGGGTCTACCGGATACATTTGGTGAAGCGCTTGCAGTGCACTAAGAGAGTCGGAACAGACAAGAAAACTCTTAAGGTGATGTCTGTGAACCCTCTCCAGTGCCATTAAAATGTCATATAACTCCGCTCATCATAATTCGGAAATTGTTCTGGAAGACGCACTTTAAAAACCCTATCAGGAAAAACCACAGAACAACCGATAGCATTCCCCTGCTGGGATCCGTCTGTATAAATAACGATAAAACTATGGTACATACTTAAAACGGACGAAAAACCATATCTGGAGTACAATTTTTCGGGTACTGCGTCAGGCTTAAAATCACTTTGGGCCTCCGAGGACACCAAGGCGACAGTGCGTTCCATCCCTGGGTGTGTAGTTTCATGCCCGAGAGATCCAGATCCTTGAGGCAGGCCGTAGCACGTATACCAAATGGCTGGGTCGCTTGGGGCCGATTCCTGAATAGTCGTTCGAAGGCGGGTTGGATCACTGAACTAAATGCCAACTACTGGGGTGACGCTGAGATTTTCAGCTCCTGTTGAGCCAAAATGACACGTCGCCGAATCCAGAATGGTGGTTCACCAGCCTCTGCACACCGACTCTGAACTGGGCTGGTCCGAAAGGCTCCAGTCGATATCCGAATGCCCGTATGGTGGACAGCATCTAACATCCGGAGGTAGGAAAGATGGGCCGATCCATAGACCACGCTGCCATAGTCTAAGCGTGATCGAACAAATGCCCTATAAAACTGTAGGAGGCGGGTCCTGCCAGCTCCCCATGCTTTCCGCCAAGGCATTTCAAAATGTTCAACAACCGGATCAAAATCAAGTCACAGTTTCGGTACAACTTGAATGATATTATACCATCTTACAGTTTTTTTGTAGTTGTCGAGATGCTGTAATCGGCGTAGCGATAATGCTCCAACAACTTCCATTGTGGCGAGCGCACTTACGTTAACCACATAAGTTTTTGGGGCAGGATCTTGATGTAATAGGTGTTTCATAATCTGTCCCCATTTGCGATGAAACAATGCCTCCCAACATATATTTATTAAGTGGTTTCAACCACAGCCACAGAGAGCACATTACTTGCGCGTTCAGCCGCTTCCATCGCACACCTCTCAGTGAGAATCTCCTACCTTGCTTGCACTCTAACTTCACGTCACCCTGACCAGAAACCACGCTCTCTATCTAGCTGAAATTCTTTTATCATTATCGATTATGCAGTATCATTACTATCTTTGAAATCAATAATTCTATATTAGTTAACAACATTTGACTTTTTTACATTGCAAATGAACAGAAAATATTACAATTTTACATACTATCAACTGATCAGTACACAAAATTGGTGAAAAAATTAGGTGGCACTGTATTATCGGCGTCACACGGTGAACTTGTAAATAACTTTGTCGCCGTGACACTCAACATTATATTCATAAGTACGCATAAAAATCTTAATCGGTTGTGAATTGTCCTAACATGAAGTTCAATAACGCAACTGGCCAGTGAGAAACACACTGACAGCTGCTGTCAGTGTTGCAAACGGACAACGGAATCTTACTGCGCGGTCATGCTTACCGCTCGCCTGAGACGGCCAACGGAAGAGGTGACGAAGATACAAGCACGTGCGTTTACACACACGCCATACTTGTAGCCGCAGTGAGCGGTGGGCAGTGGGCAGTAGGCTTGGCCAGGGCGGCGGCAGCTGCCGGGCTTCGGCATGGCGTCACGCGGCTGCTCACCCACACCCTGCCCGCCACGCGAGGGCCGGCTGGCCTCGCCGCTTGCGTAACTCACTGCCCCTCGGCGACGCGAGCATCGATTCTTCTCCGCAGCCGTCTACATGGGTGGACACCAAGACTGTCTTCTATCACAGCACACAGCAATTACGGCGCTACGACGTAAATACACCTAATCTTCAATTCATTTTTAACACTGTCTGAAAACGGACATTGGTGACAATCTTGCGGCTGTTCTAAATTTATGAAGTTTATTCGCAATTGTGGTATCTTTCTAACATTACCTGCATTAGGTATGATGATATTACCTAGTGGTGACACATGGAAATTTGTGCCGTGCTGGGATTCTAACACGGATTTTCCGCTTGTAGCGAGCGGTGTCTTAACCACTTCAGCTATCCGAGCAAACACTCAGGACAGCCTCAAACTTCCGTATTTCATACTGTCTACGACACCATCGCTTACAGCTTTATTTAGATTCCCCACAGCATTGGGTCATCGACAGTGTGACACTTGGAAATTTGGATAGGTCCTGGAAGTGTGTTGGGTAGGGGAAGTTGTCACAGAGACTATTTGTGACAAGCGGGAACTCCAGGTCTGAGTTTCGCACTGGCACAAATTTTCGTGTGGCACCAGTACGAGGGGCGTTTGAAAAGTCCGTGCAAAGATAAAGCTACTTACGTGTTTGGGGTAAACCTTTCTTATTTTTCGACATAGTCTCCTTTTAGATTCATACACTTCGTCCAACAATGTTCTAATTTGTTGATCCCTTCCGAATAATAGGAATTGGCCAAGTCTGCAAAACAGCTATTAGTTGCTGCAATCACCTCCTCCCGTGAATAACATCTTTATCCCGCCAGCCATTTCTTCAAATTGATGAACAAATTGTAGTCTGAGGGAGCCAAGTCTGGAGAAAAGGGGTGATGTGAAACGAGTTGGAATCCTATGTCCATTAATTTTGCGACCACAACTGCTGAGGTGTGTGCTGGTGCATTGTCGTGATGGAATAGGACTTCTTTGCGGTCCAATCGTCGGCGTTTTTCTTGCGACTCGGTTTTCAAACGGTCAAATAACGATGAATAATATGCACCTGTAATAGTTTTACCCTTTTCCAGATGGTCGATGAGGATTATCCCTCGCGAATCCCAGAAGACAGTCGCCACAACCTTTCCGGCCGAAGGAATTGTCTTCGTCTTTTTGGTGCAGATTCTCCCTTGGTAACCCATTGTTTAGATTGTTGTTTGGTCTCAGGAGTATAGTAGTGCATCCATGTTTCATCCACAGTGACGAAACGACGCTTGAAGTCCTGCGGATTCTTCCTGAACAGCTGCAAACCATCCTTGCAACACTTCACACGATTCCATTTTTGGTCAAGCGTGAGCAATTGCGGAACCCATCATGCGGATAGCTTTCTCATGTTCAAATATTTAAGCAAAGAATTATGTACCCATTCTTTCAAAATGCCCAAAGCACTAGCAATCTCACGCACCATAACTCTTCTGCCATCTAACACCGTATCATGGATTTTATCAATGATTTCTGGAGTCGTAACCTCCACAGGGCGTCCAGAAGATTCAGAACCACTTGTGCCCATATGGCCAATCCGAAAATTTTGAAACCACTTATAAACTGTTCTAATCGAAGGTGCAGAGCCACCGTAATGTTTATCAAGCTTCTCTCTAGTCTCCTCTGGCGTTTAATCACCACACGAAATTCTTTTTCGTCCATTTTTTGACGGCCGTCCGCGGTTGTCTCGCGGTTCTAGGCGCGCAGTCCGGAACCGCGCGACTGCTACGGTCGCAGGTTCGAAATGGCTCTGAGCACTATGCGACTTAACTTCTGAGGTCATCAGTCGCCTAGAACTTAGAACTAATTAAACCTAACTAACCTAAGGACATCACACACATCCATGCCCGAGGCAGGATTCGAACCTGCGACCATAGCGGTCGTTCGGCTCCAGACTGTAGCGCCTAGAACCGCACGGCCACTCAGGCCGGCGCAGGTTCGAATCCTGTCTCGGGCATGGATGTGTGTGATGTCCTTAGGTTAGTTAGGTTTAACTAGTTCTAAGTTCTAGGGGACTGATGACCTAAGATGTTAAGTCCCATAGTGCTCAGAGCCATTTGAACCATTTTTTGACACTCACTCGACTTCCTTCATTCACACGAATGCCAAACACAAAGAAATAGACCAATATGGCTGAAACTGTGTGCGTTCTTTCCAAAGATGCTACTAACTAAACACGACCTCAATACGCACCGGTGGTGCCATCTCTCGGACTTGGAATGGACTTTTCAAACGCCCCTCTTAGGTATCATCATCATACCTAATGCTGATGTCAAAAAGTTTCCTTAATTGCTAATATATTTCATTAACTATTCGAACTGTACATTACTCAGAACGCAAGGCAAAGATGAAAATGTCTATGTGTAGTACAGAGATGGAGTGAATCTCATGATACGATGTTTCTGAGCGCTTTATATCTCCGTCTTTAACAACCATACTAACGCACTTAGGAGACGAGTGTGATTAAAATAGATGAAATTTTGAATGTGTCCATTACACACCATAAAAATTATGTCCATAAACCAAAATCACACATTTTTCATGGATTACAGCAGATAATGAAATTATAAATAGTGTAATGTTAGGAGTATGTTATAGCGTTACTCGCCCACCGAAGGCCGGAATCGACAAGAGCTGAATTTGCTTGCTGGGCTGGGCACGAGTCTGTGGGTCACGGGCGTCACATGACCGCCCCAAGTGTGCTCACGAGCAGAGACAAGAAGCGCATCGACGGAAACGGGTAAATCCCAAAGTTGGAAATTTGCTGATTCCCGCATGGTCTTTGTGCAGGAGATGCACCAAAAATGGCGGAGTTTCAGACAAGCTGAAAGATGGCTTCCGACAGCTCTTTGAGAGCATATAACAACTTACAAACAAATATTAAAGCAAATCTGAATACATCTGCGATCTCAGGAAAATGAGGTGCATCCAGTAACACAACAATACTGAAATAATTTTAAAACTGCAGAAGTTAATAATTTACAGTGACTAAATAGCTTCACTGAAGCCCTGAATTAACAACTTTTAAATGGTTCATGCAACTTCAACAAACGATATCTCAGATGATAGAATTGCAAGATAGTTATTACCTCTGACAGCCACTCATCTGTATCTATTCTATATACTGACTTATGACATCTTTTGCCATCTTTTTTATTACGCAAATGTTTGTCAGAACGTCGTATTCATAGCAAATCAGTACAGCATGAATACCTCGTATTTTGGCATTCTTGTGTATCCATTTAATGAACAGCTAATACTATTTTCCCAGTAACTTTATTCACATCTACATCTACATCCATACTCCGCAAGCCACCTGACGGTGTGTGACGGAGGGTACCTTGAGTACCTCTATCGGTTCTCCCTTCTATTCCAGTCTCGTATTGTTCGTGGAAAGGATTGTCGGTATGCTTCTGTGTGGGCTCTAATCTCTCTGATTTTATCCTCATGGTCTCTTCGCGAGATATACGTAGGAGGGAGCAATATACTGCTTGACTCTTCGGTGAAGGTATGTTCTCGAAACTTCAACAAAAGCCCGTACCGAGCTACTGAGCGTCTCTCCTGCAGAGTCTTTCACTGGAGTTTATCTATCATCTCCGTAACGCTTTCGCGATTACTAAATAATCCTGTAACGAAGCGCGCCGCTCTCCGTTGGATCTTCTCTATCTCCTCCATCAACCCCATCCGGTACGGATCCCACACTGCTGAGCAGTATTCAAGCAGTGGGCGAACAAGCGTACTGTAACCCACTTCCTTTGTTTTCGGATTGCATTTCCTTAGGAGTCTTCCAATGAATCTCAGTCTGGCATCTGCTTTACCAACGGTCAACTTTATATGATTATTCCACTTTAAATCACATGTTGATTGCAAGTGCTATTAAAACACTGTGCTAATTTAAAAGTGGTGAGTCGCATGTGTTACTGGGCACCACAACTGAAAAGACCTCACCAAGATGCTTCTGTCAAGAAAACAGAAATAATTGTTTAAACAAAATTTAACAATAATTCGTTGTCATTTAACGTGAGTGCATTTGTGCAAGAATACTAGCTTATTTGTTTACGAACAAACCTTTAATTCTAATTAGTGTGAATGATCTGAGTGTAACTGAATATTTATAACCTTTCTTTATTTAAATATTGTTGTAATATATTAGTTTAGTCCAGGCAATGGTCATGTTGATAGATAGATTGTTGGTGGGTTGGTTGGTTGCCTGGTTGGTCTGCAATGAAAGAGACTAAACTACACGTTATCAGTCCCTTTATTCGTTATGTGGCAAACCAGGAGTAGTTATCAAAGGTTCAAAAATGGCTCTGAGCACTATGGGACTCAACATCTTAGGTCATAAGTCCCCTAGAACTTAGAACTACTTAAACCTAACTAACCTAAGGGCATCACACACACCCATGCCCGAGGCAGGATTCGAACCTGCGACCGTAGCAGTCCCGCGGTTCCGGACTGCAGCGTCAGAACCGCTAGACCACCGCGGCCGGCAGTTATCAAAGGAAGGAGGCGAAATGCAAATCCTGGAAAGCCTATGTGTAACTCGCACAACAAAAATCGAGATAAAAGCCCAGAAAAAAGTCAGCACGGGCAAATTGGTAAAAGATCAGTCAACACAAGGCATTACAACCATTAAATGAAAAAGAATAGAGAGACTAAGGAGGTGGAGAGGGTAGAGGCCAGGCAGGGGTGGGGGGAGAGGGGGAGGGGGGAAAAGGTCAGGGCAGACCAATCTTGGAGCTCCCGACTCCCAGCAGTCGAGGGTAAATAAGGACCGACAGTCCGCTTCTGGGACCTCCGTTTCCTGAATCGGCATCCTGGTGGCCAGTCAGCGTTCATTTCCAGAAATCCCAACATGACACGATATCCAAACGAAAAAGACTGGCTGCCCAGCTTGATGGAGGCCAGAGGCAAGATCCTGGATAGCCATAACCTGTGGGTGAGGAGAGTAGCGCTGGTCTATAGCCAAAAGGCTGCTAAAGGAGTCACCACGGATTGGGATACTATTGACAGATCGAAAACGAATATGGCTAAGGGCTAATTCAATGGCCATCAATTCAGCGGTGGAGATCCTGCAGCTGTTTGGCAGAGAGTGGAGCTCATGGCACCATGCACGTGTGCATGCAAAGTCTCTTCGTCCATCGACTGTTGAGCCATTGGTGAATACGGCTTTCAAACCCAGATACTTCTCAAGGACAGCCAAGAACAGCCGGCGAAAAATCGTAGGGTCAACGGAATCATTTGGACCAAAGGAGACCCTGAGAAACCCAAAGGTTGGGCCACAAGCCATGGGGAACGAATGCAACGTCTTCCTGACCAGAGGCGACAGCAGATGAAGTTGCAGTTCTGAAAAGAGATAATAGAGGCGTCGAGCATTGCAAATCCAGTTCTGGGTCGCCGTTGTCGGAGGTGGAGCTCCCTTATTGGGAAAAAGAATGGTAGTTGGGATGCTTACGGAAGCTATGAATGCATATAGTGTAATTCAGCACCTACTGTTGGCGCCTGATAGGTAATGGAGGGATTCCAGCTGAGACTAAAAGGCTGTTCACAGGCCTAGTTCAGAAGGCTGCTGTCGTAAGTCGAACCCCACAATGATCAACAGGGCCCAGAATCTGCAATGCTGAGGGTGATGCGGAACCATATGCAAAACTCTCATAATCGAGACGGGACAATCAGGGCTTTGTAGAGCCGTAAAAGGTAGAGCGACTGTGCCCCAGCTGAAATCCGCGTCATGTAAGAAGGTGGCCCAATTTTCAGCCTTTTTGCACATCCCCCTCCACAAGAACTGACAGCTAACATTCATTCTCTTTCCAAGTAGTTAGCAGCGAGTTATAGTTAGACAGCAAGAATCTCGTTCCTACATGCTGCACTATTGCCATATTTCGTTTAAGTTGGCGAAGATGGGGAAGCCACATTAGCTGGGAATTGGAGACAGTCCCAAAAAACGGTGCGTCCAAACTATAGGAAATAACTGATCGTCTCGGTAAAGCTCTTGGTGTGGGTGGGCAGTACGATGGTGACAAGTGCGTACTATGAGACTTGGCAGCCGAAAACCGAAAGTCATGGGTGAGAGCCCATGACTGCCTTTCATATGGCACACTGTAGGCGATGCTCAGCAACAATCATACCAGAGGAACAATAATAAAAACGAACGTCATCAGTATATATACAACACGACACCAAAGACCGCACAGCTGCAGCTACACCATTGATGGCCACCAGAAAGAGGAGGATGCTAAGTACAGAGCCCTGTGAAACCCTGTTCTCTTGGATATGGGAGTACTCGTCAAAGCGCCCTCTTGAACCCGGAACATGAGGTGCAACAGGCAGTTCTTGACAAAAATCGAGAGTGGACCACCGAGATCGCACTCATGTAACCTAGTAAGGATGTGGTGACGCCATGTCATGTCATAAGCCTTCTGTAAGTCGAGGAAAGACAGCGATGAGGTGCTGACGATGCATAAAGGCTGTCCAGACTGTGGACTTCATGTGAACCAAATTGTGAGCAGTGGAGTGGCCTTTGGGAAAACTGCCCTGAGATGCACCCAAAAGGCCCTGAGACTCAACAGGCCAACACAGCCACTTGCTCACCATGCATTCGAGCAGCTTCCAGAGAACTTTGGTAAGGCCGATTGGATGGTAACTGTCCATCTTGAGGGATCCCTTACCTGGTTTCAGTAGCAGAACTGTCGCGCTTTCTTGCCATTGTGATGAGAACTCACCCTAATTCCAGATCTGATTGAAGAGGGCAAGGATGTGATGCTGGCAATCCACAGAGACGTTTCAGCATTTAGTTGTGGATGTGGTTTGGACCTATGGACTAGGATACTGGAGAGGTCCCGTTCACTGAATGGTGCATTGTATGGCACTACTTAGTGGGTAGTGAAGAACAAGTGCATTTGCTGCACCAGCTGTTTTATGAGCTGAAAGGTAGGGTGGTAGTTCTCAGATGCATATGCGCAAGAGTAATGCTCAACAAAATGTTCAGTGACAGCGTTTGGATGAGTGTAAATGGCACAATCTAAGAAAATATTTGGTACACCTGTAGGTGACTGGAAGCTGTAGAGGCATCTGATCTTTGCCCATACTTGTGGTGGAGAGGTATGTAATCCAATGCTGGAAACACGCCATACACAGGACTGTCGCTTTCGCGTTTATGAGGTAGTGAATGCATAGATGGAGCCATGTAAAGGAAAAGCATTGGTCCAGTGAAGAGTGCTGGTTACGCATTGGAGAGCCTGCCTACGATCTCTAATGGCCGCAGCAATCTCTGGGCTCCACCAGGGTGCCGTCTTCCAACAGGGGGATCCCGAGAAAAAGGGGATGACTTGGTTGGCAGTCAAAACAATGGCTGCTGTTGTATGTTGAACAGTCGCATCGATGCTGCCTTACTATGGAGACCTAAGGACGACATAAAAGGTGAACCCATCCCAGTCAGCATTATGGAGAACCCATCTTGGCAAGGTATCCCAGAGAGCAACGCTGAGGGAGGGACAGGAGGATTGGGATGTAGTCACTATACGTGGGTCATCGTGGACCCTCCAGTGGAGAGATGGTAAATCAGGGCTGGAGAAGGTGAGATCAATGGCCGATTAAGTTTCATGTGCCACAATGAAGCATGTGGCGGCACCAGAGTTCAAGTGTCTGAGATCGAGCTGTGCCAGTGAAGTTTCTATGTCTTTGTATGGCCAGTGATCACTGTTCTACCCCACAAAGGATTATGGGTATTGAAGTTGCCCAAAGCTACAAAATGTGGGGAGAGCTGAGAGAGTAATTTAGACAGTGTATCCTGGGACATGACATAATGGGGAGGAAGACAAACATCACAGATGGCAAAATCCTGATGTGCCCTGACCGAAGGTGTGTCAAGAGGCACAAGGTCACTGTATACAGAGTCCAGCATATACATACAAACTCCATCCGATGCCCTCTAGTAGTCTGTGTGATTCTTAAAATAACCTCAGTAAGCACGAATGGCAACGATCCGAGTTGCTGGAAACCATGTTTCCTTAACGGCAATAAAGAGTGCAGGATATGTGATTAAAAGATGTCGTAGCTCAGACAGGTGGTGGAAAAATCCTTTACAATTCCACTGGAGGATCAGACTGTCCAAATAGTGTGGGGGCATGGAGTGACCGGATATGGGCAGGTTATAACCCAGGGCCATGTACTGCCATCGGTTGAGACATTAGGGGATCCACCAACATAGCTTCCATAGCAAGTTGCCTGGGGAGATCTGGTGCCTCAGGGGTCACTGGGTTCTCTCCTTGAGCACAGAAGGAGTGCATTCTGAGTCCAGTGGCGGGGGCCACCAAAATTTCCTTCGTCTTAGAGGACTTCTTTTTGTCCTCCTCGTCCTTCTTCTCCTTAGAAGAAGAGGACTGAGAAGGTAGACCTGAATTGGTTTCAGGGACAGAGGAAGAACGCGAAGTTTGACAGTCAGCAGCCTGTGGTTCCTCCACCAGCTGCTGTCTGGCTGTGGACCAGCAGGAATCGTGAAAGAAAGAGTCTCGAGGGACCTCTTCCTAGCTAGAGAAGTTGGAGAAGGATGAGGTGCCTCCATCTGGGGGATGGGGACCAGTGTTCCTGGCAGGTTGGGAGCCAATGATCCCGAAGTGGGTGCGGGGGAAGCACCAGAAGAACCTCCAGCCACCTGGGAGTGCATCAGCAAGCAGCTCTGAGGGGTCACTGTAGGAGGCAGAACAGAGGAAGGCACCGCCTACAGAGAAGACTACAACATTGCAGTTGCAGCATAAGATTGTGTCATTTGTCTGGGATTGAGACAATCATATTTTTTTCTGGTCTCTTGGCATGTTAACATGTCCAGGATCTTATGCACCTCGATTTTGTTCTTACGTTCAGAAAGAGAGCAATCTGGTGAACAGAGAGATTGAAGCTGGCTGCAGTTTACACAAATGGGGGGGAAGGGCACAAGGAACATTTGCATGCACTGGATGTCCACAATCTCTGCAGACAAGGATAGCAGTGCTACGGGAAGACATATGTCTCAACTTAATACACCTGAAGCATCTCATCTCATAGGAGGAGGAACATAAGGTTCCATGCCACATTGGTAGACCATCACTTTGACCTTCTGAGGTAACATATTACCCTTGAAAGCCAAGATAAAAGCCCTAGTAGCCACTCTGTTTTCCTTTGGTCTTCTACAGATGATGTGCACGCACCTTTGCTGTAAGCTGGCCCATAGCTCATTGTCAGACTACCGAAGAAGACCACGATGAAAGATAACACACTGGACCATTTGAAACTTTTGTGGGGAGTGACAGTCATGGGAATGTCACCCAACTGTCCACAAGAGAATAGTGCCTGACGCAGGGCAGTAGATGACCTTCTAATCAGAGGGAACAGCCCTTCATCTTAGAAATGGTTGCAACTTCACCATAATCATCTTCAATGTATTCCTCAAAAAATAGAGGCTTTGTGGCTAAAAAGGTGTCTGCATCAGTCCTGGTACAGACCAGTGATTTGGGGTAGGCGTTTGCTCCTTGTTGTCTAGTCCTGCATTCCTCCCACGGCGTGGCCAGGAAAGGGAACACATTGGGAACGTATGTTGTTGCATTGTACTGGACCTTTACAACTGAAGAAACTGCTAGGAACGTGTCAACAACAGAGGCAGAAAGTTTAACTCGCTTCATGTGCAAACTATCTGTCATGGTGTCACCCACTCTGAATCGAAGCTCTCCCCATGGGTGCTGCCCAGCTTCAGCAATAACTACCTGGCCCATTGCTGGGAGTCTTCGTGTCCCAGTCATGATGGGCACATACTCCGTGGAATACATAGGGAGTGTGCAGCACAAGCACCAACTGTGCTGTGTGGTCAGGGGGGGGGGGGCTACCATCGAGCAGGTACTTGACAAACCCCCTCCCCCATCCCCCCATCACAATGGAATGGCTACTGTGCTGAGTTTCGGGCGTGCTACACAAAACAGGAAGAAGGAAATGTGCCAGGGAAAATTGCACAAAGGCGGAGTGTACATCACAGCGTTCGACCTTCCCTGCACAACATGCACTTCTGTAAAATCTGGAAAAGATGGCTGGTCAAACCCAATAATGAGGACCATATAATCTTTAATGGAAAGTGAAGATAGCGCCGAGAGCGAAACCAGAATTTAAGATCAGGAACCAAGTCCTGGCAGGGTGTGCACCGAAAGGAATATCCGTGCAGCACATAAAGAGGAAGCAATGCTGCAAAGCCTGGGACCCCACGGTATCCAAACACGTACTCACCGAAGAGTGATGAGCCCCTGGGATTGGTGATATTGAGCTAACTGATGTGTGTACGAGGGCAGTTCAATAAGTAATGCAACACATTTTTTTTCTCGGCCAATTTTGGTTGAAAAAACCGGAAATTTCTCGTGGAATATTTTCAAACATTCCCGCTTCGTCTCGTATAGTTTCATTGACTTCCGACAGGTGGCAGCGCTGTACGGAGCTGTTAAAATGGCGGAGCGTGCGAACACACTCGTTCGAGATGATCGATGGATCACCATCAAACAACTCAGTGCTCAACTTGACATCTCTGTTGGTAGTGCTGTCACAATTGTTCACCAGTTGGGATATTCAAAGGTTTGTTCCCGCTGGGTCCCTCGTTGTCTAACCGAACACCATAAAGAGCAAAGGAGAACCATCTGTGCGGAATTGCTTGCTCGTCATGTGGCTGAGGGTGACAATTTCTTGTCAAAGATTGTTACAGGCGATGAAACATGGGTTCATCACTTCGAACCTGAAACAAAACGGCAATCAATGGAGTGGCGCCACACCCACTCCCCTACCAAGAAAAAGTTTAAAGCCATACCCTCAGCCGGTAGTCATAGTTACAGTCTTCTGGGACGCTGAAGGGGTTATTCTGTTCGATGTCCTTCCCCATGGTCAAACGATCAACTCTGAAGTGTATTGTGCTACTCTTCAGAAATTGAAGAAACGACTTCAGCGTGTTCGTAGGCACAAAAATCAGAACGAACTTCTCCTTCTTCATGACAACGCAAGACCTCACACAAGTCTTCGCACCCGAGAGGAGCTCACAAAACTTCAGTGGACTGTTCTTCCTCATGCACCCTACAGCCCCGATCTCGCACCGTCGGATTTCCATATGTTTGGCCCAATGAAGGACGCAATCCGTGGGACGCACTACGCGGATGATGAAGAAGTTATTGATGCAGTACGACGTTGGCTCCGACATCGACCAGTGGAATGGTACCGTGCAGGCATACAGGCCCTCATTTCAAGGTGGCGTAAGGCCGTAGCATTGAATGGAGATTACGTTGAAAAATAGTGTTGTGTAGCTAAAAGATTGGGGAATAACCTGGTGTATTTCAATGCTGAATAAAACAACCCCTGTTTCAGAAAAAAAATGTGTTGCAATACTTATCGAACTGCCCTCGTAGAATGAACAACGTGTTTTTAGTGGGGACGGCCTTCAGACACTGGAGAAGTAGACAGTAGCATTACAGGAGTCAAGTGGAGACTGGAACTTTTGGAGTGAAGAGTTCAAGGGAGCGATTCTGGGCACTTTTACGCGAGTTCTGGATGAAGGCAGACCTATCTGCAATAACATGCATGATTCGGTCGTCTGCGTGTTTATTCTGGGTGCCGAACAGCTGTTACCATACTTTAATTCCTGATGGGGCTTTAAAATTTGAGAGGTCTGAATATGCTCCAGAGCAGGTCTGTAAATTTTTCCGATTACATTACGCAATTGAGGACGACCGAGTATGAGTTACTATTCTTTGTATCATGTGTGTGAATTTGTGTATCGTCATGTTAAACTCTGAACCAGTTTGAGCTGGTAAGGGTATTTTTGTCTGTGTTTTAACTGAATACCGTAGGACCTTATTTGAGATGTCCTTTCTTGAATAAACGTTATTGAACATAATTCTCTGTTGTGTATATCAATTATTGGCGTTAGAAGAGAACTCTTGTTATTAAATTATTCATTTAACTTTTATTTTGTATTTCTGTCTATTTTATTAACTCAGAATTCTAGCCAATGCACAGACTATTTGACTGCAGGATCACAGCGACAGGTTATTATTTGCAGAGAATTAACTGAGGGGCAGGAAAGCAGACATGCGCGGATCGCCCCTACGACTATACAGAGCTATTACTTTTAAAACATAGCCGTGTGTAGTTCAGGTACTTGAAGTACGAGTAACCACAGGTGAAGACGCAATTGGTTTGCTTGTATGGGGTGCTGTGCAGAACAGCAACTCAGCAGCGGTAACCGTTAGGTACAGTCGCGATAGTAATTTCAGAGATCGACACAGAAGTCTGACATACTACAGCAGTTATACGTGGATGGATGACCACCAAGAGACAACTGGATACGTCATTCTACTAGAAATAAGAACGTCCAAATCTCTAAATTTAGCCGAATACGAGATAGTTCACTAATTTCGTCACCCTCACCAGACTCAGATAAAAAAAAAAATGGCATTTCCCATTCAAACATACAAATGACCAATCATAACACAAAACACATTTCCTTCTAATATGACGTATATAAACGCACAGGCCTCAAACATTAAAAACTAGTGGGACCCTTGCAGGAGCAGAAGGTGATGCTTTAGGATCACTGCCTTGCCAGGTCAAGCCACTTTGCGTCGTGTCTGTGATTATTCTCCGGAACTTATACCTACCCCTCCTTCCTTCCTTCAGTCCACGACATTCTTATTCAACTATGGAGCACTGTCGCACAGGGAACTGCCCTTTTTCCATAATGTGTTCAATAGTTTCCTTTGCTGCTACGTCAGTATCCTCGTTTGGATTCCACTTTGTCCTGGTACCACTTAGCATATTAGTTCCTTCTCATTTCTTTGTAGGGAAAGTGAATTATTAACCGTCTGAAGCATTTACACTCTCGGCTACACCTGCTGACACAGGGATTGAGGAAATCTGAGCAGGTGAGGAAATTCATTGCTTTGTTACGCCTGATCTGCTGCAACACCTTTACGACGATGTATAGTACTACACTGTAACCCATACATGTGTTTGAGGACGAACCCTGGAACGACGTTTGCGAAAAACCACCGATGAGCCATGAGAATCTCCATGCTCAGAAGTTTTGTCTACAGCAGGATCACACACGAAGTTGTAAGCAACCCAGTCATAAGAATTGAGTTTTTTTAATTTTTTTGAAGGACCATGTACATCAGCTTATATACTTTTCTTTACCATTCAACAGAGTCTCCATCTATTCGCCCTTTTTCCCGATAGATCTGTTCCTTTCAGCTGTCCAAAGAAATGCGGCACTTTCTGGTTGTCCGTCAGCATCTCGCAGAATTGGCCTCGCAGCTGTTCTTAGACTTGGAGATGTGATGGCCGATGGTTCTATGTGGGATCTGCATGGAGCGTGCAGTATACTTTTCCAATCGTATGTCCTGGGTCTACGCACAGTGATATGACCTGTGTGAGGTAGTGCATTACTGTGTTCGAGAACATTTATCGTAAAAGGCACGACATGGAGTCTAAAGTGTCTAGGTGTACAGGACATGTCCTGGTTCGAATGCAATCCTCTGCATGCAGAAGACGCTGCAGGTAACTTTCGCGTTTATCACACTGTCTTTACTTTTTTGACGAGGAATCTAGATCATGCAATGGAATCCAGATAATGCAATCTGCTACTCTGACGTTTTCCTCCAGGCTCGTCAAGAAAGAAACAGCGTTCACTGCCAATCACAATACCCATAAAAAATCTTCATTTCGAAATCACCGAAGACGGCATAAAATAATGGTGCTTCTGAGAGTCTTGTGACCAACAGACATGGAACCCAAAGGTCGCTAACTTTTCTGTAATGCAAGCTTTCAAGTATATCCTACACTATGCTGTATACTATCTGAAGTTTTGTTGCGATTTCATTCACAATGACATGACTATGTTAATGCACTGGTCACCTGTTTCCTCGTTGACTACTGCTGAGGCAGTTACTGGGAAACAGCAACGAGGCTCATTTTGGAAGCTCGTGTTCCCATTTTTGAAGAGTTTCACTTGTCTCCTAACACTGGTGGCGCCCATCCACACTTCTGCATTTGCGCGTTGAAGTCTGACATCAGACTGAACTGCAGGAGATTTTGTATCTTTGACAAGAACTTCAATGAGAGCACATTGTCAAATGGTTCAAATCGCTCTGAGCACTATGGGACTTAACATCTGAGGTCATCAGTCCCATAGAACTTAGAACTACTTAAAACTAACTAACCTAAGGACATCACACACATCCATGCCCGAGGCAGGATTCGAACCTGCGACCATAGCGGTCGCGCGGTTCCAGACTGAAGCGCCTAGAACCGGTCGGCCACACAGGCTGGCAGCACATTGTCGAAACAGAACATCGACATAACCTGTTTTATAACGACATGTGATGTAAGTTCGTAAAGCCCCGACGTTTCAGTACGATGTAAAGTCTGTGGATTACGAATCCTTTTTGTTGTTTTCAATTTAGATGTAGAGTACACACAAAATAACTTAGCCCATATCTTCGCAGACGGCGTAGTTGGGGAAGGAACAAAGGTAGGGCGGGCATCACTTGGTAGGAGAAGTTCAGTTGAACAGCTAAAGGTTACTAACAGAACTTGCCAGCTTTAGCTAGCGAGTCTGCAAACGATCGTATGAACACGTTTATTATAAAAATACAATGGATTACAAGATTACGCTGAAATTGCAACAGACGGAGCGATCTAGATTTTTAATTTTTTTGTTTTTTTGTTTTTTGCCGTGTTGAAAGTATCTTGTCCTGCCACAACACAGCCGGATTTACAGATGTCACCTCATTAACACGCTACTGCGGCTGCAATTTTGATAGAATCCTGAAACAGTCTATTACTAAAACTATTGACGTCAGTCAGGTCACTAGTTTATGAAAAGCTCTGGCTCATTACAAAAGGAAATGTATAATTTCCTCACTTAAGTTGTTGTTACAAACCTATACTAATTTTCATTTCACTCATTTCGACAACCCTTAAATAATTTAATTAATCCATTGAAAGATTCTATAGTTGCTCACACATTGAGGTGAGACAACGCATGGGATACTTCCTAATATCGTGTCGTACCCCCTTTTGCCCGGCGTAGTGCAACATCTCGACGTGGCATGGACTCAACAAGTCGCTGAAAGTCCCCTGCAGAATATTGAGTCTTGCGGCCTTGTCGGAGCTTTGGCTGAATAAAATAATTTTAGGTATTAGGCCACGTCTTTAGAAACACTAAAGCAGCTAAATTCCCGATACTTCGATCGACTTGCTACAGTTCTCTCCGGAGCTGTTGCATGTCGGTCGAAAGTAGGCGATTTAGTTAATTTAATGTTTTATAATGACGCGGCCTAATATCCGAAATTATTTAACTGAAAATGACACTTGCCGTGGAAGCCTACGAACTTATATCAATTACTGTTCATTTCATGAGCGCTTATTCACAACACATGTTGATATTAGAAAATCTGGTAGGAGGTAAGTTAATAATTCTTACAAAATTATATTTGAAAGCACTTTGTATTTATACGTCTAAGTTATTCTGGTCGCACCTTGAAGTAAAAGTCAATCAGTGTATCATTTTAGTCAAAGGTGTTGAATTCAACTGTCACGTTTATCGTATCAGTATTTAGGAAATTAAGCTGACGCACATATTTGTTTGTCAGCAAATAAAAGAAGAAAGCAAACTCTCAACGTCTACCCCAGTAGCTTCTCCCCTCTCCTGGCACCCATTTACGTTACAATACACACCTCCCGTCCCTTTTCGTTCCGCCAGCCCCTTGAGAAGTAGAAAAGCTCCAGGGGAGCAACCCCTGGTTTCTTTAAACCGACTGTTCCATTTGCAGCACCCTTTTCTAAATCTAGATTATAGCCCTGTGTTTTAGCACCTCCTGTCCGTTCGCTTCAAACCTGTCCTTCACTACGGCAATATCAATTGGTCGGATACCCTGTAGATTGCAGGCTAACATCACATGACAAGAGGTTCCCTCAAAGCGATCGATACCTATTCCGCTGCTTTCTGATTCACAGCTTCCTAACGTCTGGGCAATTACGGCAGAAAATTACCCGCTCAATTATTAGCCAGGCTCGCAGACGCGAGTAGTAGGCTCGACCTCTCCTGCCGAACCATACATCATTAAACAGCTGAACGCTACACGTTAGTAGATGTAATGACAGAACCAATTTCAAAATCTGTACGGAATGACAGTTAGGGTCTCATTCCCTAGTAAGGTGATCAATCTTGGTGTCTATAGAAAAAGCATGTGGTGATAAAACGGCAATTTTGTTATGAAGATACTATTCCATTTGAGTCGGTTTCCAGTACAAATGAATTTAAGAAAAACCTATCACGGTATTTTTTCTAGTAGTTTATGAATGCTCAGCTTGTGGGGATATCGTGCCACTCCACCGCATACACTACAGTGACGGTTGTAAATTAAACTTGAAATAGTTGTAGATAAATGTTAGTATACAGCAGCAGTGATGAACAATGTGAACCACTGAATATTGTCGGCAAATGGTCACCGAGTAGTTGCGTCGAGTGTCATGGAAAAATAATAATTTTTGTGGAAGTGTCATTAGAGAATTTAATTCCTAAACTAATACGCCAGCAGCGCAGTCGACACTGAAGATAAAAGCGCGCGGTATCTACTGCTGTTCAACTTCTGCAAAGCGTGACTCAAAAGTTGGAAACACTTGAAACAAGTAATCACGAGATCAAAGAAAGTCATTGCGAACTTGAAGATTCACTTACTGGGGTATTGCTAAGATTATTAGCGATCTTCGACATAAAATACACTGTTCGCACACACAAACTCACGCAGAAGTAGCAGAACTGAAGGCTCGTATTAAAGTTGTTATCACGAAACCAGAATGCCAAGTCGAAGGGTCAGATTGTGACCGTGCGTCTGGCAATGCAAAAGCAGCAATCTAATGCTGCTGATCTGAGGTGTGCAGAATCAGAGTTCTGAGCAAAGAATGAGTGAACTGCACGAAACCAAACCAAATGATGATTTAACGAACAAATTATAGACGTGACACAAGATAACAGTGAATTTATTGTCACTATATCACGTGCCAAGGACAGCAATTAATCAGTGTTTCGCAATTTCAGTCGTTTCAGCCGTCAGGCAACGTCCACCCAGTTGTATCCGTGGAACAACTGAAAGACGCATTTCCGGTTAACTGGAACTAAGGAAGGAGAAAGAGCTTGTGCATTATCTAGATGCAAAAATGAAACGCATGTATGGGACAGTCTACTGGTATAAGAACGCAACTATTGAAAGCTGAAAAAAGCGCTTATCGAAGACAAAAAGAGACGAATATGCTCTGACTGAAAACTGGGATACCAGCTGTCTCATTCTACCTTCCTCAGCAGCTTTAAAAATTTTCCCATCAATTTTGACGTTCGAACGTATCCGCGGTCTTTTTGACATGCAACTCAACTTTCACTTCCACAAGCTACCATCCGTATCTCGCTCATACACACAAATTCATCGCATTAAGTGGCTCATACCCACACACTCCCACTGCTCATTCTCTCTCTCTCTCTCTCTCATTAAGCGTAACTCCTTGTCATTACCTCTGTGTGTATCTGTAACTGATACCGTCTTCTGCCCCCCCCCCCTCTCACACACGCTGCCATTGTCTCCTTCGCTATCTATATAACACAACTACTGCCTACAATCTTCCAATATTTATCACTTTTCCGCCTCTTTCCAACTGTCCCTGGATCCTCCTCTCTCAGCATAAATAAAGAGCGAAATATGTTTCCAAGTCAAATTTTTGGAGAAAATATTGAAAAGCTGAGGGAGGTAGAATGAGGCACCTGGTACCCTACTTTTCAGTCTCTTAACCACGAGCATATTCGCTTTTTTGTGCTGTGATACGAGCACCTTTCCGCTGGTTTTCCCTGCTGAAGCAGGATATGTCAGACACGATTTTACGTGCACAAACATTTTTATACGCTTCAGTACTATAACACGGGGCCCCCAGAACCCTTCTGATGATGACCAAGACACTGAACTGCATATTTCTCTATGCTACATCATTTTATAAACTATGTTTTCGTGTCACACAGGATTTTACGTGCGTAGTTTACGAGTACAAGTAAAATAATTCTGAACCTCTGTAACTCAGAAACGGATAAAGATATCAAGGGAACTGTCAATGTTGTTGGAAATTGGGAGCACAGGAACATACTATAAAAATTTCAGCCGTTTGCTGTGTACAGCCATCTTTGAATGCGCGGCTCCCTTGTTGGTACCCAAAAACTAATTTTTGGAGTGTTATTCCACAACAGACTAAGATGTATAAAAACGGGAAGATAGGAGTTGTAAATAAATGCCCAGAGAATATACCGTAAGAATTTGAACAATTGCTGCGGTAGTTATTTAGATATCCTCTACTGTCGCCGAAAACACTGAAAAATCCAGAATGAGATTTTCACTCTGCAGCGGAGTGTGCGCTGATATGAAACTTCCTGGCAGATTAAAACTGTGTGCCCGACCGAGACTCGAATTCGGGACCTTTGCCTTTCGCGGGCAAGTGCTCTACCAACTGAGCTACCGAAGCACGACTCACGCCCGGTACTCACAGCTTTACTTCTGCCAGTACCTCGTCTCCTACCTTCCAAACTTTACAGAAGCTCTCCTGCGAAACTTGCAGAACTAGCACTCCTGAAAGAAAGGATATTGGAAGGTAGGAGACGAGGTACTGGCAGAAGTAAAGCTGTGAGTACCGGGCGTGAGTCGTGCTCCGGTAGCTCAGTTGGTAGAGCACTTGCCCGCGAAAGGCAAAGGTCCCGAGTTCGAGTCTCGGTCGGGCACACAGTTTTAATCTGCCAGGAAGTTTCACTGTGAAAAATGTCTTTTCGATTTTTCTCAGCAACCGCCCACGAACCGATGCCTCCGTAAGCCCCTTAAGGCACACCATAGACCACATGTAATTCAAGAAGAACCAAATGTTTCCTCTCTTTGCTTAAGATGGAGGAAGTGTGTAATATTCACATTTTGACACTATACTGCAAGATAGTCACAATAAGACGAGTCATCTGTTGGATATACATATCATCCCTAGCCCAAGGGCTATCCGAAATACTTGATGCTACCTTTCTATCACCAACAGAGTCCGAGGTATGAGCCTGAGAAAAATCCCGTTTTTATATGCAACATTTTGGAACAAATTATGAAAAATTCGGATCATTCTTAAGTAACCGCCAAAAAAGAAATAATATTAAATTAGTAAAATAAATAAAATAAAAAAGTAGAATAAATATTAAAATACGAAATAATATTAACACCAGATAATTACTGACGAAAGGATGGAACGATGAAACTATTTACAAAGAAACAGTGGTTGAAAACGCGTGTTGTAGATTATCCTTTTCGTGAAGAATTAACTGAGATCCTGATTTAGATACTGTCGATTACGGTACAAAGGAAATTTCCGTTAACACCACACCGGGATGTAGGAGCTTTTTCTGTAGCTACATCATACTGAAGTAATTGCGAATAGAGAAGTAGAAAACGAGACATTGAAGAACACAAGAGAAGAAAACAAATTTTGGACCATGCCGTCATGAAGACGAAACTCTCACGAACGGTGGGGAATCTGGGATGATCCCATGCGTGAAGTAGTTGTTAAAGAAGTGTTATAGCCCTAATAGAAGCTTAAGTATGTGGTAGTAAAATACGTATGCTTGTGCACAATGGGAGCCAAACAATTGCTACAGCGACCAAGTTATTCAAGCAAATGTCGAAAATTGAGGTAGGACTAATGCCAAGGTTTCCGGTGAGCGGGATCCGTACTGTAAGAGCTCTAGGTAACAGAAACTCTCCCCCCCCCCCCCAAAAAAAAAAAGTGTTACATTATGGTTCAATTGAAGCAACAGAACAGTTTGTTATTGTGAAGTGCTGCAAGCCATGAGCACCAAATACATCGGCAAATTCTACCAGTATTACGAAGAACCTTTCAGGATTATGAGCATTGTGCACCCTACCGCAATTGAAGTAGAGTTCACAACTTCCGTCAAATAATATGTATTGCAACACACAAATTGGAATTATATCATCGTAGCGAAGACGTAATACATGCAAGAGAAGAAACCGTGGATGAAGAAATAGTGTGAAAGCAGTTGTCACATACACAAGGATATAACGCGGCTTATAGGATTATTGCAATTGGAACAGTAACACATTTTGATTGACTGACTGGTTCAGCGTCAGTGAAATATGTTCCTTTGAAGACGGTAATAGAAAAAAAATTATATTGCAAAGATGAATAATATTTAGTGTGTATGCGTATGGGGAACACTTTTACATGAACAAGTTTGTTTGCTTGGTCATCTTCCGCAGCAAGCACAGAAATACTTGTTTTGTAAATAAAACCACCTTTTCTTGCTGCAACTAGTTTTTTCCCAGACGCGTTTCGCCTTTTTCTTGCTATAACACCCAAACCTCCAGGTATCAGACACTCATGTCGGTACCAAACGTTGTGTCGATAGAGTATCAACCAAAACACCGATTTAGTTCACACTATGTGCTGTCACCCAGCAGTACACGCGTAAACGGTAATTAAAAGTAACACCACAACTAAGGCACAACTGAAAAGCGTATCTGTTGTATAACAGAGCGGGGGTATGTGGTGAGTACGTAGCGCGTGAGATTGTCGAAGCAAAGGTTCCGAGTTCAGAACCCAGTGACAGCGACTATTTTTAACAGTTTATACATAAAGTTGTTACTTGGAAGAACGTTTTTCTGACATGCAAAACGACTTTTCGGAGTTTGTAGCAGTGTTCTTTTGGCAGTCTGCTTTCGCTTCGTTAGCTGAAGGTAGCAAACCTATAGTGTATATTTGTATAAATAACACGATACCTATCTATGCATATGTTCTCTGTAGGTTTGCTACTTTCAACTAACAGCGCGAAAACAGACTTCCAAAGCAAAGAAATGCTCTCCCATATAACAGTTTAACACGTAAACTGTTAAAAAAATTGCTGCTGTTGTGTTTCGAACTCGGGACCTTCAGTATGACGAACTAACGCTCTACCAACTTTTTTTTAAGTTGGTTTATTCACACGAACGACATTAAAAATGTTAACAACTCATACCTTTGAAGTGAAAGTCGCTCGAGAGTGGCCAACAGCACATTGGGGTTGTGTTGATTTGGGGGAGGAGATCAAACTGCGAGGTCATCGGTCTCACAGCAGACTGAACAACAGTTTTAAAGTCGTACATGACATTTATTACTCATTCCTTATTATTTCTTATTTCGTTGTAAGATCGTAATCGCTGCAGGAGATGTACTGTTACAGGCTGCTTCTTACAGAGGACAGCCGTCGATCATGTGGGTACTGTATCCGCGTGAAGGGTACCCGCGCTCGCCTGCGCTGCATGAAAAATCCCAGCCAGTGACTGCTTGAGTTGGTCTTCTGGAAGGGTAGTTTCTTGGTTTTCCGTTTCGTGTCAGGTATGGAACCATGTATCGGTGTTTTGGTTGATACTCTATCGACACACAACGTTTGGTACCAATGTGAGCGTCTGCTACCTGGAGGTTTGGGTGTTACAGCAAGAAAAAGGCGAAACGCGTCTGAGAAAAATATGTTGCAGCAAAAAAAGGCGGTTTTACTTACAAAGCAAGTATTTCGTTTACCTATTTTGGATGAGACACCAAACTGGCACAAATGTGTTGACTGTAATGTGACGTACATATTAATTTAAAGCAGATATGTTGTGGCAATACAAGCGCTGTATCATTTGAGAGATACAGCGGCGAGCGAGTGTGCCGGGGGAACGCCACGTCACTCCTACTAGCGCCACTTTGTCATAACGCACCAATGCAAAGCAAACTAAGTATTGCGCCATAATCCAACAATGAAATTAAAAATTGAAGTAACTTGTCCAAACTTTGTCATCATATGCTTCAGTATATTAATGTCAACACTGTTAAATCTCAGAATGATCAGATCAAAATTTGTCGTTCACTAAATACATTGTTTTACAAAAGCAATAGGTGGCGCTAAATAATGCGTATGTCACAATCAACCGACAAGTCTAAATTTGATCGGAGAAGTATTTTGGTCAAAATCGGCGTTTTACAAAATATTGAAGGCGCTAAGTATTAGGCCCAGAAAAATGAAAACTCGTATGTAGCCTCAGTTGGATATAAAAACATTAACTATGTGTCTCCCTTAAGCAACCTCTAATATTTTCAAGTTAGTTACTAAAAACCAAATTTGGAACAGAAACATCCTTATTCATAATACACACATCAAAAAAAGTTTTCCATCACCCCGATTCCCAGTACTTCTGAAGATAGACGCTGACTGTGGATGTCGTATCACAGACACAGTCCCTTTGACTGTTCAGAGACGTCACTAAACTCGCCCAAAGATGTGAACAACCACGCATGAGCAGCGCCTATTAGACGGAGGGGGTTCGACAGCCGACCAGTTCCAGTCATTCCACCAGGAACCAGGTACACGGCTCGTGTTGTCTGTAGCTCAACCATGCCTAGACGGTCAATACCGCGGTTCGATAGAGTCCGCATTGTTACTTTGTGCCGGGAAGGGCTCTCAACAAGGGAAATGTCGAGGCGTCTCGGAGTGAACATGGAGGAGATACAGATAGACAGGAATTGTCGATGACACTCCTCGCTCAGGCCCCCAAGGGCTACTATTGCAGTGGATGACCGCTAACTACGAATTATGGCTCGGAGGAACCATGACAGCAACGCCACCACGTTGAGTAATGGTTTGGTGCAGCCACAGGACATCGTATTACGACTCAAACTGTGCGCAATAGGCTGCATGATGCGCAATTTCACTCCCGACGTCCATGGCGAGGTCGATCTTTGTAACCAAGACACCATGCAGCGCGGTACAGATGCGCCCAACAACATGCCGACTGAACCGCTCAGGACTGGCATTACGTTCTCGTCACCGACGAGTGTCGCATATGCCTTGAACCAGACAATCGTCGAAGACGTGTTTGGAGGCAACCAGGTCAGGCTAAACACCTTAGACACACTGTCCAGCGAGTGAATGCCACCCACTGACCGATAGTGCAACCATATCAGCAGCTTATTGGCGAGGCATTCGTCTTCATCGGCGACAATTTGCGCTCCCATCGTGCACATCTTTTGAGTGACTTCCTTCAGGATAACAACATTGCTCGAGTGGTCAGCATGTTCTCCAGACATGAACCCTATCGAACATGCCTGGGATAGATTGAAAAGGGCTGTTCATTGACGACGTGACCCACCAACCACTCTGAGGGACCTACGCCGAATCGCCGTTGAGGAGTGGGACAATCTGGACCAACAGTACCTTGATGAACGTGCGGATAGTATGCCACGCCGAAAACAGGCATGCATCAATGCAAGAGAACGTGCTACTGGGTACCGGTGTGTACAGCAATCTGGACCACCACCTCTGAGGGTCTCGCTGTATGGTGATACAACATGTAATGTGTGGTTTTCATAAGCAATAAAAAGGGTGGAAATTATGTTTGTGTCGATCTCTATTCCAATTTACTGTACAGGTTCCGGAACTCTAGGAACCGAGGAGATGCAAAACGTTTTATGATGTGTGTAGATTAAGCATCATTTGTATTTATGATAGAAACTTCTAATTATAGCACTGAATTATGTCTTTAAATTATACATCTATAGCCAGCTTCAAGACTTTTAATGTAAGTAACGGCCAGTACAAGGACTCTTAAGGAAATATTTCAGAGCTCATGTTCTACTGGCGGTTCCGTTCTAGAACTTCTAGCCAGCAAAGTTTAAATGCAGTCCAGCTGAAACTTCAATAACTAATTATATTCATACAAAAATTATGGAGAGTGTAAATTGATACTCAACGGAGTTATTTAATAATAACTGTCCGAGAAAGCGGTCATTTAGATGCTGCTGGCTGTGCCTAGAGCGGTTGGCAGCAGGTGTCCCGCTTCCGTTCGGCCGTCCGCTTTGCCCATATATAAAAATGGGCAGAGGCACTTCGCACCGAGCTATCACTCTGTCCGCGTCAGTCAAATGCTGGGACATGCTTTGTCTCCGATCATGTCACAGCCAAGCAACTACCAAACGTGTTCCGTAACAGTACGCAGTCAACTCGTGAGGACTATATATATTTGTGCATGTGAACTTCTACTGAACATATTAATCTGTTAGAACTCAAAACTTTTATTTTTGGACATAGTTCCTGACCCCGCTGAGTAAAAAGCCAGTAAGAACATTTTCTTTCTGTAATCACAAGAAGAATGTGGGCTTGTGGACTGGACATTATGGTCAGTATGTTCTCCATCACTTTCTGGCTGACCGTGAAAATAGTTTCCAGGCTCTTGCAAAAACGGCGACACATTCTTATTTAAAACCAACCCGCCGCCCCCAAATGTGGACAAGTAAAGAAGATTATCTTTTAGGCGCACGTGTGTCGCGCAAACATAGCGGCAATACTACAGTGATAATGTTATTAGTTTTCACACATAGGTAACAACTACTGCTTGAGACGCTCCTGCGCGCGGAACAGTAACAAGTTACGGGCGAGCAGCCCGCAGCAACGTAAGCTGAAGCGCCAAAGTAACTGGTACAGCCATGCGTATTCAAATACAGAGATATGTAAACGGGTAGAATACGCCGGTGCGGTCGGCAACGCGTACAGAAGACAAGTGTCTGGCGCAGTTGCTACTGCTGCTACAATGGCAGGTTATCAGGATTTAATTGAGTTTGAACGTGGTGTTACAGTCGGCGCACGAGCGATGGGACACACCGTCTCCGAGGTAGCGATGAAGTGGAGATTTTCCCGTAAGACCATTCCACGAGTGAATGTCAGGAATCTGGTAAAACATCAAATCTCCGACATCGCACCGGCCGGACAAAGATCCTGCAACAACGGCGGCCCCAGCGACGACTGAAGAGAATCGTTCAACGTGACAGAAGTGCAATCTTTCCGCAAATTGCTGCATATTTCAGTGCTGGGCCATCAGTAAGTGTCAGCGTGCGAACCATCCAACGATACATCATCGATATGTGCTTTTGGAGCCGAAGGCTTTACGCATCGCCTGGGCCCGTCAGCACCGATATTGGACTGTTGATGACTGGAAACATCTGCCTGGTCGGACGAGTCTCGTTTCAAATTGTATCAAGCGGATGGATGTGTACAGGTATGGAGATAACCTCATGAATCCATGGGCCTTGATGGACCTGGTGGAGGAGGCTCTGTAATGGTGCGGGGCGTGGCGGTGGAATGATATGGGACTCCTGATACGTCTAGATTCGACTCTGACAGGTGACACCTACATAAGCATCCTGTCTGATCACCTGCATCCATTCATGTCCATTGTGCATTCCGACGGACATTGGCAACTCCAGCAGTACAATGCGGCGCCCCACAGATCCAGAATTGCTACGGAGTGGGTCCAGGAACAATTTTCTGAGTTTGAACACTTCCGCTGGTCACCACACTCCCCAGAAACGAACATTATTGAGCATATCTGGGATTCCTTGCAACGTGCTGTTCAGAATACACCTTCAACCCCTGGTACTTTTATGGATTTATGGACAGCCCTGCATGATTCATGGTATCAGTTCCCTGCAGCACTACTTCAGACATTAGTCGAGTCCATGCCACGTCGTGTTGCGGCACTTCTGCGTGCTCGGGGGGCCCCAAACAATATTAGGCAGGTGTACCAGTTAGCTTGGCTCTTCAGTGAACACGGTACATGGCCACGTCCCCAATAGTTGCCGTGTTTATTGGACAACACCACCTGCGATGGTTACATTCTTGTCGTGCAGCTATAGTTGAGGACGATACCTACCGCCCCTCCCCAAACACACCAAGACGCATTTCTCTGCAGGGCCTTGGTACTCCCTTCGAAATCTCGGTTACCGCCATAATCAGTTTCTGCTTGTGAAGTATTAAAAACTGAACAGACCTAAAGGAGAGTAAACAGTGCCTTCTTAGTGCTGTAAAGGAATTACATGTATAAACGTTTACACTTTTGATTATACCAATGACAATTTACGTACAAGAAATTATTTTTGTTTTCGCTTCTTTTGTTATGGAACTGCATATGCCATGGGTAGAAGAATATTTCTGTATTTACAACAACAAAAATATTTCATTTCTGCTTAGGTTGTCTTGTGCAATACGTATTTACATTATTAGCAGCTAATTTTCGTAGACTATGAACAGTAATGAATATTTGTGGTTCGAGGAATTCTAAGTTGGCATAATTTTCACAAAAACAGGTACAATTTTGATGCATAATCACCCAAGTTCAAACACGTTAATTTCATTAATCTAAGCACAAAGATGTTTATGTATTAACACCACTAGAAATGAACTATGACAGTGAGGTGGTCCTGATGATTTTAATGTGTTCATACCGATTATTTCCTGTATCTCATTTCTTAACAATGTGAGTTGAACGAAGTTCTTTGCATATGTAATGCGCATACTGTGTAATTTATTATGTTTTTACGTATATTTCTGAATTTTAAAGAGAAAGATAACCGAGACAGAGGATTACATTTCTACCGTAAAGGACGCTGCTACCATTCCTGTTTATCGAAGGTTACATGCGACTTTAGTCGTAGGGTACGACATAAATTAAGTTGTATGATTATGTATTCCTTGCACACAATTTAAGTGGATATTGTGGATTTCTTTCCTTTTACCCCCTCCCTTCTCTTCTTGCCACTACTTCCCTACACTTTTATACTCGATTAGATAAGAAAATATTAACAATAATAATTTTAGCTATGAGGATACCGCGGTCATAAACTTGAAATAGATGAACCCTGTATTTAACATACCGCCACTGTGTTACGATACATAAAGCTGTACAGCAGGTGCAGCCACAACGGAGGGGCATCTGCGGAGAAGCAGTCTAACTTGCGGTCCCTAAAGAGGTGGGGGGGGGGGGTGGAGCAAGAGAGGGGGGGGGGGGGAGGATGGCAATAGTCCGGGCCGTTCACTGATCTCGCCTTGTTACATTACTTAATGGGCCTTAGGCCTTTGACGTAATGGTACTGGGAACGGCTGAAAGCAAAGGGAAACCACATCCGTGATTTTTTTCCGAAGGGCACACAGCATTCCCGTATATATTAATGACGAAGACATCCTCCTGACAAGGGAAACTCCCCATCGTTCTCCCTTCAAATTTAGTGTATAGCCATTCAAAAACTGAACCAAAGGTCAAGCTTCAAAACAGGAAGGTGTGTACTGAAGTGTTAGAAAGAGGAACATAATCGAAACTGTTAATGGTCCAAACTCAAGATGTGCAACATCGAGCGAAACTGAGTAGCCAAGGTTCGTGGTTCGTGCTGGACTGCGAAGAGGGGCTTCCGTCATCGAATCTTCCTCGTGCCACACACATATTCCACAAAATTATGAACGTGTCTGTTCGCTCTATTTGAATTTTTGTCTGTGCCGTGCTGTAACGTTCGTTTGCAACAGCGAGGTGTAAGGAAGCGATCTCCAAACGTAGTACGTACCTCCTATTTGTTCTACCGAAGTACCACTTGTTACGACTCTTGCGTTCCGTTTTGTAAGTTTTGACTCTGTAATTCCTTTGTTGTTACATAGGTAACACCCGCTTATGTCTTCATTTGTGTGAGATGTCTATGCGGCATCTCGCTTGCTCTCACTGTTCATCAGATTTACTTGCGACAGTAAAATATTCTTATTACACGACTCTCATTCTGTAACTGCTGTATATTATGACAATTGACAAGACTATAGAAGGAGAAGAGACAAGTCAATGACCACACGGAAAGAGCATGATCTTCTGGAAAAAAATTACGGGCACGAGGGAGGTTTGAACAAGGATCTCCCGCTTTGAACTCTAATATAGAGACACACAACCACGACGCCTTGTTTCTTGCAAGTAGCTCAATGTTGCCAATCTTGAACTTGGACCGTTCGGTGATTCTATTTGGTTCTTTTTCACAGTTCAGTACACCTTCTTCCTCTTTTCATGTTTGACCTGCGTTCAGTTTTTCTCGGGCTACCAAAAACAAAAAACAAAAAAAAAAAAATGTTCAAATGTGTGTGAAATCTTATGGGACTTAACTGCTAAGGTCATCAGTCCCTAAGCTTACACACTACATAACCTAAATTATCCTAAGGACAAACACACACACACACACACACACACACACACACACACACACACACACACACACACACACACACACACACACACCCGAGGTAGGACTCGAACCTCCGCCGTGACCAGCCGCACAGTCCATGACTGCAGCGCCCTAAACCGCTCGGCTAATCCCGCGCGGCTCGGGCTATCCACTGAGTCATTTTACCGCTAAATCTGAGGGGGCTGTGATGGGGAGTTTCCCTTGTGAATAAAATATTCCGGAGGTAAATTAACCCCCCCCCCCACCCCCTTCAAATCTCCGAACGTGAATTACTCAGGAGGATTTCGTTTTCAGGATTAAACAAGGCGCATTCTACAGGACGGAAGGTGGAACGTTAGATTTCGTGATCGGGTAGGAAGGTTAAACAATTTAAGAAGTAAACGTACTCGTAGCAACAGATGCAGTGGGAAATGGCTAAGTGTGATGGCACGTTGAAGAGGACTTCTGACAAGGTCAGTACTGGGTTATCACCACCAAATCGATTTGTGGTAAGAAAGAAGTAGACCTAATAATGATTAATAAAGTAGGAATGGGCTACACACCAATGGACAACATAGCGAACGATTTATCATAGCTAAATGGTTCAAATGGCTCTGAGCACTATGGGACTCAACTGCTGTGGTCATAAGTCCCCTAGAACTTAGAACTACTTAAACCTAACTAACCTAAGGACAGCACACAACACCCAGCCATCACGAGGCAGAGAAAATCCCTGACCCCGCCGGGAATCGAACCCGGGAACCCGGGCGTGGGAAGCGAGAACGCTACCGCACGACCACGAGATGCGGGCCATATCATAGCTAAGACATGAAGCCAACACACAACACTGAAGTACAGGTTTGTATGCCAATTAACTCTGCAGATGAAAAGATAGAAAGAAAGTATGATCAAATCAAGAAATAATTCAAATACTTCATGGAGATAAAAATTTGATTATAGAGGGTGACCGTAATTTGGAAACAGGATAAGGCAGAGAAACAAATACAGTAGAACAACTTACAATGGAGGAAAATAATGGGAGTACGATGCCTGGTATACTTTTGCACAGAGTATAATTTAATCATCACTGACACATGGTTTATGAATCATGAAAGAAGATCGTGGACTTTGAAGAGACCCGGGGATAGTGAAAGGTTTGAGATTGATTGTATAATACGTAATAAAGTAAAACCTCTGCAGCCGTCGTTTTGATGTTACGATTGCAACCAGTTTAGGCGATTAACTACACCATCTCCAGGCCTGAACTAACGCTGAAGGTGTGCACTCCCATAGCATACACGATCCCATCAGTGGCCACACCTATGAAGTGGCTTCCGCAGATTTCTGTAAAAGCGATTTGTCTGTAGAGATCAACTACCAACTACAGTTGAAGACGCAACATCGCTTTTACAGCGTTCTACGGAAGGCAGTACACAGATGTGGTCACTGATGGCATCACCTATATGATTGGAGTGCATACCGTCGGTATCAGTTAAGGCCTGAAGATGGTGTGCTGAGTCACCGCAACTGGTTGCAATATAATAAAATCATCTCAAAACGAGGGCTGAAGATGTCATTTTATTAAGTAAGTGAATGGGCAGGACCTGACCATCAATTTCCAGGACAATGCTCATGCACGTACAGTGCAAGCTGTTACTGATTCGTCTGACTGATGGGCTGCTAAGTGCTATACCACCTACTGCACTTCCCTGACTTAGCCCACGTAATTTCAACTCGATTTCTAAACTGAAGGAAACACTTCACGGCATTCGCTTCAGAACTGCAACAAATTCGTCGGGCAATAGACAGCGCCGCTGGAACTGCCAGCACAACTGGCACTGCTAAGAGTATCCTACGACTTCCACATCGCTGGCAACGGGTTATACACAAGGCTGGTGACGACTTTGAAGGTCAGTAATACTTTGAAACGCGCATCTATTTTGTATGAGCTGTAAATAAATAGCTGCCACTATTAAAGTTCCAACTATCGTATAAGGACCCTTTTGGGAAAGTTCTACAATTCTTCAGTTTTGAACGAGTTTGTTTATGTTGCAGGGAGCAGGGAAAAGAATGTCCGTCGTTGCACATATCGCCGCTCTAAAGGTGGTGGGGGAGGGGGGGGGCATAAACCCGTCAACCTTCGCAATCATTAAATAGCTAACCTGTTTACAGAACAGTGCGGAAGAACCTCGTAAATTCGGTAGCTTCGTCTTACTACTCGTTTGTGACGTCACCAGAGCATCAGTCAGTAACAGAGCGTTTTCGATAACGTGACCAGATCTTGATATTAAAAGATTTTTAAGCCTTAATTACATAAAAATAACAGGTATTTTGCGAGAAAATTGACCGCAAATGCTATCTGAATGTTACAATCAATCCGAATGACAACAATGCGAACCATATTTGTAATACTGGAATTTTGCCTATTTTTTGTCCAAGCACCTCCTCAACTGACTTTTCGCAGCTGAGCGACACCACGTCCCGTATCATCCGTCCATACACGAATTACTGCATCAGCAGTCACCAGCACCGATCATTCGACCACGCCATGCGATTACTAATTACTGGATAATTCCATTAATGCTTTTCTCTACCAGAGCAAATGTAGTTCACAACGGTATCCGAAACTTCTTTAGATACATCCGCAATTCGATGAAAATACTAACTGTAACAGATTCCACACACTTATTATTGTAGTTTGAGATTTAATTTCTGAAAAAGCGAGCCACTGACTTCAGTCAAAATGCTTCCAAGAGAAGAGTGCGAGGAGGAGTATGTTACTTGCCGTAACACAGATCCTAATTATTACGGAAATGACGTGGTGATACGCCAGCTAAATATGAGATTTTTAAAGATCGACTGGCGCGTGCGGCGACGTGGACCATCTATACCTCTGGTTCTTTCCCCCTTACATTTCTGGTCTGAAAACGAAACTGTGGTCTTTACGGGTTGCCATCATCTGACTTCTTTATCGTTTCCTTCTTCCCCAAACCCGCCACACACACACACACACACACACACACACACACACACACACACACACACACAAAATCACCTACTCGACTGGTGCTGCGATTCTTCACGTAGTCTGACCTTATTGCAAGATACCAACACAGGGTGAGCGTGGGTGGTGTGACACGCATGTAGGAGGGGGAGAGGAGGGGAGGGGCGCATGGATGCGGGGGGGGGGGGGGGCTGTTCAGGAGGCAATGAGCTATGCGAATCCTTCAGCATGACAGATTCGAATCGTAATGAACATCCTCCAACGTTTCAAAATCAAATTTATAATAATTATTAACGGACAAGCAAATTCATTATCTCTCTCTCACTCTCTCTCTCTCTCTCTCTCTCTCTCTCTCTCTCTAAGAGAGAGTGAATCACCGAACAAACAAGAGTGAAACATCAACTGTTGCATCTATTCGACTCTCGTTTTGATCATTCGTTGGTCAAAGATGACAGAAACAGCTATTCGCGTGCTATTACGAGCATGTTTTCTAAATCGGAAACCTTTTGCCTTTGGCTGGCGTATTCATGAGAATGCTTCGCGGACCTCCTCGAAACTTCACTTTGCCCCCTTTCCCTCTCCAGATCCACCGTGCAAGGCGCGTGAACAATTCCGAGTCCTGATCCGGGGAAGTTGAAACTCGTTACAAACCTCAAACGGAGCTGAACAGAAACATTTTGTCACAGAATGTACACGTCTTTGGGTTCAAGGGTCATTTACTGGTCCCTTCCGATTTTACACAACATGAACGAAATGGTGTCGACGTACACTATGTGATCAAAAGTATCCAGACACCTGGCTGAAAATAACTTATAAGCTCGTGGAGCCCTCCATCGGTAATGCTGAAATTCAATATAGTTTTGGCCCACCCTTAGCCTTGATGATAGCTTCCACTCTCGCAGGCTTACGTTCAATCAGGTGCTGGAAGGTTTCTTTGGGAATGGTCGCCCATTCTTCAAGGACTGCTGCACTGAGGAGAGAGATCGATGTCGGTCGGCGTTCCAAAACACCCCAAAGTTGTTCTATAGGATTCAGGTCAGGACTCTGAGCAGGCTAGTCCATTACAGGGATGTTATTGTCGTGTAACCACTCCGCAACAGACCGTGCATTATGAACATGTGCCCGATCGTGTTGAAAGATGCAATCGCCATCCCCGAATTGCTCTTCAACAGTGGGGAGCAAGAAGGTGCTTAAAACATCAGTGTACGCCTGTGATGTGATAGTGCCACGCAAAACAGCAAGGGATGCAAGCCCCCTCCATGAAAAACACGAACGTACCATAATACCACCGCCTCCGAATTTTACTGTTGACACTACACACGATGGCAGACGACGGTCACCGGGCATTCACCATAGTCACACCCTGCCATCGGATAGCCACATTGTGTACCGTGATTCGTCACTCCACACAACGTTTTTCCACTGTTCAGTCGTCCAATGTTTACGGTCCCTACACCAAGCGAGGCGTCGTTTGACATTTACCGGCGTAATGTGTGGCTTATGAGCAGCCGCTCGACCATGAATTCCAAGTTTTCTCACATCCCGCCTAACTGTCATAGTACTTGCATCGGATCCTGATGCAATTTGGAATTCCTGTGTGATGGTCTGGATAGGTGTCCGCCTATTCACATTACGATCCTCTTCAACTATCGGCGGTCTCTGTCAGTCAACAGACGAGGTCGGCCAGTACGCTTTTGTGCTGTACGTGTCCCTTCACGTTTGCACTTCACGTTTGCACTTCACTATCACATCGGAAACAGTGGACCTACGGATGATTAGTAGTGTGGAAATCTTGGGTACAGACGTATGACACAAGTGACATCCCATCAACTGACCACGTTCGAAGCCCGTGTGAGTGCTCTCTCACGTTGTCTAATGACTACTGAGGTCGCTGACTGGAATACCTGGCAGTGGGTGGCAGCACAATGCACCTAATATGAAAAACATATGTTTTTGAAGATGTCCGGATACTTTTGATCACGTAGTGCATCTGGAGTCGAACTAAGTAAGACAGTCTTCCGCTGAATCTACGAAGTAAAACTTGAGTACAGGAGAGATTTAGGGGGAAGGAATATGCAATACAAACAAAAGGTATGTGGAATATGTGAAATATAAATAACATTTTGCCGATAACTGCATTTCCTTAATGTCTTCCATCTGCAATTGGCACCTAATATTGCTGAAAATATAGTGATTTTATGTGCAAAATTCTTGTTTAAGTTTCAGATCAAATCAATTCTCTTTAAAAGCAACTTATACAGAAAACCTGTAACTCCCATACGCACAAAAAATGGGGTTAGTAGTCTTCAGAAAAAAGTTCAGAATTAGATACACGTTTTAACGTGGCCAAAGGAGTTATCTGCCATGCGCAGAGGATTTCCACAATATTCATGATGATCTGATAACGCAAGTTTAACGTTAAAACTGAAGACATATTAAATGAAGTTGATGGAAGGGAACAACACGGGAACCATCAGGAGCGCATAATGCCGAAACCATGCTACATGTTACGGCGTATTTCACATTCATGTAGCAGTGTAACGTTTGTAGTTTGCTGTCGTGGACACCTTGCAGTAACGCTCACGTGAAAAGCAAGTATAAAATGTATGATAAGTGGCGGTACCTCATACGCGAATATCCGGTCGAACATTGAGATGCATACATTCAAAAACGAAAAGAAACAGGCTGCTCTGGCGTTCTATGTGACCATGCTGACAATTTCTGCAATTCTGTTTCCAATCTAACTTAATCATACGTATGTACATAATGTACAGAGACGTTACTACTACTATTGTCCACTCGAAAGTGATGTTTTGTTTCAATAAGAAATGACCGCTGCCTTTTTAGGAGCACCATTCCTGTGTTGTTTGAACAATTCTAATGAATTGCAGATATGCAGAATTGGCACAGCTAAGTTGTAATTTCGTTTACGATTTTCCATATTCGAAATCAGATTTCAACTTTCAGGGCAAAATGTATGTCAATGCCAGTAGGATAGCATAGCATGTTTGGTTGCGGGTAACGATCTTACCTCATCCGGTGCCGGAATACGTACTTGGGCTTCTTCGAATCAGTGTGTCCCTCCTTTGTTTTTTGTTCTTGCTTTAGAGCGCAAAACAGCTGAGGTTATAAGCGTCCGTGTCATAACTTAAAACAGTCAATTACCGAATGAAGTTGAAGTCGATAATACTCCACACAATTGACTGAAGAGGAGGAATAGCTGAAAATGATCACTTCCCCTTTAGGAGGCTGTTCAAACGGTTGGAAATTGCATTTCCTTTTCGCCATATTATAACAACCAATTAAAAGTAACACGCGATCTACAGCTTTGCTAAAACATCTGATAATTCAGATAGCAAACACATTAAGACGTAAATGGTTATAATGTTGGCAGTGGGTCAGAGAATGGCGCACTGTCAATGGTTGGTTGCAGTACGCACAGTGTTGCGGGGTCTTCACTTAACAAATGGCGGTGACAAACGACAGAGCCCACCCAATACGCGGCCGAGCTGGAAGTATCTCCTCAGACGAGAGGGGCGAGAGGAAGTCGTCCAAGCCGCTGGGGGGAGGGGTGTTTAATTTCCCAGAGTTTGTTCCCATATAGAGAATACCAGTGTTCATGCCAGAAAGACGCAATGTTCCTACGTGCGTCAACACAGAAATCATCTGAAGGGACAGCACAGCTAAAAGTCCTAGGTAGTCCGTCTGCAGCCTAGGCAGCAGCAAAGTCACCCCCCCCCTTCCCTCCCCACCCTCTGGGGAACCGCAGAGCACTGATGAAGGTCGCCCACAGGAACCGCCCACATGTTAGTCAAAGTGTTTCACGCTTGTTATACACAATAGCAAAGTCAGAAACAATAATTCCTCTCATTATATATATTATTGCTTGAGCCTAGTCGGTTGTACCCTGTTGTGAAATGGCTTCTAAATAGTAACACTAAATAAAAAATTATCTTGTGGTTTATTAACAATTTCCTTATTGTTATTTTTGTACATTTTATTAAAATAATATTTTCTTGTTTATTTAAACGGTTATTTTAAAATACACTGCTGGCCACCGTAAATGCAACACCCTGAAGGAAGCATCCGAATCAAGTGAAATTTACACCATGGGTTTGCGGCGATGAGATATGCAACTGATTAGAATTTCAGCGCAGACGCACATCACGCGCGCCTGCGGAGCCACCTCATAGCGCCTTTTAAGGCTTGGCGATTTCGACGAGTGTACGTTCGGCACGTGTGTTTACCTTGTGGTTGTTTCACAAGACGATCAGTTATGCCTCGTAGACAACAGCGAACATCGTTTGATCAAGTATCCGAGTTCGACAGAGGAAGGATAGTGGCTTACCGAGATTGTGGATTATCATACAGAGAAATCGCTAGTCGTGTTGGACGAAACCAAACAACTGTAATGCGGATATGTGACCGTTGGATGCAGGAGGGTACGACGGACCGACGTGGTCGATCGCATTTACCTCGGTGCACCACTGCACGTGCTGATAAGCAAATTGTGCGCATGGCAGTGACGGATCGCTCAGTGACATCCCGAACCATAGCACAGCACATTGCGTCTGTAACGCATCATCCAGTGTCTGCGCGTGCCATTCGACGCCGTTTATTGCAGAGTGGTCTGTCCGCAAGACGTCCATTGCTTCGTCTACCATTGACGCAGAACCACAGACGTCTCCGTCGCCAATGGTGTGATGACAGACGGATGTGGACGGCAGAATGGAATGACGTTGTCTTTACTGACGAGGCACGCTTCTGTCGGCAGCACCACGATGGTCGGATTCGAGTGTGGAGACACCGTGGAGAGAGGATGCTGGACAGCTGCATTATGCACCGCCCCACTGGTCTTGCACCGGGTATTATGGTATGGGGCGGTATTGGATATTACTCTCGCACGCCTCTAGTACGCATTGCCGGTACTTTAAATAGCCGGCGCTACATATCCGAGGTGCTGGAGCCAGTTGTCCTTCCTTACCTTCAGGGCTCGGCCACAGCCATATTTCAACAGGATAATGCGCGACCACACGTGGCACGCATTGCCCAAAGGTTCTTCGTCAATAACCAGATTGAATTGCTTCCCTGGCCGGCTCGCTCGCCGGATCTTTCGCCGATAGAAAACATGTGGTCCATGGTTGCTCAACGAGTGACCCAGATTACATCCCCAGCTGCCACACCAGATGATCTTTGGCAACGTGTGGAAGCTGCTTGGGCTGCTGTACCCCACGAACACATCCAACGTCTCTTTGACTCAATGCCGAGACTTGTGGCAGCAATGATCTCCAACAATGGCGGCTACTCTGGCTACTGATTCTGGCAGGAACCACATGTCACAGACGTCTGTAAACGTAATCATTTGATACTTGGTCAACATGTTATCTACAAAATAAATTTTGTTGTGCTACCTCTTGTCTTTCTTGGTGTTGCATTTACGGTGGCCAGCAGTGTAAATTACTTTTTGTAATATGATTATACGTTTTCTCTGTAACTAATTATATCTGTCATTATTTGCAATAATAGTCAGTTCCTTCGATTCAAATACTGAGTATTTAATCGACGACTCCGTTTCGCCGGCCGGGGTGGCCGAGCGGTTCTAGGCGCTACAGTCTGGAACCGCGCGACCCTAACGGTAGCAGGTTCGAATCCTCTCTCTCTCTCTCTCTCACACACACACACACACACACACACACACACACACACACACACACACAGAGACCGTTGATCAAACTATTCCACACGGACTCGCACATACACGCATCAACTATTCACAAACCCACACTCAGTCACTCTACTGAAAGTTTAATTAGGTCTTCCATCGCTTTCTAGGTGATCTCTCGGTAAAGACAAATGTAGATATTACAGGTCATCATTGTGCTCTATTACATATTCCTTGATGTGTAGTGTTCACGGGTATTGGTTCACTGAAGGTGTTTGATTTGATTGGTACGCAAACACTTCCAGATGCTCGTTCTGGGTTTATTCCATTATCACCATATACGTTATAATGCATATTGTGAGGCAGGTTGTGATTACTGTAGAATTTATTCTAGGTGGCGATAGTAGCCATTGCAATTCCACTATAAAAATATCGCTAAATAGGTATCTATGTAATCAGCGAAAATGGAAGTGATACACGTTAACCTGCAGATTTTCCAATGCATCCTATGTGGTGGTCGTGTCCATACTCTTAGATTCTTCTGCTGCAAGGAGAGTTTCGGTTCCCTTACAATCAACAAATTAGTTCTTTTCTATGTTATTTTCTTGCCCTTTTCCTTCTTCTTCTCATTTTGCTGTTTTCCTTCGTGTAATTTTTCAGGTTACAGGACCGGATGACAAGACGATCTGGCATTTTTTTCGCATTTTTAACCTGTGATTGCTATTCGATTGTACATCAGTTGTATTTTGGGAGCAAGAGTCTCTGGAGTAGGTTTTCCTCTATTGTGCTGTCGGAGGGGTACGAAATGTCTCCTCTGGAAGGTACCAGCTGGTTCTGTAGGATCAGAGGTCAAGAGGGGCAGAGATCTCTCTTGCACATTGTTTTTCGTTTTGGATGCCTGTTCTTGGTTTACAGCAAGTGGTAGTTTGGTTTTGATAGAGGTGAGATAGATAGGGTAAAAACTGTTACTTACGCGTAATTTGTCATCACGTCGACTGGATGCTGAGTTCGTAGTTTTTCCTTGTCTCGGTATATGATAGGTGGGCCCGTAATTTTTAATTTTTGTATTTCCCTTTGTTTTATGAACACTGGGCAAATCAACAAACATGGGGGATGACGTTCCGTGCAATTTACACACGAAGACCGTTGCTCGCAAGAATGACCATCGTGAAGTTATCTTCCACAGTTTTTTAGCGTCTGCCGTACAGCGGGATGATGTGTCAAAAAAGTAACCACCGAAAACAACTCGCGGGTGGTGGGAAGTAGATTTAACGTCACACCTACGCACCATAACTCTAACATTTCCTGGGAGGACATTTTCTTCAACAACTAAGATAGAAGCGCCTATATTCATCCGGTCATCTTCTGAACGTCCTGTGCCCCTCAGAAAACGTGTACACCTCGCCATGCTAGATTAGCACGTAGAGCTCTTTGTCCGCATGAAGTGTAAGATCTCTGTGACACGTAACTTCTTGTACCATACTCAAAGTTTTATCTGGAGAAGTAGTCACTGGCATGTCACACTACCTTTCTTTTGCCTGGCGTGCTAGTGATTGTGCACCATAATGGGTGCATTATTTATAATACGTCTACTTCTCCAAATTTATCTTCTATTTGTTTCACGAAAAATAGTAGTTTCGACGCTGTAAAAGTATCTTCATTCCTTCTACACAGGTCATGTATTGAATAAATTTATTCGTCTCCAGTCTTCTGGCTTTCACCCCATCCCATGACGCAACCAGAGAAGGAAAGAAGTTGCACAGTAATTGTGTATGGATATTTCACGCCTGCATGTTGAGACCGCCGGATCAGTACGACCATTATACTGGTTTTATCTGATGCGTTTCATGTGTAAAACTTCCACCCTGATGTCACCTCTTACGATCAAGGGCTCTACCCACGCGCGCTCCTCAGTCGCCAGCGTACAGGTGCTCCAACATGACGGGCATCTACTCCTTGGCTTGCATGTGGGGCTAGCATATCAGGTATCAGAAGAGTGACTCAGCGTTTTTAATGGTACATAACGACACCAACGCACTAGGCTGATCACCAGACTTCCTTTTAAGTGTATAGTTAAGTCTATATAGTTATTGTGTGCAGAGGATCTTTTACGCTGCAGGCAGTTGGCGCTATTTACGATGTCCTCAATCGGTTCACACTGAAGGAAAGAATTTGGAAAAGTGTTGGTCAAACCCAAAAGGGGACAAATAATTACTTCAAACAAAAACTTTGATGCAAAAATAAATGAATAAAGATGTAAATGAAAGAACGGAGAACCTAGGGACTGAGCCGGGTCAACATCAAAGAGTGCCATCGTGAATTAGAGACTAACGGAAGTATGGATGGTCAGAGAGATGCGACCTCAGCACAAGAAAGGAAGTAGGTGGAGTCCACGTGCGCGGACACACACTACATTACATTACATAGTTACTGCGGCCGAACTCCTGTTACTTGAGTTAAAAAATGGAATTTAAAATATCCATTTTATTTTAAATACTTTGATGAAGCGAAATATAATCTTAACAATTTTTCTCCGCTGTATCCATCCGTGAAACAGCTAGCTATTCGTCCCTGCGTCACTGCACATAAAAATACTGTGCATCTTCTTAAATTCAGATTAAGGGAATTATTAATTAAGAACCTAAATAACGTCACAAAAAGTGGTATAATATCTAAGACTGAACACTGCAAGACGATGAAGAATGAACAGATGATTTCAAAGTAGCACGTAAGTTTGAATATCCCTACAAAAATGTTAACTACTAATTAAAGTCGGCCGCGGTGACCGTTCGGTTCTAGGCGTTGCAGTCCGGAACCGCGGGACTGCTGCGGTCGCAGGTTCGAATCCTGCCTCGGGTATGGATGTGTGTGATGTCCTTAGGTTAGTTAGGTTTAAGTAGTTCTAAGTTCTAGGGGACTGATGACCTAAGATGTTAAGTCCCATAGTGCTCAGAGCCATTTTTACTAATTAAATTTACTTGCTTATTGACATAAATTCTTCTCTTACTTAAATGATTTTTCCTCGTTCTTGTACATGCAAAATGGTGCATTATTTTAAAAATTAATATTTCGTGCTCTTTCATTTTACACATAACTTACACATCTACATCTTCATCTGTACTCTGTGAATCACTACACACTAAGTGTCTACGGATACTTTTTACAGAACTACACATTAAAGCGTATTCCTTTTCCATTCGAAGCTGGAGAGTGGGAAGAGTTAAAGCTTCTGCGTCTCTGTGCTAGCTGCATTTTCACAAAATTATTTACAATTAAGTGCCTTGCAGAGGTAGGTTACAATACTACGAATAATGTGGAACATTCTTCATACCTTAAAAACATATTTAGGTGCGAATAAATGTCGTCAGTTATTGTATAAGAAAGTGTTACATTACGCACACGTACGGTCTTTGTCAGGATCGTCGAAGGGCTTCTCTTCTGCTTTAATTCGTTTGTTTGGCAATTTATACTCAATAGCTGATTTTTTACAAGTGTAGTTTTTTCAAGTAATTTGTCACATGATCATTTGATGGTTTCTGTACCTGCCTGCAACGGGTGATCTACCGCTGTGGAAAGGTACTGGGCTTACATACGGGAGAACGCCGTTTCAAATCCCCGTCCGCCTATCTATATAGAGGTTTTCCGTATTTCCAACACAAATCGCTTGAGGTAGTTCTTTTGAAAATGGTACGACCGCTCCTTAACCATTCTTTCCCTACCGAAGTTTGCGTTCCGGCTCTAATGCTCTAGTCTCGATGCGACATAAATCCTAATCTTCCATCTTTGTTTCTGATAGAACCGTCACCAAAAACTCGTAAGCAGCTGCAACGTCTATACTTTCACTGCAAATCCTTAAGTGCTTTATTAATTCTTTCTAGCTGTTTATACCGAATCTGTAAAGAATAATATTATGTTTTGAACACTTATTCCTATACTTCGTTTCTGAAATTTCTTACCCTTACGAATTATGTTTGTCAAAGCGTCATGTTTGTTTAGAGATGGCTTCTCGTCTTGCAGCTCAAAACATTAAACTTTGTGTTTTTAGCGTTATCTTTGGAAGTGGTCACTGAACAAGTTTTTAAAGCCCACCACCGAAGCATACTGTGGCCAAAAACATTCTAGAGGTCCGTAACTGTTTCAAAATAAAAGGCTTTTTCTTTCTCTTAGCGTCTACAGCGTCTTTAGAGACAAAATTTTAATTTTGACTAGATACGTTTTTGTACAGCATTGTATTGCCACTAATGACTGATGCTGTGTCACAGCCTCGGCCGAAACACTCTCACAAATCTAGCCTCTTCCGGTATATCTGTTCAGTTAACTGTGTCCATATCCTAATGCAGATTGAACTGCGAAGAGAAGGAAAATTTTTCGCGTATCTTTACGGCACGATGATTTCCAAAATAATGTTTCATTATTTTCACACTGCAAAAGATTTCTCTTGATCGATTTTACAAGATTTTCCACTTTTCCTTCCAATTTTAATTTTTCCTCGTTTCTCCCATTTTTTTTAAAAATTAGTCTGGGACATTTCCTCGATCGTTCCTGCAAAGTTACGCTCCTAATGTTATCGCTAAATAGTTTCCTTACTTGTGCAGTCATTTTCCGAGTATCCATTTAGAGTAAACAACGTATCGGGACGTGATGCAGTTCTCAGTCTCTGTAACAGCCCACGTCATTGCTTAGCATCAGTCTGAAGCGAGGCGACTAACGAGTAACATGAATGTGTTTGTCCACAGTCAGCAAAATCTTAGCATACCGTAATGGTTACCGGAACCAGTCAGACGGTAAGCCATCACTTAACATACGAGTTCCCTTACTCCGTGGCGCTCGAAACACGCGCATCAAATCGACTGCATCTTTTGCGGATGCACGGCAAATTCTTGTACGCATATATTTTTAATTATGTTGGACACTGCAACTATATTCAGGGTAATACAATTTTGCAAACATTTCATCCAGAGTATTTATCAAGGTTTGTCTGATGAGTTGGAGAAGCATAAAATTTTTATAATTACAGTGAAATCGTCGATCTACAAATTACACATCTTGCTACGACGTTTCCATGCCACATGATCTCTGTATTCCCTCGTACTGACATTGTTTGACAAGTCGAGTAAGACATAATGATGTCTAGAAACAAACATTTTCTATGCACATAATTTACGGTAAGAAATAACACACTTCGTAAAAATTTACAGCGATTATAGATGATTTTTCAAACTAAGCTGAATTTTAGTCAGAAAACTAATTTGCCTTTAAATCATGAAATGAAATTCAAAACTCGCCTTTAATGTGTAATTAAAAAAGGTGGGGGGTCTGCTTTCGTCTTTGTGCCACTGGAGTTCACATCCTTAGTGACCGTACAGCGCGTCCAAATTTTCTTGGATTGTCTCCCTAGAATTGAGTCGATGGAGATGTTGAATTTCGATCTCCTAATATGTTGATTCTTCTCGCCGCCAACTATGGCGGTCACATTATACTGTGCGCAATAAGCCTGACAACAGTCGTCATTTTTCAATGGTTTGATTCCTTTCGGTGATAAGCAATTTGTAGCAGTATCATGTGTACCCGACTTCTTACCCCATTGTATACCACCTGATCTAACAAAACAAGAATTAATCGTTCGCTTTAAGGAAGTTCTCGGAGATATGGCTGCGGGAGTAGCTAGCTGTTTCGTTAGAAGTCGAAATAGTGTGTACTTCAGACATATGTTCACTCCTTTTTAGTGGCTACGAATCTTAGCTTTGAATATCGAGTGCAAAGAGCATCTTCATTGAACGTGTCAATAAATTTAAACCATTTAAAATTCAACAACATATAACATTTCTGTGAATTCAACTCTCTATGTTATATCTGCCTTCGCTTACGAGTACATGTACGAACTGAACAGAGCATCGGTTGCTAGGTGAAGTTGACTGTACGATAAGCATATCTTTACGTCAGAATGATACCCGTAACCAACGTTGATTATTTTAATATAAGGAAAGACTTCGCTTGACTGACCCACTATTGTTCCCATTTTAATTTTGCCTTGTTTTTTATTCAATTTTTTTACGCGCAAGGGACTCTCCGTTCTCGAGGGACCCGGTGCAATTCCCCAGTTAAAAAGGAAGAAATATTAAGATTTAACGTACCGTCAGCATCGAAGTCAGTACGGACGTAGTTGCAACTCGGACTGTTTTAAGGCTGGGGAAGAAAATCGGCCGCCCCTTTCAAAGGAACCATCCCGGCATTTGCCTGGAGCGATTTAGGGAACTCTCGGAATTGCTAAATCTGGACGGCTGGGCGCGAATTTGAACCGTCGTTCTCCCGAATGCGAGTCGTGTCCAGCGCTATCTCGCGCGGTATGTCCCGGTTGTTCCACTCCAGTTTTCGTCACCGACTATAAAATATTCTGAAGGTTCGATATTGTGTACGGTTTTGTTGTTCAGTTCATTCGTGTATTGTCACATACGTAGCCCGTGTTTACAAGTTCATTTCCATCACTTGGTAGTTTTCAGTGCTGCAATTTTTCCGCAGATGTCACATTCTCTGCCGAGCCATTCTGACAGTACGAGGAAGTGTCGCCTAATAAAATAACTTAGAATTTTGCGTTGTTGCTCACTATAACACGAACTTACTAGCCGTTAAACATAACATAATGCATACAAGCACTGAGATTAAGACGAAGATTTAAGACTGAAATCAAACCGTTGACTGACGATTCGGATAAAATGATCATTAAGCATAGAATAAACAGGCAGTTCCACTTGCTGCTAATTATCAAGCTCTCCGACGTCTGCTGTTTTGCCAGCCAGTTTCCATACAGCAGGTACAAAAACTACGCGCCCTGTTAATTATCATTTATCGTATTTCACTTGAGAACAATCGTGGATACTGCAATCCATAAATATCGCATCGGGAGTAATCTATGGAAATACTGTATTACATTCTTGGAGTCTGTTTTAGGCAGCATGCTGCTCGGTTTTCTCAGTTAGTAAGTAATGATATCGAAAATATTCATAACGCAAAAATTGAACTCGTCCGTTTTATATCTAATATCTAAAACGTATAATTGATTTGACCGGATAGACGATAATTACAGTGTCCTACGCGTTGACACGCAGTGAGAAAATATTCTCGGTGTATAAGACCTCCTTAAACAAATACATTTTCCTATCTAGATTTGTGGTTAAGTACAGTATGCCTAGACAGAAAGTTGGCACCATGCCATTTTAGACAGCAGTAATCAACGGGTAATTTAGGGAAGAGTGATGAATATTTGTGATTAAGCAGCGTGCTGCGAGTAGACGCATAATCTCACATGTTCCATAGTTACTTATGACGATGTAATTCGCACGGTGCAAAGCGACCGTCAGGTATGTTTCAGAATCAGGAGGGAAACCGGACTAAAAAACCACCGACATGGTGGGCGTAGATAATATTTCAATCCGATAAATGAAACGGAAATTGGTTCTTAATGCACAGCAACGTACAGTTGCAAACTTAATAGGATATTAAGTAAATTAAGCCTGCAGATACTACTTACATATTTTGGGGGAAACAGTGCGTGTTGATATCAAAATTGTCACCTTAAACACAGTGTCATTTCTAGGTTGCTGTTAAACCAATATTCGTTTGCGAAAGAAATTACTAATAATGCGCTTTAATAATTTCGAAATAAATGTGATTCTACCGTACTAAGCTTGTATCGAGTCGAGCAGTGAAATCAGTTCCAGTCGAAATTAAAATGCAGTGTATCCGCACTTCAAAATTAGATGAAGAGTATGGATTTAAATACTAGAATTACTCTTGACATTTAATGCTACCAGAACTATGGCGAAGTGAAGCATTCTGTTTATACACATGGATTGTAGAATGTTTCAGACACAAAGCTCTTTTTGAGCATATCTTGCCTTTTCCAAAGGCATGTGCGCAGAAGAATATGTACAGCGATCGTTTCAGTCCGAGAGTATCCACGGAATGTAATAGATAACAGTGTATTATTTACTGCTACTCGATGCGTTTTCTACTCATATCTTCGCGTTAATAATGTTGACTATTAGAAGTTAACAAATAAAGTTATAGCTCTTATTACATGCGTGCTTTATTTGTCACGCGTGCTTTATTTATTTGCCCCTGATTGTGTTAGGGCTTTATTATCGATGTTTAAATGAAGGTCGTTCTATTTAAGAACAAGTTAACCGATTTTCTATGAAGTAAAGTTATCGGACACCGATATAATGCAGACGTCTCCTGTTGTTCCCGTGTTGTGGTTTGTGGTAAGCATCTTAAGTTACTGGGCAGTCAGCTTCAAGGCGAATGCCTGAGGTCACACACCAACGAGTAACAGTATCTCCTTCAACAAAGGAGTCTGTTGTGTTTTTTTAAGTATGAAAGAAACTGCTACTGAGCAGACACCGCTCAGGTAGTAGAAATATTCCTCAGAGTACACGTAATAACGTTTTACGAGAGCTATCCACAAAGTACATTACGTTTTGGAATTAAAAATAAATAAAGTATTGGAATTTTTTTTATTATATACAGATGAAAGCCACACTTAAATACTACTTTTCTACATAGTTGCCATTTAAATTAAGGCACTTATCGTAGCGATGGACAAGCTTGGAAATTCCTTCGTCGTAAAATTCGGCCGCCTGCGCATTCAACCGCGTGGTTACCTCTTCTTGAAGCTGTGCATCGTCATCAAAACGCTGCATAGCCAACCACTTCTTGATTGCTTGGAATAAGTGGAAGTCGCTCGGTGACAGGTCGGGACTGTACGGCGGATGAGGAAACAACTCCCACTTAAAAGATTCGAGAACTTCACGAGTGGCATTTGCCGTGTGGGCCCGGGCGTTGTCGTGAATCAGCAAGATCTTTGAGCCCAACTTTCCCCTGCGCTTGTTTTGTATTGCTCTTCTGAGGTTGTGCAGAGTTTGGCAATACCTTTGAGAGTTTATTGTAGTGCCTCTTTCCAGGAAATCCACAAAAATCACACCTTTTCTGTCCCAAAAGACAGTCGTCATCACCTGCCTTGCCGACATTGTCTGCATGCATTTCTTGGGTTTTTGGGAGGAATTTGTGTGCCCCCACTGCATTGACTGCAATTTTGTCTCGCAGTTCACATGCTTAACCCATGTTTCGTCACCGGCAACGATGCGATCGAGTATCGAGTCGCCATCTTTCTCGTAAGCGTCCAAAAACGTTAACGCTGCAGCCATTCGCTGATTTTTGTGAATCTCTGTCAAGATTTTTGGTATCCATCTTGCACAAAACTTGTGGTAACCAAGCTTTTCGGTAATGATTTCGTGCAACAAACTTCGTGAAATTTGTGGAAAACTCGTAGACAGTTCCGTTATTGTGAAATTACGGTTTTCACGGACCGCGGCATCGACTTTTTCGACAAGTTCGGCAGTCACTATGCTGGCTCTTCCACTTCGCTCTTCGTCGTGAACGTTAGTTCGGCCATTTTTAAATTTTATGACCCATTGACGCACTCCACCTTCCGTGATTATGTTGTCCCCATACACTTCACAAAGCTGCCGATAGATTTCTATCGGTGTACAGTTCTTTGCAGTAGAAACCTTATTACAGCACGCACTTCCGTGACATCAAGATGGCCGCGCTAGCCCCGCCCCTAACGGACACAAACGAAAACGTAACGTACTTTGTGGATAGCCCTCGTATTATTGTAAGTGGCATATGTAAAATATAAATTTATTCGTATGAAAAAAGTGCGTAACTTTTGATGTCAGACGCAACATGACCACAGTACTGAACTCAGAATTTGAAAAAGTAACGTTTCTCAAGTTTGGAGATGACCACACTGCTCACTTACGGAGAACAGTTCTACGAAGAAACTGAATACCAACAATACTCGAAAGCTGGAAAACAACTGCCTAATGTAGTATTAAACGCCGTACGAAACATAGGTTTACTTGAGAAGTGACAAAATCGTACCATGTCATGGTAAGGGCACATAATTGTAGTAAATTTCTACCGAATACTGAGAAACGATGTTAAGTAACATAACTGCAGTTTAGTGTAGTTCTTTTCAAAATTCCTATAAAGTGAACACGTGTGCGTTTGTTAGCAGTTTTCCTATGATATTCACGTCACACATTTCATATAAATGGGCAAAAACAAGCACCACGGTGAATACTATTTATTTCTGAAGAAACAAACTTAAGAGTACTCCTACGACAGCTGTAGATACAGCATCTTCCGGACCAACAGTTGCAGTTATTACTGAAGAAATTGACGATAAAATTCACGCTAGCTCAAGGCTCGTCCACTGCAATACCGTTTGTTAGGTGTTTGAAGTGGTAACAATATCATATGAGCAAGACATAGAATCAAGAACCATTCTTGACCTGGAAAGCCTGACTCCAGACCTGAAATAGTCTTGCAAAGACATTTCATTTTTGTGTTTGAAAATATTGAGACAAAATCCGGAGATCCTCTTTGGTAATTATGTAACTGCAGATCCACCATCGCACCCTAGAGACAAACCTTGGGAACAAAGTTTGGCCCTATGAGCTTTTTGTTTACTGATCTAATGAATAGAGCTGAAGACACATTTGCCGAATGAGAACGTCATCACATCCATAAACAACTTCCCTGAAGAGCCAAAGAAAGTGGTACACCTGCCCAAATATCGTGTAGGGCCCCCAGAGAGCACGCAGAAATGCCGCAACACGACGTGGTATGGACTCTAATGTCATAAGTAGTGCTGAAGAGAACTAACACCGTGAATCCAGCAAGGTTGTCCATAAATACAGGGCTATTACAAATGATTGAAGCGATTTCATAAATTCACTGTAGCTCCATTCATTGACATATGGTCACGACACACTACAGATACTTAGAAAAACTCAAAGTTTTGTTCGGCTGAAGCCGCACTTCAGGTTTCTGCCGCCGGAGCGCTTGAGAGCGCTCGAGAGCGCAGTGAGACAAAATGGCGACAGGAGCCGAGAAAGCGTATGTCGTGCTTGAAATGCACTCACATCAGTCAGTCATAACAGTGCAACGACACTTCAGGACGAAGTTCAATAAAGATCCACCAACTGCTAACTCCATTCGGCGATGGTATGCGCAGTTTAAAGCTTCTGGATGCCTCTGTAAGGGGAAATCAACGGGTCGGCCTCCAGTGAGCGAAGAACCGGTTGAACGCGTGCGGGCAAGTTTCACGCGTAGCCCGCGGAAGTCGACGAATAAAGCAAGCAGGGAGCTAAACGTACCACAGCCGACGGTTTGGAAAATCTTACGGAAAAGGCTAAAGCAGAAGCCTTACCGTTTACAATTGCTACAAGCCCTGACACCCGATGACAAAGTCAAACGCTTTGAATTTTCGGCGCAGTTGCAACAGCTCATGGGAGAGGATGCGTTCAGTGCCAAACTTGTTTTCAGTGATGAAGCAACATTTTTTCTTACTGGTGAAGTGAACAGACACAATGTGCGAATCTGGGCGGTAGAGAATCTTCACGCATTCGTGCAGCAAATTCGCAATTCACCAAAAGTTAACGTGTTTTGTACAATCTCTTGGTTTAAAGTTTACGGCCCCTTTTTCTTCTGCGAAAAAAAACGTTACAGGACACGTGTATCTGGACATGCTGGAAAATTGGCTCATGCCACAACTGGAGACCGACAGCGCCGACTTTATCTTTCAACAGGATGGTGCTCCACCGCACTTCCATCATGATGTTCGGCATTTCTTAAACAGGAGATTGGGAAACCGATGGATCGGTCGTGGTGGAGATCATGATCAGCAATTCATGTCATGGCCTCCACGCTCTCCCGACTTAACCCCATGCGATTTCTTTATGTGAAAGATTCAGTGTTTAAACCTCCTCTACCAAGAAACGTGCCAGAACTGCGAGCTCGCATCAACGATGCTTTCGAACTCATTGATGGGGACATGCTGCGCCGAGTGTGGGAGGAACTTGATCATAGGCTTGATGTCTGCCGAATCACTAAAGGGGCACATATCGAACATTTGTGAATGCCTAAAAAAACCTTTTGAGTTTTTGTATGTGTGTGCAAGGAATTGTGAAAATATCTCAAATAATAAAGTTATTGTAGAGCTGTGAAATCGCTTCAATCATTTGTAATCACCCTGTACATAGAGTACGAGGGATTGGAAATCTTTCTTTAACAGCACGTTGCAAGGCATCCCAGATATGCTCAGTAATGTTCATGTCTGGGGAGTTTGGTGCCAGCGGAAGTATTTAAACTCAGAAGAGTGTTCCTCGAGCCGCTCTGTAGCAATTCTGGACGTGTGGGGTGTCGCGTCGTCCTGCTGGAATTGCCCAAGTCCCTCGGAATGCACAATGGACATAATGGATGAAGGTGATTAGACAACATGCTTACTTACTTGTCACCTGTCAGAGTCATATCTAGACGTATCATGGGGACCGCATCACTCCAACTGCACACACCTCACACCATTACAGAGCCTCCTCCACCAGGTCCATCAAAGTCCATGGATTCATGAGGTTCTCTCCATACCCGTACACATCCATCCGCTCGATAAAATTTGAAACGAGACTCGTCCGACCAGGCAAGATGTTTCCAGTCATCAACAGTCGAATGTCGATGCTGAAGGGTCCAGGCGAGGCGTAAAGCCTTGTGTCATGCAGTCATCAAGGGTACACGAATGGGCCTTCGGCTTCGAAAGTCCGTATCGATGATGTCTCGTTGAATGGTTCGTACGCTGACACTTTTTGATGGCCCAACATTGAAATCTGCGGCAATTTGTGGAAGGGTTGCACTTCTGTCACGTTGAACGATTCTCTTCAGTCGTCGTTCGTCCCATTCTTGCAGGATCTTTGTCCGGCCGCAGAGATGTCGGAGATTTGATGTTTTACCAGATTCCTGACATTCACAGTACACTCGTGAAATGGACGTACGGGAAAATCCCCACTTCCTCGCTACCTCGGAGATGCTGTGTCCCATCGCCTGTGCGCCGACTATAACACTACTTTCAAACGCACTCACATCTTGATAACCTGCCATTGTAGCAACAGAACCGATCAAACACCTACGCCAGACACTTTTTATCTCATATAGGCGATGCCGACCGCAGCGCCGTATTCTGCCTGTTTGGACTTCTCTGTATTTGAATACGCATGCCTGTACCTGTTTCTTTGTCACTTCAGTGTATTACTCACGTATGCAAGGAAACATCTTCCTTGAGCAAGTAAATGCACTATGCTCAATAGATTATGTCAAGAAAATTTTAAAACATGTATTTGACCAAGCATAAATATAGAGAGAAAAGAAGAAAATATCAATGGTTTCCCTTTATTGAAATGGAGGACGGTGGTCATAAAGTGACATTTCTAAGTCATTCGTCGTCGTCCATGCAGCGTGAGGCAGGACATATCACACTACAAATCTTCAGTGGATTGACGCACGCTAACTCTTCATTTACTTCTTTGCAGACAGTATGTATGGCGGAGAGTCATCCGATGATGCAACCAATCTAAGCCGAAACAGACTGACTGCTTCGCCGTTCGGCCTTTCCCATTTTACAATATCTGATCCACAGGTGCTCCATCGGCAAGGACTGTCCTTTATCTGTATGACGAGCCCCTTCGCTTCGAAGACATATCATGTGGCGGCTGAAACTAACTTACGGTGTATCTGGCGTTTGTCTCATTACTACCAAATGGGTGAGAACCTGAGAAACCTTGACACACTATAACTGCAATGACAACAACCCTGAGCGTTTCACTAGAAGCAGTTTCCGCTAGTTAATAAAATCAAATGGTAAGTCTACGCATGAATGGGTAGCACCCTCATGAATCGCGTGTTCAGCTTCATTAACCACGTCCAGCGCATGACACACGATAGACTTCTTCAATCTATCTCGCGTGGCGAGCTCGGTCCCAGCAGAAAATCTCATTGGATCCATATGTCGCTACAAGAGCTATCTCACACAGACCTTCAACAGCACGAACCTTAATCAGAATATTTAGCGTGTATCAGAAGACCACAAGCATTGCAGATAACCCGTGTAATTTCACCAGAGTTCATCTGTTTCAATAAAATTGAAGTAGACAAGAAGTAGCCCACCAACGAAGGCGGAAGCTCTAAAATCCACCGATGCTCCCGACCTACAATTCAGTGTAATAGATGTGGCGCACTCTTTGTTCATGGAATGATCTCACAAACATCACTACTAAGTATCGCCCAACTATATATTGGCTGAAAATGGACACACCAGACACAGTGAGTGACCTCTTAGGGAAGGAAATACAGACCTTGAGAGAGCTGAAAACCTGGAGAGTGAATTTATGGCGAAAGGCAGTGAGATAACTCCGGGAAGAGGCCTAGGGTATACGCATTCTTCCCAAACGTCAGGAAGCGATTGAGAATGAAGCATGTAAATCTCAGACGGGCGTGATTCTTTTCTTAGCCTCTACATTTTGCTGCGTGTAAACCTCGGTCAGGAGGGTGGCTGGCTCTGTACTCGTATACTGTGACCGCTGGTCGGAGTACAGGTATTCCACTTAACTTTTTATTCTGATGAAGAGTGCCCTAGTGCAATCGAAACCTTGGTCAACTGACAAAATTTTGTGCAACCGAAGTGGCTGTATATACGTCTTGTAATTAACGTAGACGTAGGATCATGCCATTTGAAAGCGAGAGGTTGAAAGTCTTTCTGAGCGCTCGTCCTTGGGTGGGGAATAGTAGTGGATCGGGCGATGGCTGTTCAGGAGCGAGAGGCTAAGTATCTTTTTCAGGTATTTTCCCTGGAAAGCATCTGTGTTTCATTATATAAATCTAGACTCTTTCCTATCGTCCCCTGTTTCACATCTTCTCGAAACAAACTGTGAATGTTAGGCACTTACGTTACCTAATTAGTTTTATTTTTGCAAGTACGGGTATTGCAACTTCATTAGTGGCAAAAGTAGGGCCTTCAAGGCCTGTTCGGACGGTGTTTGTGTGTTTATTTAGACTCCTACAACATAGATACTTGTTTCGATGTTTTACTGTACTTCAGAGCAGTCACCAGCATTGTGTAAAACACATTGACAAGCATGTGAAAGACGTAGGATACCATCAGCAGCGTCAGTTGTGTTGATAGTTCGAGTAGCACAGTCTATTGCCCGACGCATCTCTCTAACAATACTGAAGTGAATCTCACGAAGTGATTGCTCCAGTTTAGGAATCAATTTTAAATCGCAAGACTTATGTCCGGGGATTGTGGTGGGTGGTACAGCACCTCCAAGCCCCATCGATCGAACACATCTGTCGCAACTTGCGCTATATGCGCGCGAGTTTTGTTCTGCAAATTCCTGGACGGATCCTACAGGAAGTTTGCCGCTCTAAGCTAGTCGCAGGCTATGTCTTAAGAAAGAACATTTTAGAGAAAGAAGCGGCGACGTTGCCTGCAGCACCTGCCCATCCTTTTAGAGGAAAACGCTCGTACGCAAATGGAACAAGCTGTGACTAACTGGTTCGACAGATGAGATCAGTGAGTGCTGTACCACTCACCACACTCCCCAGACCTAAGCCCTTATAACTTTGATCTAATGCCTAAGATGAAGGAAGCACTTTATAGCATTCGCTTCAGAACTATTACAGAGGTTCATCGGACAATAGACTGCTTCACTTGAACTATCAGCGCAACAGGCGCTGTCAAGAGTGACCTACGACATTCACATCGCTGGCAACGGGTTATACACAATGCTAGTGCCTACTTTCAAGGACAAAATCGATGCCCAAATTTATCAATCTACCCACGCAGGAAAATCAACTATGCAAATGAGCAACAAATTTATCAGTAGCGTCATGCAAGAGATTGCGTCACCAATTTGAAAAGAATCTAGGTCTACACTGGATAGTTGTGCATGGCCAGTAGAGCTCTCCGCTGGTGCAAGATGGCTACTCTGGAACACTGTTCTCATTCATAGTTGATTGGCGGGAGAACTGACATAGTTAATTTCATGACCAGAAATGAAGATGTTGTCAAAAATAAAGGTAGAATAATTTCTCCCTATGTTTCTGTTACGAGTAATTCAAATACTATCATATTGCAGAAGCAGCCGCAGCTGCTATCAACGACGAAAAATGAAGTAATACAAGCGATGGGTCAAAAATTTCTCATCACTGACTGAGTTAACGTGAATCTGGCGAACACAGTAACATTACACGAACGGCAAGACCTCGGATTGTAAACGCCGCTGAACTCTACTATATATAGCAGTGATACCAGACGAAAATTGTTCATCAGACTCCTTGCACATGTAACCGTATGAGTTGGCTAAATTCACCTTAAGCTCGGCGGACAACAGGTGGTCTTTTTTAGTCTCCGAGTCCAAGAACATACTTCGAACTTCCGCCTAGAGCTCTGGTGTCTGGCGATGAATCTATGATAGTAAAGGTCGTCCAGAAAGTCCTCCGTTGATGAATACTGATAACAGCTTGGAGTAACCGGCTGTTTATGGAGCTGCACAGCGCATAGGTCTCTCTCTTCTGTAGGTATATTCGCCTTTTGTGTTCAGTTGTGAGCGGAATACGCAATAAATAGGTTTTTATGAAGATGAACAAAATCTTACTTCAGTCGCATACGACAATGGGCAGTGTACGTTCTTTTGAATTACGAAGCACAACAGCAGCACACATTCGCAGCGAAATACTTATTTTACTGTGGAGGTAAGGCAGTTAGTGGTTTGATGCCTTGCAGATGAATGCTATGCTTTTCTGTTTCGAACGTAACAATATTTGTGATGAAGAGCGGAACGAACGACAGCGAAAAGAAAATGACAAACTGAAGGATTAACGCCATTATTACAGAGAATAAAAACACAACACGACGTCCACTTTTAGGAAGATAACCAACTGGTTAGCTGTTGTAATTTTGTAGAATTCTTTTTTAAAGGGTATCTTTGTAACTTTTAACTTTAACAGTATTTATTAATTCAATGTGCTATTGAAATTTAGGCCGTGTAGACTTTATAAAGTAGAATATTGCGAATTGTGCTTCAGTACATGGCACGACAAAAAAAAAACTGACATGTGTCTATCTCATCGTCATTTTGCTTATACACCAATCGACAAGGAAACCATGCACATAAAGAAACAACGTTCAGTAATAAAGCATTGGTAAAAAGTTCTCTTTGAAAGCCAGACTTAAAAGGAATAAACCAGTATTTCGTTGTGAATATCGAGAAGAACAGGACCCATTTTAATTCCTGATAGCTCATTTCCCCTGACTTTTTAAATTTCACTATCAAATTATACTTTTCATTTACAGAAATTTAATGTTTCGAATGAACTCTTGGAACTCGTTCCAAACAGTGTTTGATTAACCTCTTCGTAGAATATATAGACGAAACCGACTGACAAGCTGACTTTTCCCCCACTATCAGGAGAAATTAACTGTTTGAATGAACGAGGCATGAACTCTTGTAACCTATGAAGGATTTACAGCAACTAGTCACTCTTTATGACCTGTAATTTAATTTACTGGTCATGACCGTTTTGTTTTTATGTTCATTTTCAAAAGTTGGATATTTATTTCGTTTAAGACGATATGGGGCAAGTAAGAACCCAGATGTTCTTTCGACTCGCAACTTCTTCTTTCCTACCAGTGTGACTACGGAATTAGAAATAAATGGAACATTCGACACATGTGAAAGGCATCACACACACACATGACGCCAGGACATTCGGTTTTACTGTTTACAGAGTTTCATTTTACAAATTTAGTACACGTACGAAATATTTATATCACGCATTCAGATAGGAATCCCGTAGCAACAAAGAACATCTAGACAAATCATTGAAGACGATACAGTCGTGTATTCAAGCCCATCACTGTAGACTTGCATTTAACCATGGTGTTGGTAAAGGCTGTTTAAAAAAAATAATGTGAAGACATTGGGAATTTCTGGTTCCTAAACATCCAGAGCATAAGCTAGCTACGTTAAGGACCGAGAAATATGGTTCAAATAAAATTGCACTAAGCAACGCACCAAGTGGATCCTGAATAGCTACGAAACCCAGTAGATTGTATCAGACATTTCCGTACTACGGCGCTCTACTTAAAATGGACAAAAACCTGTGTATCTAACGCACCTTGAAGAGCTGCTGCTGGATTCATTTTGCCGGCTGACTAGCCACATGTCATTACTAACGGCTCCAATGATGGTTAACATCATATTGAAGAAAACGTGTATCTTCAACCATTATTTCCTTAAACGTCTAATTTTATCTAAGAAGCGGTAGAGGCAGCCAAAGGCGTTGACAGTCACACGCTGAATCAACTGAGCACGCAAAGATAGCAAAATAAACGAACTAACACGTGTGATAAGGTACATGAAAAATTGCTTTCTACGACAATTTGTGAAAATCTATTGTAATTTAAATCGAATCGTAACTGAGGTGAAAGACAGTTTCAATTGAAACAAAATTAATGCACCAATGAAGTCCGAAAAATTTTGAAAGGTAAAATTAAAAGGTTAAACAGATGTGAAAATTAAAGCATTTCTGGGGTGTGTCTTACAATGAAACGAAAAGTGTAATAAAATGTCGAACTATTCAAAAACCAAAGAGATCTGCCTCAGTATTGATAATGTTTGAAGCAATTGCGCTGTTAATAAAAGTTTATAAAACAACAACTACTACAAAACTTAAATTGTCAACTGGAAGGACTTCAATCTTGTCTGATTTACAAAATAAAGTTTCAATTGCTGCTCGTATATTGGGTACAAATAAATTGGCATTGTTAGTCTGGCTACCTGAATACGTTACCGCCACCGCTCAGTCATAACGTAAGCTGTACCTGGCAGGTAACTGCCCCTTGTTCTCAGAAGGAGCCCAGACGTTCTGATGCTGCAGATATCTGCACCAGTGACGGCCAGCGCGTCGGGGAGAGCGATGCCGCAGGCCGCCTACACGGCTTTGATCTGTGCCGCGGCCGTGACGTCATTCTGCTCGGAGCACCGCCGCGGACATAAGAAGGGCTCACTCCAGCCCTGCATTGCAGGCAGAATACGAACTGTCTGCGCTGCGGAGTAATCTACACGCCATCGTGACCTACAAAGGCACCAACCACGTAGACGTAGTTACTGTGTTACTTTCAGATTTCCGCCTTAGTGTTGACCCTTTATGCACGAGATCAGTACGACGGCAGAGGACGGTGTATGTGTTATTGTCGAAGAAGGTGAAGTGATTCAGTGGACTCAAGTATGAGTGGTTGGCCATAATTACTGATAGTAATACCGATAACCAGTCTTATCTTAGCACGTCAGAGGGATACTCCTCATCGAAGGAAGCGTATCCACAGGTATTACGGATGAAAACACAATGTAGCCTACTTCACAATAGTCCTCGGACACGAATGAAAGTGACTAAAAATTAGCTACTCGCTTCAAAAGGAAGTTAGAAAGAACTGAAACAACAGCATCATAACGTGCAGAAGTATGTCTGTCTTCGCCAATGTCGGTTCCAGGAGAGCTTCAGAAGCAGGAGCAAAAAGCTCAAAATGACCGCTCTTATGCGAATCTACCTTTTATGCACAAACTGTAAAAAAGTCTTGTTTTTGAGGAACCAGGAGTTCCACTACAGTATTTCTAGTTCTTATAAGATAATACCATCTTGAACAGCTAAGTCACAGTAGAAATTATTTTAAAACGCTGAGATGTATTTCAGCATCCATCAGTCGTTTCTATATAAAACTCTGTGGTTTTGTACAATCCATGTTTGGATGTTTACCCAACAGGGAAATTACATTAAAAAGTACTGTTACCAAGGACTGAAAGAATCTGAATGCCCATTTTTAGACATTACTAAGCCTATGCCAAACGTCGTTGGTTGGTTGGTTGACTGATTTGGCAGAGGGTACGAAACAGTGAGGTCATAGGCCTCACGATCAAGGCTGGCAGGTATCAATGGAAGAACAAAACAAACAGCACAGCCCAGTCAAGGGTAAGGGCCAATGTGCAAACAAACAGAGAAAAGGGACGCTAGGACAGCAGGAAGAGGAAGAACAGGAGGAAGGTGGATGGAAACGGGGATGCCCCAGAAACGCTATGCGCTGTGAGGCCCAGCGCCAGCGCCACCACCGACCCGTTCCGTCCCGACACCGACACCCACACCATACCATTATCATCGTACAATGGGGACGACACTAGGGGAAGATGGCTCAAGAAAAGAGGAAACAAAAGAGCACAACAGATTAGACAAAATGTTGGGAGAAGGCGGGGAGAACCTTGCCAATATGAAGGCAAGGTCAAGGCCTCCATAACCAATGCCTACGCTGAGGGACCCAAATGCCAGAGGAACATTCAAGGACTTGTATCTGAGAGTACAAATCACTTTCGCGATTAAAACCGAGGACATTCGAGGGTTGTCCACTAACACCCGAGACAAGGAAGATGGGAATGCGTATTCAGCTCGAAGGGCCAAATGGCAGGGGCAGTCCAGCAAAAATATGGATCACTGCGAGCGGAACCATGTATCTTCAAATGAGGTGTGGTTCATTGCAGAGTAAACAAACATGTGTCAACCTAGTATGGCCAATGCAAAGATGGCAGAGGATGGTAGATTCCCGCCGGGAGAGGCAAAGGGACGAACGCCACATGATGGAAGTCTCCTGGATGGTGAGAAGCGTGTTATATATAGCAGGTAGCCTCCCAAGAGTCAGCCCACGATTGAGCAAAAATGGATTTGATGTAAAGCCTCAAATCCGCCTTTGTATAGGTCATGGAGAATGGGGGATAGGCAGTCACCTCCCCAGCCAGATGACCAGCGACTTCATTACCTGGGATACCTACATGACCAAGAACCCAAAGGAAATCAACCGAACAAGCAGCATCATCAAGATTAGTGAGACCACGGATGGCACAGACCAAAGGGTGGTGGGAAAAACTCTGAGCGATATGAGGAACACTCATTGGCTCCATGCGTAACAAAACTCGTGTGAGGGAAGACCGTTTAATAAAACAGGGGGCCCAACAGGTGACCATCAATTCCACAATGAACACCCCACATGTGACAGGCAAGATATGGTGTTCCATGCCAACAGCAGACACGGAGGCTTATACCACATGACCAGAAAATTTAGAGCCATCATTGTAAAAAATGCCATCCTGAAACTCCCTTAAGAGCGTTCATAACAATCAAAAGAACACCTCTGGAGCGATTGAGGCTTTTGGTACCTGGATGAGATCAATCTGAGTCCCTGGCCGATGAACTAACCAATGCAGGGCGGGTGGCTGGTAAACAATGTGGGAAAGAGAACAAGGAGGGAGATGGAAGTCACAGCACACAGAAGCGAGGTGGAGCCCTACCAGCAAACCCACCAAAGGGCTGGCAGCACGTGGGCGATGGCCTGAAGCTGTAAAAAGAATAGATTAGAAAGGGTGAGGAGTGGATAGTGATGGCTTAGAAAACCAGGAGCTGGGAACGCCTACTCAAAAGGAGATGAATCTCAGAAGATTATAGACAGGACCAGTGTGAAAGGCACCAGTGGCTAAACAGATAACACAGAGGTGAACTGAATCCAAGAGGAGCAGCGTGGAAGGAGCAGCTGATCCATAAACTTTACAATCATGGTCCAGATGGGACAGAATTAATGTCCAGTGAAGACCACGATGTTTCCAACAATCCACACCCCGAGATGTGTGGGCAAGGAAGCTAAGAATAGTGAGTTTATGGAAACAACCAACATTCAGATGATATAGTTAAGAAGCAACCACGTAAGCTTGTTGTCAAAAAGAAGACCCAAGAAACTTAATTGGGCGACCGCAAGTCAGGTGTTGGGCATCGAAGTACAGCTCTGGATCAGAATGGACCACAGTATAACGACAGAAATTTACCACTTAAGGGGAGAGAACTGAAAACTGTGTGAGAGTGTCCACGTGGAAGCATGCCAGATGGCACCCTGGAGCTGTCGTTCCAGAAAGGTCACCAAGTGGGAGCTAGCCCAAACACAGTATTCATCCACATACTGAGCAGGGGTGACCAACAGTCCACCAGACGACCCAAGTCCATAAACAGCGATTAGAAAAAGGACACTTAATCGAGAGCCCTGTGGAACGCCTTTTCCTGGGTCCGTGGAGACCTAAGAACAGTGCCAACCCAGACTCTGAATGACAAGTGAGACAGGAACTAGCCAATAAAAATCGGGAAGGGGGCTCTGAAGACCCCATTCATGGAGCATAAGGAGGATGTGATGGCCCCAAGTTGTGTAGTAGGTCTTACAAAGATCGAGGAAAGCTGCCAAACGATGTTGGTGCCAAGAAAACGCCTACCGAACTGTGGTTTCCAATCAAAGTACATGACCGATTGGAGACCATCCCTCCTGAAAGCTACACTGGTGAAGAGTTGAAAGGTCCCGAGATTAAAGGACCCAACTGGGCCTACGAGCCACCATCCATTCTAGTAACTTGTTGGGCACATTTGTCTTGCTGATGGACTGCTATCGAACGGCAATGGATCCTTACCACGCTTAAGGACAAGAACCACAATGCTGTCGCTACACTGAGAGGGGAAAATGCCTTCGATCGAAATATGGTTAAACACCTGGAACAGATACTGCCATTGTGGAGGACTGTGGTGTTGAAGCAGTTAGTTATGGATGGAATCAGAGCCAGGAGCTGAATCATGGGAAGAAGAGAGGGTCAGAGGAAGCTGCAATCAGTAAAAGGTTCATTGCAGGATTCTGCCTGACATGGGGTAAAACATACGTGAGAAGTTTCAGTCGGTTGTTTCCATAGGAGGAAGGCTGCTCGATACGAGGCTGACACAGAAGCCATCACAAAATGGTTCACAAGGTGTTCCACAAGAACTGGTGGATCTGTACAGAAGGGTAAGGCCACAAATGGAAGACTGCCACTGACAACCGCAGAAGGGTGTGGAGCATGCCGAAACCCATGAAAAAAGGGACAGAAGAACCTAGAGAGGAGACAAAGCATTCCTGACACATCCGTTTGCTCTGTTTGATTTAGTAACACACTTTGGCGAGTAGATGTTTAAAGTTAGTAAGACCAACAGAGTATGAGTGCTGCTCAAGATGTTGCAATGCATGGCGACGATCACAGATAGAAGTGGCAATGAGCATGTTCCCCCACAGAACTGGCTGAAGGTGAATGGAGCCCATCAAGCGAGGAACAGCAATTCTGGCAACGTGAATTGTACTATCAGACACATCATGGAGGAATTCATCAATACAACCTCACAAGTAATGTGGAAACACGACCTAGGAGGTATGTAGAGGCCAATCTGCATGATGGAAAGGCCAGCATGGAAACCTGGTCGTCAGGAGGCAGAAAGGGAACGAGAGAATCAGTAGGAAGGGGTCACTGTCACAGCAATCATCAGTATGACCAGTGAAAGGGAGGAAGAAGAGGAGGGGAAGACAGCGAAATATCAATGGCAGAGAAAGTGCCATACGCAGAACTAACATGAGTAGGGCAACCAACATTAATAAGCACAGGTCGTGGTCTCCAAGAAATTGGTCAATGAGGAGCCCCAACTAGACGAAATAGCACTGCCCCACAAAGGGTGATAGGCATTACAATCCCCAAGGAGGAGGCAGGTAGCGGGAAGTTGCCAAAGGAGGGCAGTTAGAGTAGCAGATGTAAGTGACCTGTCAGGAGGGACATAGATATTACAAACTTTACCAGAGCCCAAGTGGAGCCGAAGGGCAACCCTTTCTGTGTGTTACAAAGTGGGATCCACATACTAATAATATCCATACAGACCAATGTACAGACCCCAAACGGCCAACCTGGTTCTGAAAGACAGCACATAACCTGCGAAGGGTGGTGAGTGAGCATCATTAAAATGAAATTCTTGGAGAACACAAGCTGCCAAATAAAAGGCAATAAGGCATTACAACTCTGAAGATGGTAATCATTACAATGCCACTGGATGATCATGGAGTGGGTATCCAAATGTGAGGTGAACAGGCTGGAGCCAATCGTGCCACTGTGTCACCATCTGGCTCCAATGACAAAGGGTGTGTCATCCATAAATATCAGACTCTGGTTGTCAGGGGGAAGATGGCACCTTCAGGGGCACTGGGAGGGGAGGGGGGGGGAGGAGCCTTTTCCTGGGAATTATGTTCCTCCTCCTCCTCCTCTTCCTCCTCCTCCTTCTCCTCCTCCTCCTCCTCTCTCTCACAGGTTGAGGAGGACAGGTCGCAGAGGGAGATGAGGCTTCTGCAACATCCAGAACCCAACGAGAGTGGGACTCTTTGGGACACACAGACTGTGTGTCCCGTGGTCGAGTGGTGGTCTCACCAGTGGGTGGTGAAGGGGGGGCCACTTCTTCACCCAGGGGAGGGGATGAGCAAATGGAGGGGAGGGCATAGGAACCACATGGGGGGCGGAGGAGGGGAGAGGAGAGGGGGAAAGGAGTGGGCTAAGGAAGAAGGAGGAGGGGGAGGGATGTAACAGAGGCAAAAGTAGAAGTCGTTGACACAGGGTGGAGTCAATCCTATTTCTGATGAGCCTCCGTGTAAGATAGTCGATCCAGAGACTCATACTCTTGTATCTCCTTTTCTTTCGTGTAAACTGGGCAATCTGGCGAGCGTGGAGAGCTACAGTTGTGACGATTTACACATACAGGTGGCGGAACACAGGGGCATCCCTAATAGAGTGGGTGTCCACAGTCACCACCACATGGAGCGTCCGCCATCCATCGGGAACACACATGCCCGAAATGCAAGTGCCAAAAGCATGGGTGGCGGGTGTACAGCTTCATATCACACTGACAACACACAACCTTCACGTTCTCTAGGAGGGTCTCTCTCTCAAACGCTACAATAAAGGCGCCAGTATCCGCACACAGCAAACAAAATGAATGGCAAATGGTTCAAATGGCTCTGAGCACTATGGGACTTAACATCTATGGTCATCAGTCCCCTAGAACTTAGAACTACTTAAACCTAACTAACCTAAGGATGACACAGAACACCGTCATCACGAGGCAGAGAAAATCCCTGACCCCGCCGGGAATCGAACCCGGGAACCCGGGCGTGTGAAGCGAGAACGCTACCGCACGACCACGAGCTGCGGACACAAAATGAATGCCCCCATTGTTCCAAATTAGCCCAAAGTTCCTCATCAGTTTCAAGAAAGAGGTCCTGATGCAAAATCACTCCCTGGACTATATTCAGAGATAGTTGGGGTGTAACAGACACCAGGACGTCGCCAAGACGATTAAAAGCATAGAGACCTGCAGACTGGGCGGCAGAAGTAGTTTTGATGTTCAGAGAACCCAATCACACCCTAGTGAGAAACTCCACTTCGCCCAACTTGTCTTCAATATTTTCCATAAAAAATAGCAGCTTTTCGGCGGTGAATTTGTCCCCATCAGTCCTAGCACAGATCAGGTAGTGGGGAAATGTTTTACTCCCAGCTGGCGAGCCTGGCCAGGGAAAGGAGGGCTGCAGGGTCATAAGAAATATCATTCAATAATCTGTTACCACTAGAAGAGATAGCCATAGGACAGTGGACAGATTTTTGGAGCTTGATATGGTTCGTGTACAAAACATCCACCCTGATACCACCCACACCATCCAGGGGCTCTCCCCATGGGCGCCACCCAGCCACAACAAGGGCCATCTGGCATGGTGGCTGTTACTGGGAGTTCCAATGCTCCAGAATGACGAACCACCACTCCTGGGCATACATGGTGAGGAAACAGCTCAGGTATCTGAAGTGTGATCCCTGAGTTGTCAGGGGGATCAGCCAGATATGTACATAACAGTCTCACCACATGCACTGGCTACACCTGCTGTAGACCTAGCAGGATAGAGGGGGTAAAAGAAGGCGGGGAAAGGATGGCGGGGAAAGGAATTGACGCTGTAGACGCTAGGGAGGGAATTCTTCCCCAAATGGCTCACACTGAAGATAGAAAATTTTGAAGTGGAGGCCAAACACCAAAGGGGAACCAAAGACACCAACAAAGGATGAAAGAGGAAAGGCAAGGGAAATAAAATCACAAGGAATACAGGAAACCAGGTGGATAACCAGGTCAACATATGTAAGAATACCGAGAGAGAGGGAGGAGGAAATAGCAGGGAAGGAGCGAGGGTGGGGAGTGAGGGGCGCAGGAAAGGAAATGCAGCCTGGGTAGCAAGAATGGGCTACAATACCTCGGGGCCCCCTAGGCGCCACACACGAACTAACAAAAGAACCGTGTGCCCCCAAGCGTGTGAAACACCGTTTTGGATGATTTAATAAGCCACATAGTGTCTTTTGCTACTGCTGCAGGGCAGGTACACAAAAAACAGCAGCATATCACCATGTTGCTCCCTTAGTAAGTACACATACAGTTCCGCTGTGTTTTGAAAGCTTCACTGAAACTTCACATTTGCAATTTGATAACGAATAATGGAAGAACGTACAACACAGCTACTCCTATCTTTTAGGAAATACGACTCTAGCTTTGCATGTATTAATATGTAATGTTTCAAGCAAATGTTTAGCTTTTTCCCAAATTTTAAGTTTTTGAGTTGTGTCAATAGGTTGATCCAATCTGTTACCAGGTACTATCTATTTAGGGGCTAATTCTTCTGTAGTTTTTACTTTTGTTAACGTTCAAGCACTGACTGTACGCTAACAGATTCATAATGAATCATAGATTGGAAGTAATCACAGGTTTGAATTCTTTGCGCCATTTATGCCACCACTGGTTTCAACATCATTCGCATCAGAATTACAAGAATGTCATTTTTATGAACACAGAAAATCACGTTTTCCATTAAACAATAAACAACAACACTTACTAACGCACAAACGAAATTTCTATCTTAAATCATTCTCCCCTGGCTTCTATGTCTATTTAGGCACGTATGGAAACTTACAGAGAATTAAGTTTCTGACAATCCCAGACAACTATCAGCACAAGTCTGGTTCCAAACTACTCCCGATTGTTTAACTCACAGGAATGAATTTGGATTACCTTCCCCTAAGCCGTGAATTTCGTCGTTACACGTGCGCATCCATTCGCTGAATCTCTTTTAGGTTCATAGTAATGTCAGAACGACAGCGTGGAACGTTGTACTACGCCAATAGACACCCTCCGGTTATCGTAGTTCTTAAAGGGCGAATGGTGTCACACATACTATGTTTTCCATTTAAGTTACGGTATATAAACTGCCGCATATAAAATTTGTCGTCCGATACGGACGCAAGACAATGGACGAAACTACATAGACGCTCCATCCTATAGCACTGGGTGAGAAACTGCAGAACAGATATTTGGAACATAGATCCTCTGTATATTTGTCCTAGTGTCTACACTGAAAAATGACTGAATGGTCTGAAAATTAACGATGTTTGTGTCTTTCTGAAGGTGACAAACCTTCCATGTGTCTCCTTTAACGGTACCGAGGAAGTTAAAAGCTGAATCCGAAACTTTTAAGCATCAACTAACTACGTTTCTGGAACAACAGCAGATTCCCTCGGCAAATTATTATCGATGCCAACAGCAATGAAAAACTTCTATGCATTTGATTTACGACGGTGTGCTATATATAACTGCCCTCTCCAGACTTTTACATTTACATTTACTTCGATCGTTACATTATCACCTCGAAACCGGCTCTCTAATTGCTATGCAGTGCAGGAAAAGGTCAGTGGTTGGCATCTTACCTAATCTTTGTAGCCGCAATGCAGTACCGCAGTCTAGGGATGTTTTCTTTACTTTTTATTCCAACTCTTATTCCTATCACCTCTCCTTTTCACAACAAGAGTATTGGAACAAAGAGCTCTTTCACAGTAAATTGATGATTGTGATTCAGCTTCAAGGCACTCACCAAAAAACCAAATACACCAACATTCACTTTCACACTCAACTCAATGCAAACATACTGATTCGTAGAATGAAAATTTAGACTGTGTTTCAAAATATCTAACGTAAATACAGAAACGGAACTATGACGGGAACTAAAGGTAATAGTATCAGGATACAACACATAGACGATATCTATCCCAGTTATGAGGCATTATGCTACGCAGAATCCCACACAACCACCGAGTAAGGGTCACCGTCTGATAATCAACGTTGGCAGATGGCAACGTAAACTGGTTGTTGCTTCCAGCCATGATGTAAAATATTCTCACTAAAAACGTCGTACACAAATATGTAGTCCTACGCTAAAAGCAGTGCACAGACAGGTGGGAGCTGTCGGTGGAGAATGAATCCGTATCTCATGGACTAATCCTGAAATTATTTCTTTCCGCCTATGTGACCACAAACATGGGTAACCGGATAGAAGGGGAGCTTCAGGTGGCCAAGCGTTTAGCGAAAGAAAAAAAGGCATTTTTGGCCCGGGTAAGTCGAGACATAAGCCATTTATGTTAGTGTATTTACCAGGGAGCTGTTGGTGCAGTGGAAAGAGTACAGAACGTTGATGCAAGGGCCGTGCGTGCCGAGTCCCTATGAGGAAACGTTTTTAATTTCTTATTTTGAAGTTTTACGTTACTTACGCTGCAAATAAACCGAAATAACGCTCAATAGAATGTATTTATTAAACCCTTCGTAAAAAGCGTGTAAAGGAAAAGCAAAATAAAATTTGAGATTGCAAATAATTTCCAAGGATAGTACTTACAGCGTCCACGGGAACTCTGGAAACAACTTTCCGAGAACGGATTGTAATTAAAGCTTACACGGCATCCGTTAGTTTCATTTTGACCTATGAAGCAGCCCTCGGCAGCTGCACTGAACAATAGGGTCCTATGTTTTTGCCATTAATGTCAAAATGGCTCAAATGGCTCAAATGGCTCTAAGCACTATGGGACTTAACATCTGAGGTCATCAGTCCCCTAGAACTTAGAACTACTTAAACCTAACTAACCTAGGACACCACACATATCCATGCCGGAGGCAGGATTCGAAACTGCGACCGTAGCAGTCGCGCGGTTCCTGACTGAAGCGCCCAGAACCGCTCGGCCACCGCGGCCGGTCATTAATGTCACACCAGCACATGTAAAATAACATAAATATCTAATTTTATATAAGAATTTCTCGTGTGTGCTTTACAATCCGTTCCTAGAAATTTATTTGCAATCCCAAATTTTCCTTTAACTTTTCTTTTCATTCCTTTTACAAGAATATTAAAAAAATGCAAAATATGCAGTATAAGTAATTCAAAGACTGAAAATAAAAAATTAAGTTTTTGCATAGAGTCTCAACCCTCCGATTACTATTCTGCATTCTTTCCGCTGCGCCAACTGCCGCCTGGGCAGTACGGTGACGTAAGTAGCTTTGTCTCGCCCAACCCCTCGCCGAATCCCCGTGCGTAAAAAAAGGGACAATAGACAGAATTGAGGAAGATTCACTCCCGCTAAATGTGGGTACTACTTTCACCTAACTTGATTCTGTTACCTTTGCTCACTAGCACAAATCGAATTCAAATGAGTGAGTGAGCATTTTGTTGCTTGGTCAGTTCTAAGCAGTTAGATTTGAAAAGCTGACGAAGTACTCAGTCTTCATTGTACGCCTAACATGACAGTGAACATTACACTACGTATCCTTCCGCATTACCTGTTACGTGACTGAATGGAAGAAATCGCATAACGTGTATGTAAATGACTATAACAGAATAATGTTTATGATCTTGCAAATTAATTAGTAATGCCCAAACGGACACCTAAGCCGTATTCCGGGTGTTATTTTACAAATTTAATACTTAAGCGACGTAGGCATTATTTTCCGTTTTATATTACGAACAGTGAATACGAAAAACGTACACACGATTGAAGTGTAACATTATTTTCTGTTTAACGATAGGTGTATAATGGTTAGAAATTATGCGAACCTGACTATCCGTTGCTTATACGATGATAAAACGAGCTTGTTCTCCAACGCAATGGCCATTAATATATATTACCTATAGTCAAAAAAATGTTCAAATGTGTGTAAATTGCTAAGGGACCAAACTGCTGAGGTCATCGGCCCCTAGACTTACACACTACTTGAACTAACTTATGCTAAGAACAACACACACAGCCAAGCACGAAGGAGGATTCTAACCTCGGGTGGGAGGGTCCGTAGTTATAGTCTTCTTAACAATACGTAAGTACATCTGGGATGGTGGTGCCCATGTATAGCTACTAGCGCCTACCCGTTTAAATCGGTTAAGCTAACACTACTCAGAGTTGTACTTTTCCTGTTGCCAGTCAGTAGCAATTAATGGAGTACAAACTTTGGAAAGTTACTTTATACGGGCAAATGCCGTATGTCAGCTCGGGAAAGCAGTACCTATGCCTTCATCAATAATTCCGTACCCAAAAAAACATTCAAATCTATGCGCCTCTCCGTTAGCTGCGTCACTTCGTCCCGCTACTGCTGTTTTATCGTTGCACGGATTCACTCAATATGCTGGCCGCCTAAAGGCGTTTCCCTTCAGTGGAACACCTTTGGGATGAGTTATAAAGGTCGACGTCGCTCCAGGTTCCAACGTCACTGCCTTCTCTTGTTTCGGTTGTTGAGGGAGTATGGGCTATCATTTCTCCATCGACATTCAGACACTTCACTGAAAGTGTCCCGAGCAGAGGTCGATCTGTCGGTGTCGTGGGGTTTCCTACCGTGGGGTTTTCTACGAGCAGTGGCGCACTAAACCTGTCAGAGGCCCGGGCCGGCAAAACAAATTGAGGCTCCCCTTGCTGCCCCCTCCCACCCTCCTCACCGCACAGGGGTTCTCCGAGAGTTTCAAACGCAAACGGAAGGAAGTCCCACATTGTTTATCATCTTCATTTTGTGTCGTGATAATTTACAAGCTATAACGTTATTTTACGTAACACTGGAACTGACTGCTCTCGTAATCCCGTTGCTATTATTTAATAGCTATGTTGCTCCTTATACGACAGAAATCATTACATGATTTGTTCGAATCTATTATTTATGTTTCGCAACTAAGTCGGCATAGAGCGAGCGAGGTGTATAAAAATAAATCCCTATTTCCCACACCAAGAGGAAGGTTACTGTCTACATAAAACTTCATTGAGTGCATGGAGGAGGGTACTTTACTTACGGATTTCAACAAAAGCCACAGTGTTGCTCCGATCTTGATGAAATTTTGTACATGTGATCTTCAAAACAAGGGGAACCTCACCGTCTACGTGAAATTTCATACGGTGTATGGCGGAGGGTACCTTACAACAGAATTGCACACAGTTTCACTGATCAGCTTGGGAGTTGGCTTACGTATGTATGTATTCGTGGTGAAGGCATTTATACAAGCCAACGTATACTGGATGGCGGAGAGTTGGCCTACCTTTAAATAAATTCAACATCGTTTCGTCAATCAGCGTGAAAGTTGGCAGATATACGTATTTTTTCATAGACGTGGAAAGAAGAGATGGCACGACGGAGGCGGAGGAGGAGATATACGGAGAGAGCAGAACGTGATGGGGGCGGGAAGGGGGGAGGAGGTACATCCAGAGAAGCGAGTGAAGCAGATTAAAAAATAGGGGGAGCAGCAGGTAAACAGAGAAACGGGGAAGGTGGTGAATGACTAATGGAACACTGTAATAAATACATAAAGTAGGGGTGTTATTGTGAATTTGATGTACTATTAGAAAAAGCCGAGGAGGAGGTGGACAGAGACGGGAAGATGGGTGGAGAAAGAGAGGAGGATGGAGAGGAGGAGTAAGTGTTGTGAGAGAGGGGGGCAGATGGAGGAGATGGAAAGAGAGGCGGATGGGCGGAAGGAGGAGGTGGATAGAGAGACGATATAGAACTAAATGGACAAGAGAGATGAGGGAAGAGGGGATGAACTGACATAAAACTGGGATGAATAAATATCCAGGCAACGCCGGGTTTACTGATTGCTCTGAGTACTATGGGACTTAACATCTGAGGTCATCAGTCCCCTAGAACTTAGAACTAATTAAACCTAACTAACTTAAGGACATCACACACATCCATGCCCGAGGCAGGATTCGAACCTGTGACCGTAGCGGTCGCGCGGTTCCAAACTGAAGCGCCTACAACCGCTCGGCCACACCGGCCGGCCGCCGGGTTTACTGTTAGTAATTAGATAAAGATTTACGCGACAATGGGCGTGTTCATCTGAAAGAAATTACAGAATATTTTTCTATGGTTAGATACGGTATATACAAGGTCCGGCAGAAAAACCTCCCCTTTAAGGAAAGCTAATAAAAACAAAACCAAATAAGGTAGAACAATTTTATTTATACTAAATAAAAGTACATATTACGCCATTTTAGAAAATACTCTTATGGTCTTACTTTTTAAATAAAACATCCCTTAAATGGCTTCCTGCACTGTCGACACACTGATTGAGTCTTTCCCTGAAGTTATTCATTACTCTTTGAGTCATTTCAGGTGGAATAGCTTCAACCTCTTGTGTAATTGCTTCTTTCAGGGCTCGTAAAGATTGTGGACGTTGTTCATAAACTTTTGCTTTTAAATAGCCCCAAAGAAAGAAATCACAGGGCGTTAAGTCCGGCGATCGTGGGGGCCAGCCAATGTCTCCACGCAACGAGATCATATGTCCAGGAAACATTTTCTTCACCAATGCCAGTGACTGCCGCGCTGTGTGGGCTGTAGCACCATCTTGCTGGAACCACACGTTCTCTATTTCACCAAAAAGCTCCCTTAGTTGCGGTTGGAGAAAGTCGCGGAGCATGGCACAATAGCGTTCACTGTTGACGGTTAAATTCCTGTCATTTTCTTCGAAAAAGTAAGGACCGATCACTCCGGAATTGTAAACAGCACACCATACTGTTACTTTAGGGCTATGAAGTGGTCGTTGATGAAGTTCTTGGGGATTGTGTTCACACCAGTACCTGCAATTTTGGCTGTTCACTGTTCCGGCAAGGTGAAAGTGTGCTTCATCAGAAAAAATCACAATATCGTTGGGACGAATGTTCCGAAGAAGGTCTTGGCACAAACTTACACGGACACCACAGTCTCGTTCACTCAGTTCCTGCGTAGTTACAATTTTGTAAGGATGCATTTTAAGATCTCGATGCAAGATTCTTCTCACACTTCGATCAGATATCCGTAATGCTGCCGCATGCTTTTTAGCGGATCGTCGAGGAGATTGTTGAACTGAAGCTCTAACTGCATCAACATTTCCGGGGCCTGTTGCAGTCCGTGGTCGTCCAGGTGGTTTCCTTTTCAATGCGGAACCGGTCTCACGAAAGTTAGCAACCCAAGAATAAATTGTTTTCTTATCGGGAACAGGGTCCCGTCGTCCGAGCGCAAAGCGAACGCGAAAAGCACGTTGAGTATTAATAGGCGATTCGCCATTTTGAATAAAATCTTCCACTACGAAGGCACGATGTTCACCAGACCACGCCATGGCGTACACTGAAAACGGCACGTAGGCAGCTACTTAACGACGCGCCCTCCACCACTCTGCTCCTTCTACTGTCCGCTGCACGTTACTTTGTAATCGGGGAGTTTTTTATGCCGGACCCTGTATAAAGTCTCGATAACTAGAGTGTTGTTCCTGATGTCTACAGATGATAAAATTCGTTGCTTAATGTACATGACTCCACCGAAGTTTATCTAGTTGGAATTTCATCTTTATAAAATGAATTACATAATAATCAGCTGAAAAATGCTCCTGTTGGAGCACAGTAAAGGCAAATATGGTCGTGTTTAAAAGACTCAGACAGAGAAGTGGGCAACCAGCTGTCTGAGTCCTCATTCCGCCTTCCTCACCAAAAATTATGGAAGCTTCACAGGACGAGTGACCATGTTATGTATGAAATTTACCAAGTAAAATTTCAGTTTTATTGAGTTAAAAATTCATTAAATAGCAGATTTTGTATCAGAACTTTAGAAATACCGTTACAAGCATACTTTTGTGAATGAGATCCGCCAATTACAAATAATTAGTTTCGTATGACATATGACGAAACTCCAGAATCGGTAAGTTAACTTTGCGAAATTATTGATGCTGGTAAAATGTGTGCTGTATTTACACATACCGTTTTGAAACAACAATATTTTTAAGGCCCACAGCAAATGCCAGAATTTTTCTCAGAGAACATCAAGGTAAATTTTTTATCATCCAACTTTTCGCATCTCTAGACCCCCTCCGTGATGATGCTCGTCTTTCCGACTAAAAATAAATATCGTAACCGTGAACTTTCCGACTGACATGAAAACAAGAACATCCCTACAGATTTTATCCAGGCTTAGGACTGTCTTATGCACGTAGTACATAGGCACATTCAAATGTTTTTTTTTCATTTATTCATTTTATTTTTGTTTTGTTTTTGTTGTTTATTTTTTGTTGTTTTTGTTATTGTTGTTTTTGTTGTTGTTCAACATAACAGTAGCAAATTGATAACCTTTTTTTATCAATCGTAATTTCTTATTCAATTTTTTGTAAAAACGCTAGAGATTTTAAACACCTTTTTAAATTTCCAAAGTCTTCATACGTTTTCATAATGTCTTTTAATCTGTTGTCAAGATCTACATACCTTTTCTTTCTTTTTTGAAGAGGTAGACCAATGGAATCTTTTTTAATTTCAAGAATAGCATTCACTCCCTCCTCCTTCAGCTTTTGAATCAGAAAGTACACATTTTGATGTTTCTGATTTATTGAAGGGTTCAGTTTTCTATGCCAACCTTCGACAGCATTCGTCGTTCTGTGTCGTTGGTTAAAAACATTCCACATTTCAATAGGTATATTAGGATTTTCCATCCATGATCAGCCATAAAGTCTGCAAATGCTGTGATCTTCTCTCCACTGGGCATTTGTTCTATTATCAAAATCCACGCTTCATCGACAGTGTTAAGTCGAAGATGGGTCATTGCAGCACACATGCGACAAAACAATCGGACTTCCTCCCTATCCCTGTAGTCTTCCGTTAATTCCAGTTCCTGTATCTTCTTCCACAGACACTGGTTAAAGTGAAACTTACATCCGGAAAGTTGTATTTCAGGGAACACTGAATTCATTTGCTTTAATTGCAGCCATTTCAAAATCTAGCGCTACAGTTTTTGGTGACCACCCAGATATCTTAGATTTCAATCCAGAAAAAAGTCTGTCATATGAATTTTAACTTTTATCTGGCAGCAAAGCAAATAAAACAGGAAATATCTTAGTTGTCTCTTCTGTACTTCCGATGTCGACATGGATTGTGTACAACTGTTTGAACTGTTTCGAACAGCTGTCAAATGTCCCATCCATAAGCACAGTTCCATTGTCACAAAGGATTTTCTCTGCTTCTTCACAGGCAAATACTAGAAGAGTCTTGCCTGGAACAAAGCCATCATCAATCTTCAAAAAACTATTACCTTCCGTTAATTTCAAAAGGTCTTCGCTAAGGTGAATTTCCGAACCCCAGCCAGGATTCTGGGTTGTGCCAATAGCTCCTCTCCTCGCCTTACACAACTGAGTCTTGTAGCTGTCATAATTTGGAATATATGCCACGAATTCTAATCCTTTTATCTTTCAAATGTTGAAATTCCTGCATTAAATATTTGGTCTACTGGCACTGTCTTTACTTCACGAACTCTTTTTCTGCAATTATGTAGTCTTTTCTTTATCTCCACATCTGTTTTGTCAGGTGGATAAGAGTGTGGCTGTTGGGCAACTATTTCACCATTTTAAATTTTTAAACGGCCTTTGTACCTACTCCGTTCATAATTCGTATATTCTTCATTTTTCCTATAAATACGGTAGCGATGACCATCCTTGATACGACACGGCCTTCTGTTGTTATTACTTCCATCGTGTACACTGCACAGAAAAAGCACAGGACGAAAGCTATCAACGACGACACTGTCTGAGAAACGGTGACAACACCTGCACTGAGCGTGAGCGGCTGGGGTAGACAAGCAGTGGGGGAGGCTCAGTTCGCAAACAACTCGTTAGGGAACCGGTTGCTCGGGACAGCTTCGCTACCTGTTGCACACCTGTAGGAAACCCCACGTAGCCCATCTGTCATAAAGGCGAAGGTGGACACACCCCAAATTAATTATGTTGGGCTTGTGGGGCGCTTAACTGTGCGGTCATCAGCGTCCGTGCAAAGTCCCAATTTTTACCCAGGCCAGTTTGTTACCTAGTCCAGTCTAGCCACTGTCACGAATGACGATGACGAAAAGATGAGAACAACACAGACACCTAGTCCCCAAGCAGAGAAAATCCCCAACCCGACCGGGAATCGAACCCGGGACCCCATGATCCAGAGGCAGCAACGCTATCCACTACACCACGAGCTGCGGAGCCCCCAAATTAATGTTCACTAATAAGTGCCGGGATCCTTGTGATGAGACAGTTTATATATGACGCTAAAAATTGAGAAATATGGTATCACGCAGATCTGTTAACAATAAGAAAATACATGCAAATACGTTTGTAAACACAAGAGTGATAATTCATGTAAGAGCTTAGTTTCATGCTCTTTGTTTTTATGTAGCATTAGCCATATTTGAATAACTGTCATTTCAATTGTAGGCATGTCTCCATCAGGCTAAATAACGCTTAATCTTGCACAGAAACAGAGTACATATCTGTATAAGACGGAAACGAAATGGAACTTCATGGGCTGAGAGTGTATGTGACGTCATATCAGTGTTTGCAAAATCGAGTCACATTTACAAAGAACTTGGCAATATCGTCCCACTTATCAGTAAGACATTTCACACCCCTGGTCTACAGGCACTTATTCGGACGGGAAAGGTGTCCTACAGCCGTTGTCTAGTTTATTGAGGCAAGCTGTCCCTACTGTTTGAAATGGTCTGATATGGACTGGGCCGGAGTTGTCCGAGCTGACCCCACACATGTTCTATCAGTGACTGACATGGAGATTTCTACGTCGCAGAAGTACCTCGATGTCATGCAGACAGTTTGTGACGTACCATTGTGCCATCAGATATCCGTCGATCACTATCAGCCATGACCTTCAGTTATTCCCTACAGTTCCCCACACCATGACGCCAGGGGTAACAACGTCTTTTCTCCACTAAACAATTGAAGGTTGGGACCTCTCCCCAGGTCACCACACACCCGACCATGATCGTCATCCAGGGTAGTGCAAAAGTCATTGAAATTATGACTGTAGCAGGCATAAAATACAAGGAGCGAGAGGCTACCTACGACTGCCACAGAAACCAGACTGCAGTTGTAAGCGTCGAAGGACATGGAAGAGACGCTGAGGCTGAGAAAGGCGCGAGACGAAGTCGTGGACTATCGCCGACGTTATTCAATTTTCATACTGAGGAAACAACAAAGTAACCCAAAAACGAATTTGGAAAGAGCATTAAAGTTCAAGGGGACGAAACAACAGCCTGCAGGTTTGCCGAAGATATTGAAATGGCGGAAGACTGAAGAGCACGTGAGCGGAATGAACAGTTTCTTCAAAAAGGGTTAATAAACTGAGATCAACGGGAGCAATGCAAATCAGTCGAATTAAAGTAGGTAATGCTGCGGGAGAAACATTGAGGACGCAGTGGTCGAATGGATTTCACATCAAAACCCAACGTTTTCCTACCTTTCATTAGCGGCATTACTGACCACATAGGAATAATCTTGGGGAGGGGGGGGGGGGGGGGGGAGAAAAGCGAAAAGCAGATCATCACGGTAGCCTACAAACCCACCTGAAGATACAGGATTACCTAAAATCTGCCAAGGAAGTTAGCAAACCGCTAGAAAAAGCAGCAATTTATAGGATTCCGTTTAATTGTGGGGAGGTGTACGTGGGTACTAAAGAAGGAATGGTCAAAAAACGACTACAAGAGCACAAAGGCAATTGTAGAAGGCGTGAAACTGACAGATCAGCTGTTGCCGAAAATGCTTTGCAACAACGAGAAAACTACGTTCAAATTCATAGGATTTGAGTACTGGTGTCCACAAGCACACAGTGTGAAAGGCTATACAGAGAGGCCACAGAGACTGGAAGACACCCGAGGAATTTCAGTCAGAAGCTGGACGACGTGAAACTGAATGACATTTAGATCACAGTGCTGAACGCGATGTGTACCGGTCTCTCGCCATGGGGTCACAGCGGAGCGGACGACGGCAATCGACAACGACTAACAGCGCTCGCGTATTCACAACGTGTGACGTCACGCCATTGCGCGGCGGCGCCAACGAATTATACGGGCCCTGAAACGAACTTGTGACCTCACACTAGGAGACTTGTCTGCCACACTTCGGGAACGTTCGCCTCTGTGTAGGGCCTGTGAGGAATCAATATTTAACTGAAAAGTTACCCTTTTAAAGTCTAAATTTTATCGTGTGCTGTCGAGGACTTGCATATATTTAAACGCGCAGGTAAGAATAATTTAAACGCGCAGGTAAGAATAATTAAAACTTCCTGGCAGATTAAAACTGTGTGCCGGAGCGAGACTCGAACTCGGGACCTTTGCCTTTCGCGGGCAAGTGCTCTACCAACTGAGCTACCCAAGCACGACTCACGCCACGCCCTCACAGCTTTAATTCCGCCAGTACCTCGTCTCCTACCTTCCAAACTTCACAGAAGCTCTTCTGCGAACCTTGCAGAACTAGCACTGCTGGAAGAAAGGATATTGTGGGACATGGCTTTGCCACAGCCTCGGGGATGTTTCCAGAATAATTGAACTTTCAAGAATAATTAAACTTATCTGAAATAGTTACTCGTTCCCCGCCGGAGGCGGCTGCTGACACTCTGAAGATCTGCAGCATCACGTGCTGTGACGTACGCGCCACGGCCTGTCTTTCTCGTGCTCCTCCACTGCGCGGGAGAACGCATAAATGAAATTTTGCTGCAGTCAGTAACGAGCCAGAAGCTACGATTCCGTTTGAAAATGTTGTCCGTAGATGGGGACGAAACGTTTGGTTTAACTATGAAATCCGTTCGACCTCAGCATACTAGCACGAAACAATTTATTAATTGTGACATTTCCGGCCGTGAAAATTACATTTTACAATTAGGTAATGGGAACAATGAAGGTAGTGAGCTCTGCTGTATGGGCAACAAAATAAATGAAGGCCGAAGCGGAGAGAGTATAAAATGCAGTGTGGCAACAGCATCGCTGGAAAACAGAAATTTGTTAAATGTAATTGTTAAAAAGCCTTTTCTGAAGGTATCTGCAACCTTGTTTGAAAATGAAATAGTTCAGACAAGAGAAGACTAGAAGTTTTAAATGTAAGGTGCTACAGATAATGCAGAAGACTAGATCGATTATCGGACTAGTAATGAAGAGCTACACAGATCAACCAAAATTCCATCAACAAACTTTCAGCGGTTGTTCCGGTATACCTTCTGAGAATTTTGGTGTCGGGTACACACTACATCCGGCGCCTCGTTATAGAGTATTCGATTTGTTACCGCGGTCACCCTTGTTTCTGTGAAATTGCCTTTAGAATACTGAAGAAGGCTGTAAACTGCAGTAACCAAAACGCATCAATAAATCGCCAGTTTGGTTATGGAGGGAAGTATGTACGGATGGGGTTGGGGTTGGTGGACGGAGGGGGGGGGGGGGGGCAAAATTTCAGGGCATAGTTTGACTACAACAAGCAGGTTTAACGGGATATAAGTTGCTATATTCATCAGAAATAATGAGGATTGCACACGACAGGTCAATGTGGAGAGTGAATGAAATCGTAAGTTACAGCAGTGCCGGTGTTATTCGGAAGTACGAAGCAATGTTCCTACACACGTGCATGCATGTCCGAAAGACACAGCCGTTAAGAAATATATGAAATGTATTCGTAGTTGCTAATATGGACAACCATCATCTGTATAATGTAATGACGACAGTGAAAATTGGTGCCGGACTAGTACTCGGATAAGCGGGAAAATTTCATTGTCATTCCATTATACACCTGATGGTTGCCCACATTCGCAACTGCGAATACATTTCATGAATGAAACTAGCCTTCAGACTGAAGGCCTCATCAATTTGAAGGCAGCACTGTAATGCTGCTCTGGACGGCGAATACACGCTATAGTTCACATGGCTCTAAGCACCATGAGACTTAACAACTGAGGTCATCAGTCCCCTAGATTAGAACTACTTAAACGTAACTAACCTAAGGAAATCACACACATCCATTCCCGAGGCATGATTCGAACCTGCGACCGTAGCAGCAGCGCGGTTCCGGACTGAAGCGCCTACAACCGCTCGGCCACAGCGGCCGGCAATACACGCTATCATACGAGTTGGGCGGCGGGCGGTATTTGAGTCGTTTGCCATGGAGCCTCGCGAGGCGGACCGTCTCAAGCGAGCAGGCTGCCGGTGGGCCGCTTTCCTGTCTCCCTCGCGAAGCCACGGCGCCGCTGTGTGCGGCCTTGCCGTGGTATCGACGCGGCTGCCCGCCCCGCCGCGCCGTGCTGTCCATTCAGAATCAATGTTGTGGCCGTGGGCGCCCTCAAAGTGTCCGGTGGCCGTCAATACGTCGCCAAGACGCCGCAGCCGTCCGTCAAGGGGCCCGCTGCATCCAGTCGGGGCGGGGGTGTCCGTCCCGACGCAGGCGTCCTGCTCGCCGGCACCAGGCAGGACGGGAAGGATCTGCCGTGCCTATACTAGTGGTGCCTAAGTTCCTAGCGTTTTTGTTTTGCATGTTGGCTTTCCGGTTGCCATGGGTTTATTTATCGATTTTTGTTATTCATTTGTAGTTCACTGTTGTATTTTCGTTTACATATCATCATATTTTCATTTGGCGATAGTGCATGGAGCTGTGGACGCTAGAAAATGGAGTGCCAAGTGGAGAAATCCGAAATTACCAACATACTCTTCTGTTTGAGTTCAATAGAGGGGTGACAGCAGCGGAGGCACTCAGAAACATTTGCGCCGTAAGTCGGTATAGTGCCACTGAAACTGACCAATGGAAGGACAAATGATGATATCCATCTGGTGGTACACCGAAGGAGTGATGTACCACAAAGTACTTCCCCAAGGTGTAACCATAACTGCCGACATTTATTGTCAACAACTGAGACATCTTGTAGAGGCAGTCCATAAACAACAACCAGGAGGAACGCGTGAACTGATTCTACGCCACAATAATGCCCGCCTGCATTCCACTAGTCTGACAGAAAACACTATAAGGAGATGGACTGGTAAGTCATTCCGCACCTACCTTATTCACCTGATCTTACATCCTCAGATTTTCACCTTTTCCACTCTCTATCGAACAACCTTCAAGGAACTTCCTCTCCGGATGAAAATGCGCTCAGAACACTGTTGGATGAGTTTTTCTCCTCAAAGGCAGGTGTTATCTACTACGGCGGACTCTAAAGTTACCCCAGCGTTGGTACACTGTTTTAGATAGTGAAGAGGATATATTGTTGTCGACTAAAGTCTCTGGTATGTGCCTCTGTTGCATTTATTAAACTTACGGTAAAACGTTACGAACTTACGCACCAACCCAATACTTCATGTTCTGCGGTTAATCGTACCGCATGAAATAAAGCCTTTTTCACGTTCTGACTTGTCCGTGGCAGTTACTAATTTTCGTAAATAGAGTTCCATGTCTCTCATAATATCCTTTATTAATAATGTTACCCACTTCTGAGAAGTAATCCTCCATCCACAGTTATCCTAGCGTGGGAAATTACAACCTTATGACAAAAGGTAAGATACATGCCACCAAGTTTTTACTTGAGCCAGGCCACCGGAAAAATCAACCTGCTGTTTAGCTATTAAGTGGATCGGTAACATTACAGCTTCCTAGTGCACACAAACCTTGTGGGAACATGAAAACAGTGTCAAAAGCTTTCTCTCAGTCTACAAATACTGTAAACGTATTTTCGCCTTTCCTCAACTTACCTTCTAAGAGAAATCGTTGCGTCAGTATTGCCTCGCCCTACGTTCCTCCTGAATCCAAACTGATCTTCCCTGAGGTCGGCTTCCAACAGAATTCGTGTCCGTATTTTGACCCCATGACTTTAAGACTGATAATACCAGAACTTTCACACTGTCAGCAAATGCTTTATTTGAGATTAGAATTATTATATTCTTCCTGAAGTCTGAGGCTACTTCGACTGTCTCTTACATCTTGGTCACCAGTTTGTAACACCGTAAACGCAGATAAATACATTCTGCACCATTCAAAATTTTTTACCGTTTAATATTCGTTGATAACTTGTACTGTACTTCTGATTCTGAATCTGTAAGCTTTATTACAGAAACTATACTTGATACATAATTTGTGTAATGGTGTATTTATTTCTGAACATACACAGGGTGAAGAGAAGTTCGCGCACTCTGACTTTGCAAACGTGAATCCTCACATGCTGACGATACGAAGATGAATGTCACAAAATTTCTTCCTGCGCATATTTCCAGCAGTAAATGGATGTCAAAGATCGGCAATCTGCAACACTGTAATCCACATGTACAGTAATTACACTTTCAGAATACCAATGGGTAGTGGAACAAAGTACGTTTCAACACACATTGTGGGTTGCCTACATCAGGGAAAGTATATATTCAGGGGCAAACCTGTTGTTCTCTTTTGATTGACAGGTTCTTAACATATTGTTCCGCTGAGAGGATTATGACCCCCAGGACATAATGCATCCTTTTGATTGACATATCCTTAACCTATTGTTGCCCCTCCTGCTCCTCCTCCCCCCCCCCCCCCAACCCTCGGGAATCTCCCCTCGCCGATACAAACACACTTTTGATATTAATCTAATTAATTAAATCGATCAATTAACTAAACCCTCCGAATCTGGGAAACTTCCAGCCCCCCTCCTCCCCTCATCCACCACGAAATTGGTGAGTAAGAGACTCAGCTGATTAGCCATTTGGCGGGAAATCGACTGCAGTGTATGGAATATTGTTTAAGCAATTTAGACAAGGTTGAAATATTGTTTAAATAAACAATTTATAGAATACAAGGTGGTGTATAGACTATATTTAGTTAAAGAATTTGTCAGGAAATCGATCGCAGTGTATGGAATATTGTTTGAACATTTTAGACGATGTGTGGAATATTATGTAAACAATTTACGCAATAGAAGATGGTGTTTGGAATATATTTATTTAGTTGAAGAATTTGTCGAGAAATTGACTGCACTGTATGGGATACCGTTTATTTAAATATTTACAAAATACAAGATTGTGTACAGAAATAGTTTATTGAAAGAATTTGTCAGGACATCTATTACAGTACGGAATATTTAAAACATTGCAGCGCTTTTTTTTATTCAGATCGCATATGGAAACACTGAGTAGGCTTAGTTTATATTTGCTGTTGGAGGCAGGGATGTTGCGGCTTTTATTATTTATTTTGTTCACTTTTCGAAGCAAACTGGTGTCTAAGCACAGATGGGAAAATCAGAACAATTACATATCTTAAAGTTTATGACATATTTCGAAACCTACCATCACTTTCTGCTGATAGACGAATTACCAAAATGTCAGCAACAAACAATTTTGTAAAGAACGAGAAACCTACGTTAGCCATATTGCACTGACAAACCCTTCAAAAGTGATCTACAGATCATTATTGGAATGAAGTGTGGTGTAGCAGCTGCCTTTTGGGGTCTCCAGTGCGTTTGTGTATCGCCAAGGCACCGCCACGAAGGTCAAAACTACTCCATGTCCCAATTACAGATCACATTGCTAAACACCACCAAACAAGGCCCGTATATCGTTCTCCCTTGATCTCGCGGACCCCAAACAAAGCATCAAGTGGCGGCATTCTGTTGATTAGGAAATACCAGACTCGCATCCTGTGTCTGTCTTTCTCAAGAGGCGACTCCCTGCTTGTCTGTGTGAACCAATGTCTCTAAACATGCAGATGGAGGTTTTCATGCCTACCCAGAATACGGTGTTTCTATTGGCTAATGCTGGAGGCAAAGGGAGAACTGATGCAATTTCGATCTCAAAAGTAGAGTGAAATAAGCCATTTGCACTACCCTATCAATTTAACTGTGTAACAATTTACAAGAGTCAAATAGATCGATTGAAGCACTCACCCCCCACCTTACCTTTTTTGCAATAAAACATATTTTCAACATTTGAGTATCACACATACAAATATTATGCAAATGAAGGAATGAAATTTCCATTACAAATACATTGTAGCGCTTAATATATCCAAGGTCTTGTATGCACCAACATTTGAGAGCACAGACACCCTCCCCTCCACTACAATGTTCCACTAGTGAAAAAAAATCCTATCGATCACACAAACTACCAATTATGAGGCATGTACCATTCGCTGTCTACAGGATAGATCCCGTCTGAACCAGACGGAAGAGAGACCCACACCCATGCAGGCCATGCCCACCCATACTGAATGCATGCATGCATGCACGCACGCAATACAACTATCGGAAACAATCAACTGATAAATCAGGAATTTGACGTCGCAACAGGGTTTTTAAAATTACTGGAAGGTTCTACTGCATGACTGGACAGAAACAGCAGAAAATATCACTGCAAGACATAGTCCACTGCAACGTATTGAGAAGCACTAAACACAACACATTTAAGCGACAATCCAGTCCGTAGCAGTAAATGTAATGGCTTAATGTTGGAGACAGCTGAAAACACTCGCACATCCCACACACTCACGTAACGGAGTCCACACGCAGTGCGTCCATCCACTCATACACTGCCAGCATTGACGTAAAGAGGTCGGTGAAAATTACCGCCGCAGCCACAGTCGTAGACGGGCATGTATGACGGAGTGCAGCACCCATGGCCATGGAGGGTATCCGGGGATGGTTGGAGTGGTAGGAATTCAGTTGTTATCAATACGTCCAGTGCAAAAGTCCATCATTTTGAATCTTCTTTCATGCAACACACACACGTTCGCTTCCATCATGCTCACACAGCACACTGGTCACTTTGCCAGCCCTCGCTGCCACAGACAAGCTCAGACAGGTGGGCGCATTCTTTGTACGAGGGCTGCCCAGAAAGTAATATACCACATATTTTTTCTTCAACAATTCTTTACTGAGCATAATGAGAAATCAACACATGAAAGAACGGTGATTTATCTACACACCCTATTTTTCCACGTAATCTCAATCCTGTTCTAAGGCCTTCCTCCAGCGCGAAAAAAGGTTGTGTATGCCCTGTCAGTACTAATCCTTGTCCTGTGTGAATCACCTGCTCATCATCCTCAAAAGTCTTCCACAAATGGCGTCTGCCCTAGCGAATAACATCAGCTCGCTGCAACATGTCAGGTGTGACAGCCTTGAATGGTCTTCCAGACTTCTGCAAATCGTGGAGCTCCGCCAAAACGGCCTTCTGAGACCTCATCCTCCATGCCCAGCAACTAACTGTACTTCTGTCGACAGCAGATGCTCGACAGACTTTGCACACGTGTTTATGAATATTCTCCCCGGTTTCTTTCTCTGCAGTGAGAAATTCAATGACGGCACTAACATACATCACCTACAGACGCCATTCTGAAACTTTCCCACAGCTATGCTATGTGTCAGAAATGACGGAAACTTGGCGCGCTCACTCTGGAGACTTCAAATAATACATATGTAACGTTCCGCACTCTTAGCATTGTTTTTCGCGGTGCATTGCTTTCTGGGCAACCCTCCTACAAGTCAGACGCTGAATTAATCTGCTACTTCCAGTTGCCAACTCCTTGCAGGCAGCTGCGGCGCACTGCAAAACAAGCAACTGCAGCTTGGACGTGTACAGTAGTTATAAACAATTCCACCCTGACATAGATCCACCATTTTAAAAACTCTACTCTACCCAGTCCAAGACAGCGATTTAGTTGACAACACACCTTGAATATCTCCGGCGAAATTTAGATTCCTGCCGTTTATCGAGTTATTTTTGAAGAGAGAAGAAATCGGGCAATACACGCATTTCCACGTTACTGAAGTATCGTTACACGCTGTGAAGATCTTGTACGGGACTGGGGGATAGGCTATATTCCCTCTAAGTATTCTTTCATCTGATAGGAAAATACATTTTCTTATCTGTCACGTCCTCCATCACTGGAGCAAAATATTAAACTCATTTCTGGTTCAGGATGGAGTGCTAAGAGCTACCATTGTTACAGGACACCTCCTCACTCTCTGACACTTAAGGTAACAGGACAGAGAAGTCGTAAATGTAAGGTTTATACTACGTATTACTTCATAAGTTTGGTAATACATCTTATTTTATTACAATGGTCATGTCTCCCTGCATGGGTGAGAGATTCAAACACCGTTAAAAGGTACTGCTGCACCAAAAAATGCCAAGCCAAGAATGATATCCGTGGTGCCCTACCCATCGCCTCCACCCACCTGGTGGCATGTCACTGACATCAAATTGATATCCTAATTAATTAAACTGATGAGAGACACACTTCACATGGTGAGTAAATTTTCTTTTTCAGTAGCCGTATTACACTCACCAGATAGCTGACATGAGAATCCCTGGAGGGAAGACGATGACCTTTTCGAGGAAAACTACTGAGAAACAACAACTGAAGCTGACCACAGAACGATGTTACCGTCGGCAACAAATTTTGCGTAAGGACCGCACTATTGAAAAACGATCACAATGACTATGTACTATCACCCTGCAAAAAAACCGGTCTTGGTTCTACAGACACGGACAAGAGTTGCTGGTAGTGTTACAGTTTATGGTAGAAATGCCGCCTGCGATTTGGAATCAAGTCTCTCCATTCAAGCACATACTTGCTTTGGATCCTATGAAGACATCTTTTAATGATTACAGCCACTGGTGAATTATATTCGTGCCACTCTCACATCTCAAAACGAGTCACTTTTTTTGAACCTATCTGCTACAGCAAAACTCCAATGTGGCTTTAGACAGTCCCTCTGCATCTTGTAACTGCTCCTCAGTCTCTGCCCTATCCTCCCTGCAGCTTTGTCCATGTGATCGTCCCAATTTAAGTCAGAACTGAGCAGATGTCAGAGAACTCTACTTTTACCACCTTTTGCAACATGCAGAGAAACATAATGAGCTGAGTTAATGCAACAGGATCCTCTTTTTAAACCACTCATTGGCAATGGGGGTACAGTGTGTAAAGCCAGCACCAAACGAAGCTTTTTCCTGCAGCATGAGGTAGTACTAGAAAAAGATAGTGCAAGCAGTAACGGGAACTGGAAGGAGGATGAAGATTTTGCTACTGCATTGTGGTACATTTCAGAACTACATACTGGTACTGCAGTCCGAATGAGATCAGCGTCCCTCAGGGTACATTCACGTCTGTCAGCCAAACATTCCATCATCATTATTTTGTACCATTCAACGAAGAAAAACTACGAACTATAAAAGCTTCACTGATGCCATCCGATAGAGAACTCTGTAAGATTTTATCTGATCTCTCTCATCCGAGGAGATTATATATATATATATATATATATATATATATATATATATATATATATATATATATATATATAGATATAGAGAGAGAGAGAGAGAGAGAGAGAGAGAGAGAGAAAACAAATACTGTCTATGTACTGACATTTGACCACATATGGTGATCCTATTACATATACAGGTATTGATCCACTTAGTGATCGAAGTCACTTGCATGGATCAGCGTGAAGTTTCATCGCCTGTACTGTAGGAGGGCCATACCGGCCATACCCCACAGACTGTCAGTCACAAGAGGGGGTTCCTATGTTGTTGTTTAATACATTATTTTTTTCTGCTGTAACAAGTCCAAGCAGTTTATGACTACAGCTTTGTACACTGCCATACATTTTGTTTTTTCCACCATGACTTCAAGGTCTGTGTCAGATTTTAAACTGACATTAACATGTTTCAATCCATTGTCTCTCACAGAAAACTGGACGTCGCACAGTGTAAATCCTGTTGGTGCTGCTCCCGTAACACACACACTGGATGACTGAAATAAAAGACAGTCACAAAATAAGGAAATTGGGAAAGTTTTCCAGCATTGCGGAGCGTTTCCAAACAGCTATCCAAAGAAGACTGATCACCTCTACATTTAAACTCATCTTTCACAGTGATTGGGTAGCAGATGGCTCAGTGTTCCGTTTCGACTGATTTCTCAAACTGCGGTCATGTTTGTCATCACTATTTCACTGCTGGCCATCCCCAGAAGGTGTTGCCCCTCCACTAAGACCCTTTCTCCATCTCAAACAAGTGATGTCAATCATTATGTGGTAATCAATAGCATACCAGTGGACGGATGGGATGGAATAAAAGTCGTCGATGTACTATAATAAGCATCACAACTGATACTGTGATAATTTCAGCAATTTTACTAATATTTTTCCCGTAATTTCAATACCGACCAGAGACATGGCAGAATGCTCCCCAATTTCTGTATTAAACTGCCCCTCCATTACTTTGCAAGTACCACTGCTAATGTAGATAGATGACTGTGCAGTACGTCCATTCATTGTTAGTTCTCAAACATATACACCAAAGTGTACCAGACAGTGACCTACATATTTCTAGCACTTCAATCTTAGGGCGTAATTTACTATTAGGATTGCCCATCTATCCCTAAGCGAATGGGAGTCGCAGAGCATTCTTGCATTCTTAGGATACAGTTAAGAGATTGAAAGATGTCCTTGCACTGTCTTTGTCCAATGCTCCCTGCAACACTGTCACCACTTTACTTTGCAGCTGGCCAGAAGTAAACTTCTACATTCCACATCTCTTGAAGGAACAGAGGGAGCTGAGTCAGTAACTGCTGTTCAGTGAACACTGTTCCGCCCCAATCTTACTCACAGCACCCATCCAAGTGCACAAGATCTATCCAGATGCACCCATGTCGAGGAAGTTAGCACCCCTTATCGGTGCATAGTAGACATGAGAGTGTTATGGTGATATAACAGATAATTATGAAGAAGAATGTGTGGTTTATGCATGATGAAGCTCCAGATGGACGTACTTAGAGCATTTTACGTCCATCAGCTGCGCTATCAATTCAGATGTATTGTTCTAGTGTCTGAGTTCAGTACCAAGAAGGTACTGGTAAGAGAGAAATGATCGAGGAACATAAACACATGCATTATTAAGGCTACAGGGTTCTGCAGTTAAGACATGCTATAACAATACAGCAGTGTGGCTTCCGACCTATTAGTCATGTGAAATGCAATGCTCTCAATGTAAGAAACATATCCCCAGCTCATGATATGCATTCGCCATGCAAGTTTCTTTAAGATAAACTATGCTGACAAACTGTAAAGCGATAAAACTACTACCTTAGCTCACCAAAGAAAACATAGATTCTTTGTAACACAAACAATACATAGGTTTCCAGAGGTGTATGACACCTGCTGTTTACGAAGTTCGTACCCGATTATGGTTCGATAACTTACGAGGAAATAAACACTACTATCAGTAGCCCGAGGAGATGTAACAATCTTACCGCAGTCTACCACCTCATCTGGTAACTTTCCTCTTGCACACGGAAGTAACAGTCCGATGATTGGCTGTACTGCTTATGTGGGGTATAATATTGCCGTTTCGCCTGGACGTTAAGTCTCTAGAATACCTCCTATCTCCACTATTAAGGTGTGTATATGTGACATCAGTCTACTCCCCCCCTCCCACTCCTCCAGAACACACAATTTTATTGATTTTCCGAAGTACTCTAATTTTATGTATTCTCAGTAAATTTCCATAATTTTACTATGTTTTCGCCATTTTACATATTTCATGGTATTTTACTCAATTTTTACATAGGGAAGTCGTGAACAAGGGGTGTGCGGTCAGAGTGATGATTCCCCATGGTTCTCTGGGTGGAAGGGAAGTGGAAGTTTACCTTATCCAGTTGCCTGAAGTGGGATACTCCCCCCACCCCCCTTTATAAGTGGATTAAGCCAGCTATATATGTATTGCACTGCATACCATACAACCACTCCTACTTTGAATTTTTAGATAACAACTGTCACTATGACGGAGAGTACAGAACATCATTCATTCCTCCCCCCCCCCCCCTCTCTCTCTCTCTCTCTCTCTCTCTCTCTCTCTCTCTATATATATATATATATATATATATATATATATATATATATATATATATATATATATATATATATATATCCCTGCCTTTCATATCATGTGGTCAATTCTTTCCAAAACTTAGGATCATATGGAGAAATACAGAAGAGAATACACTTGTCACCCGCCTCGTTATAAAAGCTCCCGTCGCTAGGCGAATGCCACAGTGTTGCGCTGGGTCCAGTACACGCAAAGCTGAGGGCGCCGCCGAACCATAAACCAGACTCCCACAGTCAAGGCAGGATTGAACACGGGCTTTGTAGAGCTGCAGCGGATTAGAGTGATCTGCACCCCAGTTGGTGTAGCTCAGGCAGCGGAGGGCACTGAGGTGCTGCCAGCACTTCCGCTTTAGCTGACGAAGGTGAAAAAGCCAAGTCCATCGGGCGTCGAAAACCAGTCCTAAGAATCTATATGTATCAACAACAGTGAGTGGAACGTCATGAAGGTAATGTTCTGTATCTGGATGAACAGTATGACGCCGACAGAAGTACACGACACACGACTTTGTGGCCCAAAACTGGAAGCCGTGGGCAAGAGCCCATAACTGCGCCTTGTGGATGGCTCCCTGTAGGCGCCACTCGGCAACACCAGTACTGGTGGAGCAGTACGAAATGCGGAAGTCTGTGTGCATACAGAGAGGGTGAGATGGACGGCCCTACAGCTGCTGCTAGACCGTTAATGGCCACTAAAAATAGTGATACACTCAACACAGAGTCCTGCGGGACCCCATTCTCCTGGATATGGGGGGAGCTATGGGAGGAACCAACCTGGAAACGGAAAGTACGGAGCGACAGGAAATTCTGGAGAAAAGTCGGGAGCGGGCCTCGGAGACGCCTCCCGTATAATGTGGCAAGGATATTATGTCACCAGATGGTGTCATACGCTTTGCGTAAATAAAAAAAAGATGGCAACAAGGTGTTTACGTCTACAAAAGGCCATCTGAACAGATGGCAGACTCGAGGGACACAAGATTATCAGTGGTAGAGCGACCATGGAGGAAGCCGCCCTGTTATGACGCCAGTAGGCCACATGACTCCAGGACCCAACCGAACTGCCAACACACCATACGTTCCAGCAGCTTACAGAGAACGTTGGTGAGGCTGATGCGCCGATAGCTATCCACATCAAGCGGATTTTTACTGGGTTTTAGCACGGGAATGATGGTGCTCTCCCACCATTGCGATGGGAAGACGACATCGCACCAGATCCGGTTGAAGATGACTAAGAGATATCGCTTGTATTCAGACGAGAGATGCTTAATTATCTGACTGTGGATCCGATCCGGCCCAGGTGCTGTGTCGGGGCAATGTGCAAATGCGCTGAGGAGCTCCCACTCCGTAAATGGGGCGTTATGGGGTTCACTGTGGCGTTTAGTGAACGAGAGGACTTTCCATCCTCCGTTTGAGGGTGTGAAAGGCTGGGGGTAGTTCTCCGACGCAGAGCCTCGAGCATAGTGAAGAAGCTTGCACAGGATAGAGTAGCATGGAGTGCTGCATCAAACCAGTCTCAGGACTCAAGACCACAACCACCACCACCACCACCACCACCACCACCACCACCACCACAACAACAACAACAACAACAACAACAACGTGGTAATATCCCCACTGGAGGATGACGTCATCGTGAGACTGGGAAGGCATGGAACATTCAATGTGGCAGTTTACGCCACAGGGTCACCTGCTACCACCGACTTATTGCCTGAGCAGTTTCTGTCCATTGTCTCTGAGGGTCTGGCGAGATTCAGGTCCTCAGTGGACGCCAGAATCTCCACCTTATCCCCAGATGCAGAGATGGTAGGCAGCGGTGGCGTGAGTGCCACCGCAACTTCCTTGTTCTTAGGGGTCTTCTTTTTCGATTTCTTGCGCTGTTCCTTGGGTTTCCCCGGCTGGGAGGACTTCACTGATTCACTCTCTGGGACTGAGGATGATCGTGAAGCCCTACAACAAGCTGCTTTTGGGCTCTTCAGCCACTGGCAGGTGTCATCTTCCCCACTAGCAGATATCTGGGAAGGGAGTGACCCATGGGACCCCTTCCTAGCGAGAGGAGCCGAAGAAGCCTTACACATCTCTGGCTCAGAAGTGGGGACTGAAATCCCTGATGGTTGGAGGCGTGTTGCTCCCTAAGTAGGTGGTGCAGGAGCAACAGGGAGGGAAGTGCCCCCACCATCAAGGGGGCAGGTGTGGTCTCCCAGTTTTGAGAGGCGACAACAGTTCTCGAAGCGGCGGCATATGAGGTGGTCATAGCCACAGGATGTAGGCGCTAAAATTTCCTCTTAGCCTCAGTGTAGGTCAGTCGGTCCAGGATCTTATATTCCATGATTTTCCTGTCTTTCTGTAAAATCCTGCAGTCTGGCGAGCAAGGTGAATGATGCTCCCCACAGTTGACACAGATGGGAGGAGGGGCACATAGAGTATTGGGATGCGATGGACGTCCACAATCTCGACAGGTGGGGCTGGAAGTAAAGCAGGAAGACATATGGCTGAACTTCCAGCACTTAAAGCACCGCTTCGGGGGAGGGATATATGGCTTGATGTCACAGTGGTAGACCATCACCTTGACCTTCTCGGGCAATGTGTCACCCTCAAGGCCAAGATGAAGGCACCGGTGGCAACCTGGTTATACCTCAGAACTTGATTGACGCGCCGGACGTAATGAACACCTCACTGCTCTAAATTGGCGCGCAGCTCGTCGTTAGACTGCAAAAGAAGGTCCTTGTGGAATATAATACCCTGGACCATATTTAAGCTCTGATGAGACGCGATGGTAACAGAAACGTCCCCCCGCCTTGCCACAAGTGAGTAATGCCTGTGACTGGACAGAGGATGCTGTTTTTATCAAAACCGACCAAGAGCGCATTTTGGACAAGCCCTCCACCTCCCCAAACTTGTCCTCCAAACGCTCCACAAAAAAACTGAGGCTTCATGGACATGAACGATTCCCCATCAACTGTAGTACATACGAGGTAACGGGGCGAATAAGCTTCACTGCCATCCTTAGCCTGGCAATACTCCCGTGGTGTGGCCAGGGAGGGGAACGACTTAGGATCATATTTCTTAGCATTGTAGTTGACTCACCTCCGTAGATGTTCTCCGTAGTTGAGAACGAAACGTCAGGGAGAAGTAGTTCTACAGATCGACCACGGCAACTTAGCCCGGAAGTGTTTATTGATGAAGACGCCGGCCGTGAAAGCCTACATGGAATGATTGTAGTTAGACTTTGCCCGCTTAGAGACTGCTGGTGGCAGACCACCAGCAAGAGATGAAGTACTACACCTCATGGCGTGTCATCTGTCCTGATATGAGGATAATGAATTGCAGCTTTGCTGCGATTTAAAAGTTGTTGCACTTCTTACAGGTCTACAGGCTGGAATCACGAAATATTTCTGCTTTTTGTGCTTTTGGGACAGCCGTGACACCAAGAACCAGTATACAGTCAAGAAATGGCCTATAAGGAAGTCATATGTTCCTGGAAAGGTAAATGTTAACAATAATCCACTGGTTGAGCCATATAAAATCATTTTGCCTCCCCTTCATATCAGTTGGGCCTTATCAAGAACTTTGTAAAAGCTCTGGATAAAGGTGATGCCTTCAGTCACTTTAAAGTTTCCCAAATTAAGTGAGGCAAACCTGACAGAGGGTATATTTGTTGGACAACAAATAAGAAAAATGCTGAAAGATTCAACCTTTGATGCCAAACTCACAGATATCCAAGTAACTGCTTGGTCGTCTCTTAAAGCGATTGTGAAGGGCTTTATGTGTAACAGAAAAGACAAAATCTATGTTACCATTGTGAATGATCTGTTGGACAACTGTAAGAACATGGGGTGTAGAATGTTGCTTTAAATTCACGTTTTACATTCTCACCTTGATTTCTTCCAGGAAAATTCGGGAGCCGCAAGCGATGAGCACGGTGAACCCTTTCACCAAGACATTCTTACCATAGAACACCGTTACCAAGGTCATTGGAACCCTTCGATGATGGGTGACTACTGCTGGGGTCTTGTTAGGGAGAGTGATGAAACGGCAAACAAAAGAAGAGCTCCGTCGCCAGCATTTTTCAAAAACCGAAGACGATTAACGGTGAAACTATCTTCTACACTAATCTGGACCTTTTATTGGCATCATGCCCATATGCACATGCAAAATAATAATGATTTCAAACGTTTTGAAAGTGTATATTTGGTTGACTTAAAGGTGTCAATTTTCGCTGTTACCATTTTTTATTCTGCTGTGTATCTAGGATATGTGACGTCATAGAGAAAAACTGATTTTACCAGTGTATTCAGTAGCCCAAAAATACGTAAATGGGTGCATTTACAGAACAGATGCAGGAAAAAGTTTAAATTATAACTAGTGTTATAGGGCATTCGCAATTTGACGATGCCTAGAAAGGGCTGCATGCCGCATGGAGACATTACCTTCGTAAGTTAGCATAAATATTAAATTTTTTGTTATAAAGTAAATGCTTGGATCTACGACAAAAATCTGATTATTGCATTATACTTTCAATTTAGCTGTCCCATAGTGTATGTATATGTTGCCCTGTGTTATTACGGAAGCTCTCGTCTATTTGATACAAGAAATTTATCAATTCTTAGTGGAAGTACGCTAGCTATTCGAAAGTTGAAACTTTTAAGTTTTATACTTAAACTGAGTACTGAGTTACTGAAACTTCTATGTTTTTACTTAAACTTCTGAAATGTTTACTGGACCTGCTTAAACTGCTGAATGCTTTACTTGTTTTTATAATTTCAACACTGACCTAGAGAATTTTCCCTGACAAATACAACTCAAACTTATTCTATTCATTTATTACCCACAATATTCAAACGCAGCACAATCTGACTGCAAATAATTATCACAAAAGAATGGCCCTGAATTAAAAGAAATCTTAACAATAACTCATACATTTTGTAAGTCACTTACCTTACAGAAAATCTTCATGACACGAACTACAGCAAATACAGCAAGTAGCAACTACATCCAGTTAAAAATATTGTAACTACTAATAGGCATGTGGTTAGCAAAGCAAAGATTTTCTTGCCCAGCAAACAAGGTATTTAGCAGATTTTACCTTATTCATGTGACAACCAGTTCCAAAAATTATCATCAATAATTCCATTTCCCGAACATTAGCAGATACATCAATCATCATTTTAGAATCCATTTCCAACCAATACTACATCTCCATGAAGGACACACGTCCAAATCGTCCGCTCTTGCTAACACTTCTCGCCACCAACACTGCTCACTATTAACTTCTAACTCCGAGTCCGACCAGCCACAGAATCTTTTAAAGGGCGCACAGCGCTGTCAGTGATATTAATGCAGTCTATAGCGCTGTCAACACACAAACAGATATAATCGGGCTGCTTACAAAGTATACACTTGAAATCAATAGTGAACACTAATGTGGGATTGCCCATTCTTCCCCATTATGACGACTTGACATTGTCAATGCTGTGTGTGAAAGTCTGTGGAGGTATGGAAGCCCATTCTTCTTGCGAGCGAAACCAGAGAAGATAGTGACGTTCAACGCTGGGGTACGAGTGAAATCGGCGTTTTAACTGACACCAAAGATGTTCCATTGCGTTCAGATCGGGATTTTGGGCAGGCGTGTCCATTTCAGGAATGTTGCTGTCCACAAACCACTCCCTCACAGATGCTTTTTGACAGGGTGCATTGTCATGCTGATACAACATCGTCTCTGAACTATTCCTCTGGTATACGCAAATACTTTCTAAATATTATTACGATCTGTTGATCGGCAAATGATACGAGCCCCCGACTACCAATGCATTGTGTGAAAACCGTCCAACAATAGCACTTACCATTTCGGCAATATTTGCGGTGCAGGCTTTAGGTGATTCAACCCGTATAAAAACTTTATCTTTGTCTTCTATGCTGTACATTTTGCGATCAGTTCTTTAACGTAATGCCAAGAATTCATATCTAAGCAGATCAATACCTCGTTCAATGCTCGATATTAAATAAATGTGAGCCTCTCGACCCTGTGGAAAGGTATATAAAGATACACCAACGTTCAAAATTTCATGGCCAGGTTTTGTATACATATCCATCTCTTGAAATACTTTCATGATAAAAGACAATAAAACAAATATAGCCTAACTGAGTTTTTTTTTTTTAATTCCTCATAAGCGTTAGTCACACTACGACCGTATCTTATGTTTGAGAATGGCGACGCTTATGCGAATGTAGTTTCTTGCAGCGACATTCTTGAATAAATGCTTCACGGGCTTCTTGCAGCGACCGACTTGTCTGTCTCGAGCTTGCGACCGACTTGTCTGTCTCGAGCTTTCGACGAATTCCGAGCCCCGTCACTTTCAAGAGATTAGATTTCAGTAGGCCGATAGGTAGTTACGGTGGCTGAATCACGTCATGGAGACTAAGGAGTTACTTCCCTATACTGCCAGAGATTATCTTGATGTCTGTGGCAGAAAAACATGTTCTTCGGCCGTAGGCATCCGTGTTATCTCTAGTAGCATATCGGAGTTCCATGATTCTGTGACGTCTCCGCGACGTAATTCGGCCACCTTAGTTACCTAACGGCCTACTGAAATCTTATCTCCTGACGATGACGACGGAATAACTCGTCGAAAACTAGAGACTGACGAGTATGACGCGCCAAGTACTTCATGAAGCATTTATTCAATGGTAACTTTGTGATCTGTCAAAGGCATCTGACTGCGTAAACCATAACATCCTTTTAAGTAAATTAGAATATTACGGTGCAATGGGGAATTCTGTAGACGTGAGGCCCTCAGGAAATGAAAGCGTGGGCAGCAAACGAAGTGCATCGATGGGACACAGGGGAATGATGAACAGCAGCCAGCGGCATCTAGGCGGGATGTGCGTTGGTGTTGCACCGCGCGGCTCGAGAAGCTCTGGACTTCACGAACAAAGGAAAGCAGCTGCGGGTGACTTGCTCACACACACATGTGCCAGCTCCAGAAAGCATGCACTGTTAATCTCTTAGTTCAAGCAAGGAAAGCGTTCGCGGAAAATGTCTTGGCGGACGGAGGCCAAGACCTTCTATTATTAAATTTATTGACACTGAGAAGGAAAAAACAGCAGCAGTGTCGACGGACATGGCGACGGAAAATGCCAGCAAAATGTTTAAGTTGTGCAAATAACGGATGGATGGTCGAAATGTTAAGGGGAGAGGCATTCGGTTACTAGTACCAGGGAGGAATAAGCCAGGTATCCACATTAAACGTTCCAATGAGTACGTGCGTAAACATAGTATTTAAAAGAAGTACTATGAAGAGTTCTTAACGATCTAACTTGGTTTTCGGTAAACGGAACTCGACTTCATTATTAGCAAAATACCCGCAGGCAACCCCTTGAGTGCGAGGTCGCAAAAGGCCAATGATCTTTTGGCACTTTATGACCTCACATGTTGTCTACCATGCAACCACAATATTGGTTGCTATGGCAACAAGGGGCGGGACTTGCATCCAATGGTGAGCAGAGCAAGAGGCTAAAGAGCGCAGTTGAGCTTCTTAATCGACGAGTAACTCGCAACAGTGCTAATAGTGTTGAAACAGAGCTATGGTAACGTTAAACAAAGCAAAGACTGCATTATATGTACAACAAGAGTGCCGAAGTTGACATTTCATCACAAAGGAACCCAAGGAATTTCGCAGACTGAGAAAGAAGTGGCAGATGAAATATTCTGCAAAATGTGTCAATGGAATGTGTGGTGCCGTATACGCTCGATTGTGGACATGAGAAGTAAAATAATGATGATGACGATATGATGATACATGCTTAACATGGGAAAGTGATATTGAAACAAATGTAAAGCTACGTAGTTCAACATTCTAGTCGGACAGGGATGCACAAATCACGTCTCCATTGAAACATGGTAAAGGATAGTCGTCGCCCAAGTAGAGGGTACTAAACATAATTACGTACATGGAAGACCATCTACAGCACAGCAAAAAAAAATTACGAACAGATTTCTACTAAGTTCGCAGTGATAGTGTGAAAGAAAAACTACGGATTTGCAAGGGAGCACAAGGCGTACTTGTTACAAAAACTGGTGTTTGCGCTTTTCAAGGACGCTGGATACAATTTACAGGATGTGCACGACAGTGACCACAACAGTGATACAGAAATGGAAGACAAAAAGATAAGGAAATTTCACACAAATCGTCAACTTGATTATGCACAGCAAACTACGGAATTGGCCTGAAAATTTGTAGATAAGAGAAACAAACTCATTCTATCGTTCAGTAAGGAATTTGTTTTCAACCCCGACTAATCTGGATTTGAAGAACAAATGCATATGAAAGGAATCCTGAAAATTAGAGGTACTAAGAGAGTTGTAACATGATCAGTTAACACCAATGCCTTAACGCTTTCGTATATAATTATTATGCTGACTGTTACTCTGGATGGTGAATTGGCTGGAAAGTTATTTATTTTGGTGCGAGAAGTTGGAGGTACTTTGCCCCCTACGATTCTTTCTCGTGTACGTGATCTTACACGGACTGTGGGAATATTTACGTTACAGCAAGCAAGATTGGGAAAATGGACGTAAGAGAACTACAAATATTGTATGAGCACTGTCTTTGCTTAACAGGTGGTCAAAATAATTTGCTTTTGCTTAACTCCTGGTCTGCGCATAAAAATAAAACCCCTTTAGAGCAAACTATCCCTCCTGAAAAGTGTGTGACATTGCCATCCATACCACCTGGAACCATTGGACAAATTCAGCCTGCGGATATATGTTTTTTCCGTGCCTATAAAACATTATCGCACTATCCGCAGCTGCGCCTTAAAGAATAGTCAGTTTCACGATAAGCTCAATCACAGACTGTTTCGCATTCGATGGCATGCCATCACATTCGATCAGTTCTCATCACCCTGTTACACGAATATGATTCTATATGCTTTATGTAACAGTGGATATCCCTCCCGTATGATTCTGTAATTCCCAAGGAGTTCGCCTCCGATCTTAATGGTGCGAACCTTTGTTATTGTAGCATGCCATTTTTCATTTGATGTTCACGGTGCAAGTTAATGGTTTGTTTTGAGCATTTCTTGATTGTCAGCGATGTCCATTTTGTGAAGTGTAATACATACATCCCGCACAAGGTTGCGCTCTGCACCTCCCGGACACTCATTGTCTGTCGCCATCGTGATGCGCATGGTGAGCCATTAGCAGCTAATATTTTTCCTGTCATAATTGTTAACCCAACACTCAAATGAGCCTTACTAAAAGTTGAACTAGTGACTTCGCATTCAGAAGGTTCCTTGTGAGACAAACTATTCGACCTAGAGAATTTAGTTTTAAAAGGAACTAAGTAGCTTGACTCAAAGAACCTGTAAACGATGAAGCTTAGTTGCTCAGAGAGCGTACTACTCGTACATTACATATTTTACAAAAAAGTTAAGCTTCTGAATTCATGCAGCTAGTGACTTATGACGCGATGTAGATTGACATACATTAAATTGTGAATAAGTTTGAGTATTGCGGAACTAAAGTGCCTTCCAATTCTGAATTTATGTTTGATATGTAGGATGTGACAACACACGGATGTGTCGTGACACACACTGTGGTTATATTTGTTTCTTTCTTCTCGGGTTTAGACACTGGCTGAATCTTCATTTCACCATGTTGGTTAACACATCCCACTAAATTTGCTGTGCGATGTAAGTTTATAAAACCGAGAACATAAAAGTGCGAGCACAACAGTTTAACGCACTGGTCATGTTTTCCCTGATAGTGAAGCCACGAGTTTGAAAGGGGCATATAGGGAAGTACAACTTCTCGCACTCGTTAAAAAATTTCACGATGGTTAAAATATAGTATAGATTTAAGTGTCAGGGAGTCGTTTCTGAAAGTATTTGTATGGAGCGTAGCCATGTATGAAAGTGAAACATCGACGATAACTAGTTTGGACAAGAACAGAATAGAAGCTTTCGAAATGTGGTTCTACAGAAGAATGCTGAAGATTAGATGGATAGATCATATAACTAATGAGGAGGTATTGAATAGGATTGGGGAGAAGAGAAGTTTGTGGCACTACTTGACTAGAAGAAGGGATCGGTTGGTAGGACATGTTCTGAGGCATCAAGGGATCACCAATTTAGTATTGGAGGGCAGCGTGGAGGGTAAAAATCGCAGAGGGAGACCAAGAGACGAATACACCAAGCAGATTCAGAAGGATGTAGGTTGCAGTAGGTACTGGGAGATGAAGAAGCTTGCACAGGATAGAGTAGCATGGAGAGCTGCATCAAACCAGTCTCAGGACTGAAGACCACAACAACAGTTAAAATGAGAACATAGGAACTCTTACCGGTGATATTACGAAGCACCGAAGTCAGGGAAGCATCGAACACTACTATCACTTTCTTTGAATGGAGACGTCAACTGACAGGAATCTCCTAAAAAATAACCACTGAGGTGAATTTGCGTAGTAGCTCTTGTGCACAAGAAATTCAAACGTGGAAACGTTTCAACATTATCTTTATTATCATTATCATTACAATAAAAACAGCAAGTGTTATCGCTATTCGGAATGTAACGTCACTTGACGTACCACAGATACGGCCTTCATTGGTCTGTCGACAATCGAAGTTTACGTAAATGATGAGCACATGAATGGGCTTTGCACACAACTGGGCTTGTGTGACCCTAGCGCATGCCTGGCAAGCGATATTTACCAGGTTGTATTTTGGCCACAATCAATTTGGATGGAGATGTAGGTGACAGGATCGTTCTGTGCACCTTCCTTGGTTTTGGGTTCGCATGATTGGTTTTTGGTCAATTGCACATTCAGTAAAGGTGTTAATGAAAAATTTTCAGTGACATTAATCGTACCAGACTGTGGAATCATTTTGTGATTGGATACTTACTTTATCCATGTATAGAGTAAGGACCATTTCATCACAGCCCGAAGAACGTATGATTTTGTTACACTGATCTAAACTCTGACCTGAATCTCGTCCAACATATGCCGTTCGACCCTAAGCGCCAGTTGAGTGTCACGATGTCATTTCCATCAAAAAACCTATCAGCAATCACTCAACATTTATTAGCACCAAACGAAAATTTGTGCAGTCAGAATTCAGCGAGACGTTTATAATGACGACTAATTACCTTACGACTGCAAGGTGTTAAATTCTCAGCCTGGTAAAAAGGGAATAATGTTTGTTACTAACTACATTGGTGGATGTTATGCAACAATACAAATCAAGCGTCACTTTGATCTAAGGTACAGCTGGTTTATATGAATTTTTACTCGCACTGTACACGTTCATTCAAGTGGATACAATGGAGTAATGTGTACTTAGGAAATTATTTGTTTTACAGTGTTTCTCAAAACGAAAGTCAGTGACAATTTGTAAGAAGTCCGCTCATTCATTTTCAATTGCTAACAAAAGGACGTCGAAATTCAAACATGACCGTCCTCTTGAAACTGATCCAAAATTATAATCACAACAGAAAATTTCGAGAATATGAACAATAATGTAACCACCACACAGAGCCAACATGCACCACAACAGTACTAGTTTATATGCCTGCTAGGTCCGCAGATGCTGAGCATATTGAAACATTGTATGATGAGATGAAAGAAGTTAGCACCTTTTATTTTAAACAAGTATAATAGACTAATCACACTGCCCAGCTCTACTTGTATCAGGAGATTCGTCAGAAATATTAAATGCGTGTAAGTGCACATGGATATTGCTAGGTATCGGCCTGTCCACGCAAATTTTTTTCTGTTTACATGGAGGCTCTCTTAGCCGATCATCATCCCGGTGATTCAAGTCACGGATCACACAGAAATACCTAAGCAATCTTTGACCTCGAGCTGGGAAATCAAGAAGTATGGCTTTCCATGTTCGACAGCTCTTGGAAGTGAGAAGAAGAACCAACCACAGATCACCTCCCGAAATACACTTAGTGGACTCAGCAGCGCACACTAAAAAGTTGTTAAATACTGATATAATGCCTGTTAAGAAATGTCTCTCTTTTGACAGCTGTAGTGCTTATTTTTTGAAAGTAATAGTTTTGTAATATAATTTGTTCGCCTTTATGTATTATTCCTACCTGAAGTATCTGCGTTTGTTTCATGTATGTAATAGGATCGCGTGAAGACATGTAATATGCCGTTTGCGTTGCTCCTCAAACATGTAATTAAATAAAACAATGGTAACTGAATAAAAACCCGTGCCTAGGTTTAACTAAGCAGTACACAACCGAGAATAATGCAGGAGTTGCAGTTGTTTGCGAGTTATTTGGAATATTTTTCGCATTACCTCCTATTGTGTGGGAATACCTTTCAGGTAGAAGCGGCCACGGCGTGCAGATCCGCCAGGAGTAGTGTCCAGTGTGGTTGATTTTACGTGGCAACACAACGCGTCTCAGTATTTCAAAACGGTCATCATCGGCGCCTTACTAGACGTCGTTAACTCCAATATTCTACTCTATGCAAACCGTAAGCCACGTTCAAGCAGCGCTTGCCAGTGCAACAGTTTCGTTGCTTGTATTCCGGGTCCATCTCCATACAGCAAGCACAGTGGTGGGCAGAACTTAAAGGATAAAAGTACGTTTAGCATGATGAGTCACTGCCAAATAACATAGTTTGATGAAACTGCGGAAGTATAGTACGGACAGTAACTGAAAGAAATACGCAGTGAGACGATAAGAATTGACACTTTAATTCGAAGACAATGATTACCCTGAACTCACCGCAACGATGATGGCCCCCTGGATATTACAACATGGTTCTTAACAGGTTGTGTCATCACCTCGAACGGGAATGCATGCTCTGCAACGTGCTGCCATGCTGGCCATAAGGTTGGTGCAGAGTTCTCGTGGTACGGCATTCCATTCCTCTACCGGCGCGGTAGACAACTAATGGATGCTCATCGGTGTTAATGGACATGCTACAGGACGACTCCCCAACGCATCCCACACTTGCTCGATGGGATTTAAGTCGGGAAAACGGGTAGGCAGTCCATTCACCGAATACCTTCGATGTTCCAAGAGCTCCTCCACCTTCGCTCCTGGGTTGTTATCTATAAAATATGTCAGGACGATTGCACCCCTGATAAGAGGCGCATGGGGAAGTAGCGAAGTATCACAATAACACTGACTAGTGAGTGTACTGTGTTCAAAGATCTGGAGATCAGTACGCCCACACAGCACTGTGGGTCCCCACACATAACACCGAAACGATCTAGTTAGACGATGCTGGATGTACCGTCATATGCGGTGGTAAATCGTTATGCACCCAGGGACATGATCGTTTTGGTGGTCGAAGTGGGAAGGCATAATGTTGCATTGGAATCCTGGCCTCCAAATCTTTTAACACGGACACTCATTGGTCAACTTTACTGTGACACGTACTACTACTCCATGTGCGTATTTTCATGGATGATAAGGAGCGACTGCCCTGAACAGCGTAGGTAGAGTAGTTCTTGGAACGATAGGATATTCGGCAAATCGGCAACTCCGCCCTTCCCCCCACCCCCCAAAGTAAATCACATCGAGCATTTGTGGGATGCTTTGGGAAGTCGCACTGCAGCACATCCAGCAGTTGTCACACGCGCTGCTGGAGGAATGTGGGAACATGTTGTAGAGCATGCAGATTAGATTAGTACTTGTTCCATAGATCATGAATACGACACTTCGAAATGATGTGGAACGTGTCGGGTTAATAAAAGGTGTCTATACAAGATATTACATTAGACAAAATATTAAATGACTCAATATTTTTAATTTTTTTTATTTTTTTTTGTGGGGGTTGGGAAATTACCCACTTACTATATCCAAAAATTCATCTAATGAGTAGAAGGAGTTGCCATTAAGAAATTCTTTAATTTCCTTTTAAATGATATATGGCTATCTGTCAGACTTTTGATGCTATTAGGTAAGTGACCAAAGACTTTTGTGGCAGCATAAATTACCCCCTTCTGAGCAGAAGTTAGATTTAACCTACAGTAGTAAAGATCATCCTTTCTTCTAGTGTTGTAGCCATGTACACTGCTATTACTTTTGAATTCGTTCGGATTGTTAATAACAAATTTCATAAGTGAATATATATACACTCCTGGAAATGGAAAAAAGAACACATTGACACCGGTGTGTCAGACCCACCATACTTGCTCCGGACACTGCGAGAGGGCTGTACAAGCAATGATCACACGCACGGCACAGCGGACACACCAGGAACCGCGGTGTTGGGCGTCGAATGGCGCTAGCTGAGCAGCATTTGTGCACCGCCGCCGTCAGTGTCAGCCAGTTTGCCGTGGCATACGGAGCTCCATCGCAGTCTTTAACACTGGTAGCATGCCGCGACAGCGTGGACGTGAACCGTATGTGCAGTTGACAGACTTTGAGCGAGGGCGTATAGTGGGCATGCGGGAGGCCGGGTGGACGTACCGCCGAATTGCTCAACACGTGGGGCGTGAGATCTCCACAGTACATCGATGTTGTCGCCAGTGGTCGGCGGAAGGTGCACGTGCCCGTCGACCTGGGACCGGACCGCAGCGACGCACGGATGCACGCCAAGACCGTAGGATCCTACGCAGTGCCGTAGGGGACCGCACCGCCACTTCCCAGCAAATTAGGGACACTGTTGCTCCTGGGGAATTGGCGAGGACCATTCGCAACCGTCTCCATGAAGCTGGGCTACGGTCCCGCACACCGTTAGGCCGTCTTCCGCTCACGCCCCAACATCGTGCAGCCCGCCTCCAGTGGTGTCGCGACAGGCGTGAATGGAGGGACGAATGGAGACGTGTCGTCTTCAGCGATGAGAGTCGCTTCTGCCTTGGTGCCAATGATGGTCGTATGCGTGTTTGGCGCCGTGCAGGTGAGCGCCACAATCAGGACTGCATACGACCGAGGCACACAGGGCCAACACCCGGCATCATGGTGTGAGGAGCGATCTCCTACACTGGCCGTACACCACTGGTGATCGTCGAGGGGACACTGAATAGTGCACGGTACATCCAAACCGTCATCGAACCCATCGTTCTACCATTCCTAGACCGGCAAGGGAACTTGCTGTTCCAACAGGACAATGCACGTCCGCATGTATCCCGTGCCACCCAACGTGCTCTAGAAGGTGTAAGTCAACTACCCTGGCCAGCAAGATCTCCGGATCTGTCCCCCATTGAGCATGTTTGGGACTGGATGAAGCGTCGTCTCACGCGGTCTGCACGTCCAACACGAACGCAGGTCCAACTGAGGCGCCAGGTGGAAATGGCATGGGAAGCCGTTCCACAGGACTACATCCAGCATCTCTACGATCGTCTCCATGGGAGAATAGCAGCCTGGATTGCTGCGAAAGGTGGATATACACTGTACTAGTGCCGACATTGTGCATGCTCTGTTGCCTGTGTCTATGTGCCTGTGGTTCTGTCAGTGTGATCATGTGATGTATCTGACCCCAGGAATGTGTCAATAAAGTTTCCCCTTCCTGGGACAATGAATTCACGATGTTCTTATTTCAATTTCCAGGAGTGTATATTGTGAGGCCACAGTGAAGATTTCTAGCTCTTTAAATAAGTGTCTACAGGATGATCTTGGATTAGCTCCAGAAATTATTCTGATTACACGCTTTTGTGCAATGAACAGTCTATTACTCAATGATGAGTTACCCCAGAATATGATGCCATACGAAAGCAGAGAATGAAAATAGGCGTGGTAAGCTAATTTACTCAGATGTATATCGCCAAAATTTGCAATGACCCTAATAGCATAAGTAGCTGAACTCAAACGTTTCAGCAGATCCTCAGTGTGTTTTTTCCAGTTCAACCCCTCATCAATGCATACACCTAGAAATTTTGAATATTCTACCTTAGCTACCGATTTCTGATCTAAGGCTATTTTTATTAATGGGGTCATTCCATTTACTGTGTGAAACTGTATATACTGTGTTTTGTCAAAGTTTAATGAGAGCCCATTTGCAGAGAACCATTTAATGATTTTCTGAAAAACATCGTTTACAATTTCACCAGTTAATTCTTGTCTGTTGGGTGTGATAGCTATAGTTGTATCATTGGCAAAAAGCACCAGCTTTGCATTTTCATGAATATAGAATGGCAAGTCATTAATATATATTAAGAACAGCAGAGGACCCAAGACTGAACCTTGCGGCACCCCATTCTTGATCGTTCCCCAGTTTGAGGAATCACCAGTTTTTTGCATATTATGTGAACTGTTTATATCAACTTTCTGAACTCTTCCAGTTAGGTATGATTTAAACCACTGTCCCATTCATACCACAGTACTTGAGCGTGAGCCATCCGTGATGATCACACACCGTATACAGAATCTCGTCCCGCCCGCCGTCGCGTTTTGTAATGTCCAGGGGGACCATCATAAATTGCGTTGACTTCCGTGTAATTACTGTCTTTGAACAGAAGTGTCATTTCTGCTCGTCTCATCGAGCTATATTACTTGGCAGTGACAATGCTTAAGCTACTTTCATCCTCAAGTTTCGCACACCAGTATACTACCGTGTCTCTGACCGCCATTTATCATCTCTTCAGTCATTTGATGTCTCGTAGAAGCAAACAGGTGGTGACAACACTAGACTATTCGCACGGCATGTCATGTCAGCTGCTAGAAGGCAGTGGGTGGTTCATGAGACCCTGCCGCGTGTGATCTCGGCCACCGGCCTGTTCTTCCTGTCCGCTTATCGGACACGACACATGTGATGCGATAACCGGTGCCTCGTATCTAACGCTGAGGGCGTAGTGCCTGTCCTCCACCTGCCCTCATCTCATCGATTCCGTGAACTCTACTTAAAGAGAAAGGAAGAACGAGACGGGAGTATGATCTGGAAAGAAAACGAGTGATTGACGGAAACTGATGAAGAGTGGCCTCCAAAATAACAGTCGAAGATTCTGGACTATCTAAAAGCCGTATGAACCACTAGGAAACAGAAAATTACTTATCACCGCCTAAGTATTATGAATAATGTGTTGCTGAACTTCGATAGTCATTTATCACTAGCGACGACTGTATATTTTAAGTGCTCACCGATTCTTGATTAACTTTAATCGATACTGTATTATCTATAGTTTTCATTTTGAGCATTTATTAGAAATCGTTGAATAAACTGAAATTAAATTCAACTAAGAGTTCGCTGATATGCTGAAAGTGGTACGGGACTCTCTGGGACGTATGGCGCAGTTCGGCGGTGAAACGCTTCCTGGCTCGTCTAGTGTGCTTGAGTGGGCGCTTATACGAGAGTGTCTATTCATTTATGAAGTGCTGATTACTGCTGCTTACGATATTGGCTGGGATGACCGAATGGTCCCAGGCGGCAAGCCAGGCCCTCCGAGTTCCCACCTTTTGGCTATCGTTTCAGATGATGTTATGATAAAACTTGTGGTATACTGGAAGAAAGAAGTAAAAATAGGCTTTAATTACTGCTGGACGCCGGGGTCATAGCGACAGAGCACAAGCTCAAATTAATCAGCGATGGAGAATGAAATTGGCTGCATCTTTTTGACAGATTCCCAAAGTCGCACTGGGCGATTTAGTGTAGCCACGGAACGTTACGACACGTCCCAATCCCATCCTTTGGTCAGAACGGAAGATTTCAGAAATATTTACTGCATCTACGGACCTTATGAGTTAGGTTTGAGCTGCAGTTGATCAAGAAATTGCCGGCCGGTGTGGCCGTGCGGTTAAAGGCGCTTCAGTCTGGAACCGCGTGATCGCTACGGTCGCAGGTTCGAATCCTGCCTCGGGCATGGATGTGTGTGATGTCCTTAGGTTAGTTAGGTTTAAGTAGTTCTAAGTTCTAGGGGACTGATGACCACAGATGTTAAGTCCCATAGTGCTCAGAGCCATTTGAACCATTTGATCAAGAAATTCGTTAGGGACTCAGCGAGACGTGCGTATTTTGTCGAAAGGGGATAATGTGTGCTTTCTAAGGTTTCCTCGGCATATAATAATAATAATAATAATAATAATAATAATAATAAGTCGTCGGGAGAGGATGGAACTGTAGGTGAGCTACTGAAGATCCTTGGTCCGAATTCCTTAAGAGAGATCATTCAAAACACCCAAAAAATTTAGCAGACAGAAAATATTCGATATGATTAAAAATGTGAACTAATTCATCCAGTTACAAAAAGGGGGGAGAGATCAGATGTAAATAACTACAGATGCATTTCTCTTTTGCCGGTCACTTGCAAAATTTTATCCGCGTGTCTACAAAAGAGGGCACAAGAATAACTAGAACATACAATTTCAGATTACCAAGTAGGCTTTCGACCTATTAGATCGTGCCCAGAATAGATCTTTAATCTTAAAACTATTTTAAAAATTAAAGCAATCAGATCGAAACAAATAGTTTGCACAATCATCGATTTTATAAAAGCATACGATTCTGTAGATAGACAATCTCTATGCAATTTTCTAGAAGAACGCGGACCAGACACCAAAAGCCGAAAACTTACCGAACAAACACTGACAGAAACGAAACCAAAAATTAAATTCACAGAAGAAATTTCGGAACCATTATTAGCCAGAACAGGAGTAAGACAAGGAGATGGGACCATGTCACTACTATTCAACGTTTTAGACAAAGTAATGAAAGAATGGGAAATGAAACTCAGAAAACAAAACTCCTGAAAGTCAATAGAATTAGGAAGAGGTAAAGGACAGCTTAACGTTCTTTATTTAGCGTTTGAAGGCGACTTAGCGAGCCTAACCGACAGTCCCGATACAGCAGTAAAACAAATAGAGACCCTCAAAGAATGTGCTGAGAAGGTTGGCCTGCAAATCTCATTTGAGAAGACTGAATTCATCTGTTTCAAGTTGGGTATTCCGGAACTTAAATTATGGTTAAATGTTCAGAGTCAAACACTAAGTATCTCGGTGAAATTCCTGAACCACCAGGACTAGAAAGAATAGCACGAAAAAACAGATTGCAGAAAATCAAAAAAGCGTCCGGACCTGTTCAAAATTTGTGTAGCAAAAATGCCTGTGAAAAGGCACATAAAATCGGACATTACAACACGGTAATCAAACTGACAGTCACATATGCATGTGAAACTCTCTCACTGATTCGGAAATTAGATTTACAAACAATTAAGAAAGTAGAGAGAAAGATTATAAGAAAAATTCTGGGACTACGATACACAGAACTTGTATACAAACTGCAAAGTATCGAGACAACAGAAAAAGTATCAAACATCGAAACTGACATCAGAAATGAAGTTGTATGGACACCTAGACAGATTACCTGAAAACAGTCTAGTAAAACGTTTATTTGACTATGTGACATGACTTAAAGCATCAATTCCCTGCGTAACTGAAGTTAAGAAAGATATGACAATAGCAAAAATCGACATAACAATCACATCAGACAGGGATGCAGTGAGAAGCAAAATTGACAAGTGGAAGTTGACTCCACAGCCGCAACCAAACCCATACCGACCAAGGTGGACTGAAGAAAGAAAGAGGGGCTTCGATCGAGGAGAACATGAAATACTGGAAAAATAAGAACCTTACGAAAGATAGAAAATCACCTGCTAATCGTACTCCAATGGGTACATACGCTAATAATAATAATAATAATAATAATAATAATAATAATAATAATAATAATGTTTTGAACATATCTGCGTATTACTTTAAAGTCGAAAGGTGCTTTCGGCTGTTAAATCCGACGTATAGTGGTGAACCTGTCGCGACTTTATACGGATTGGATATTGATCCAGTGCCAGCCATCGGACGACAAACTTCTAGGAATGGTCCGGCGCACTGTTTGTAAGTGCTGGGCCGCCCTCTCAGGGTCCCTCGCCAGCAACACTGCATTTGTCGTCACTCCGCTGCGCTAGTCAGTCACGCCCATCTTCGTTCAAGGCTTACCTATCGCCGGTTTGGGACACACACAATTGTTTCTCATGACACTGTTTTCAGTGTAGCGAATTTTGCGATATGAGTAAGTACTTTATTTTTCTTAATAACGGCCGAATTACGACACTGACTTCGGTTCTTTAATGCAGTTATGTTCTTTTTGTATGGCACTGGACTGAGCCTTCGATGACATCAGTGACATAACATGTGTGGAACTTGATGAAGCAGTAACACGATAACAGTACCGCGAACCACTCTCCCGCCGTCAAGACGTCGCATACATGCCTGCCCTACTGTACCAAATGTAAGCGAACACAACTTTTAGTGTTGACCACATTTCGATTATGCAGCTATCTTTGGTGCATCGGCGGCGTAAGGTAAATATTTCTTTTAAAATGTGACCGAAGAGTTTTTACCCATTATGATTTGTGATATACACTGTATGATCAAAAGTATCCGGACACCCCCAAAAACATAAGTTTTTCATATTAGGTGCATTGTGCTGCCATCTACTGCCAAGTACTCCATATCAGCGATCTCAGTAGTCATCGGACATCGCGAGAGAGCAGAATGGGGCACTCAGCGGAACTCACGGACTTCGAACGTGGTCAGGTGATTGGGTGCCACTTGTGTCATACGTCTGTACGCGAGATTTCCACACTCCTAAACATCCCTAGATCCACTGTTTCCGGTGTGATAGTGAAGTGGAAAAGTGAAGGGACACGTACAGCACAAAAGCGGACAGGCCGACCTCGTCTGTTGACTGACAGAGACCGCAGACAGTTGAAGATGGTCGTAATATGTAATAGGCAGACATCTGTCCAGACCATCACACAGGAATGCCAAAGTGCATCCGGATCCACTGCAAGTACTGTGACAGTTAGGCGGGAGGTGAGAAAACTTGGATTCCATGGCCGAGCGGTTGCTCATAAGCCACACATCACGCCGGTAAATGCCGAACGACACCTCGCTTGGTGTAAGGAGCGTAAACATTGGACGACTGGTGGAAAAACGTTGTGTGGAGTGATGAATGTGGCGGTCCGATGGCAGGGTGTGGGTATGGCGAATGCCCTGTGAACGTCATCTGCCAGCCTGTGTAGTGCCAACTGTAAAATTCGGAGGCGTTGGTGTTATGGTGTGGTCATGTTTTTCATGGAGGGGCTTGCACCCTTTGTTGTTTTGCGTGGCACTATCACAGCACAGGCCAACATTGATGTTTTAAGCACCTTCTTATTTCCCACTGTTAAAAAATCAATTCGGGGATGGCGATTGCATTTTTCAGCACGATCGAGCACCAGTTCATAATGCACGGCCTGTGGCGGAGTGGTTACACGACAATAGCATCCCTTTAACGGACTGACCTGCGCAGAGTCCTGACCTGAATCCCATAGAACACCTTTGGTATGTTTTGGAACGCCGACTTCGTGTCAGGCCTCACCGACCGCCATCGATCTCTCTCTTCAGTGCAGCATTACGTGAAGAATGGGCTGTCATTCCCCAAGAAACCTTCAGCACCTGATTGAACGTATGCCTGCCAGAGTGGAAGCTGTCATCAAGAGTGGTGAGCCAACACCATATTGAATTCCATTACCGATGGAGGGCGCCACGAGCTTGTAAGTCATTTTCAGCCAGGTGTCTGGATACTTTCTGATCACATAGTGTAAGTACAAAACGTTGATTTCTTATGTTTCATGTTAAGTGAGAGAGGATCGGACAACACGGCCGCGAATAACTCCTTGGGAGTCAAATCATCGCTGCGTCAGCCAGATGGCCAGCGACTGCGAGAAGATACCGCCGTTTTCTTCCCATACACTGTGACCACCGTCAGTGTATTTGTAAAAAAAATTGAATGAAAAGTATGTACGAATTTAAATTTTGCTTATGTACTGTCCTCATGTTATATAGTGCCTTGAAAGGTTGTTTCTCATTTGATTTAGTGTAGATTACCACACATTTCGTATTTGTGATTTTAATACTGCAAAATACGAAATTTAATGTTTCATTTGTGAAAAGTGAAGAAGTTGCGACGTGTGAACAATATACTATCATATTAACATATACCACACACTATCTATGTCATGGAACTTCTTTGAAGTAGAGTAACATTCCGGAAGTTGAGCATAAAGCACTTGACACCTTGACGCTGTAGCACCGAAGTAAACAACCAATCCGATGCCGTTGTACGTCGCTGTAGAAACTGCAGAACCATCCGAATCCTAATAATACGAGTGTTGGAACTTAAATAGTGGCAACTATTTATTCACAGCCGATACGAAAGAGTTACATGTCTGCACCTGTTACTGTCCTTAAGTAGTCACCAGCGTTGCGTAGAACCCGTTGCCAGCGATGTGGAAGGCGTAGCGTACCGTTAGCAGAGCCTGTTCTGTTGATGGTACGAATGGAGCGGTCTACTGCCTGTCGAATCTCTGAAACAGTTCTGAAGCGAGTGCCACGAAGTGGTTCTTTCATCTTCGGAATCAAATCAAAGTCACAAGGACTTAAGTTCGGGGAGTGTGGTGGATGGCAAGTACTTCCCAGTCGCATCGACCGAACAAAGCAGTCACAGCTTGTGCTGTATGACACCGCGCACTGTCGTGCAGAATGATGGGTGGGTTGCTCAGGAAGTGTCGCCACTTCTTTCGCAAAGCTGGTCGCAGGTGATGCCTCAAATACGAACAGTAATACTGTGCATTGACGGTCTGCCGTGGAGGAACGTAATGCGTTACGATAACACCATCACAGTCGTACACGAGAATCACCGTAACTTCAGACCGCTGCATCCAAACCATCAACAGAACAGGATCTACTAACGGTATACTACGCCTTCCACAGCGCTGGCAACGGGTTCTACACAACGCTGGTGACTACTCTGTAGAACAGTAACAGGTGCAAACATGTAACTCTTTTGTATCGTTTGTGAATAAATACAGTAGTTGTCAATATTTAAGTTCCAGCCCTCGTAAATATTCTCGGTGAGAACCTGCAGACAGAAATTATACCTGTATACGGCTACATAACTAGATATAACTATAAGAGATATGAGATTCGAAGTAGGCAAGCACAAGGTCACATAAAACGAGGTATATCACGGCATACTCGGATACGGTTAGTATTTATAACCGCTAAAAGCCTATCAGCCTGTGCTGTGCTGATGTGGCAGTCAAGACAGTTTGCTAACTACGCTATTCGGAATTTCACTAGCCGAAGCTGTGACACGGTTGTTATGCACGGAAAACGAACAGTTACTCGCGGCAGTTGTGCGTATGAACACGCAGCCTTAACGGCCGCATTTTTGGTTGATCTGCCGGAACTTCTGTGCTAAGCAATTACGGAACTAATAGCTTATCTACAGGAAGAAATGAAATGACTAAACATAGTATAGATGCTATTTCGAAAAACGCATATTATTGTTTGCCACTGAATATTCACCCGCATGTACATCACTAGTCCGCAAGTCACACTTACATGCCTGACAGAGCGTTGTTCAAACCACTTCCCGACTATTTCTCTACAGTTACGCTCCCCAACAGCGCGTGGGAAAACTGCACACTTAAATCGTTTCGTACTGGCGCTGATTCCTCTTTATTTTATTACGATGATCATTTCCCCCTACCTACCCTGTCGACAATTAAGCTGTATATGAAGGGCCAGGAGGGGAAGGGGAATAAAAGAACAGTTAAGTCACTTTTTTTCTAAACTGAGTTCTAGCTACAGCTCGATTCAGACTGATCATACACATCTCTTGACAGGCTGAATATGAAAAAGCCAAGCGACTCCACAGATATTAGCAGTCAATGTTTTGTTCTAACAGGAAACAACCTGGTAAGTCCATTATTCAGGGGAAAGAAGCAACCAAGTCGGTGGTGACTCTTCCAGTCCTCCGGGCACGAGAAAGCAGAGCAAACAATTCTTATGCAATTCCTTTTCCCCACGCCCAGTAAATTGGAGGCAAGGAAAAACAAAAAGAGGGTGGATACCTGCACAGACGCTGCAAAAAGTGTATCCTTGCCGAATATAGCACCCAATTACACTTGCTTTAAGCGGTAACTTTCGATGTATTCGTTCAGTATACATGTTCCTGCAACAGACTAATCTTTTTTTGCGTGTTTATGCTCACTGCATTGCGAAAATGGCTGCAAATGAAGTGACGTCATTCCTTTTTAACTCCGTCATAAATGCCTTGAGTGATGACAATGAACTCTATACAGGGTGCCCCAGGAGGAGTGGTCGATATTCAGGAATATGACATGATCGATCATTCGAAGCGAAAACGTCTGGTGAACATGGGCGCTAAAATGCATATCTTAACAGCTATGAGCATTTGCTCAGTAGAAAAGATGTTTTTGACAGTAGCGAAGATGAAATAGTTTTCATAGCTCTTAAAGTATGCACTTTACAGCTCAAGTTTACTGTACTTTTTTGATTCGAATGATAGTTTCTGTCATATTCCTGATGGTGACCATTCCTCCTGGGACGTCCTGTATATTATGTGATTCTGCTGGTGGTCAAAATAAGGGTATCATCGCTTTCCCTTCATTAATTATGTAACTCTCAATCAAATTAGTGACCTGAAGAAGATCAAAATTATATTCCCTGCACGTGGCCACGGAAACAACCGAAGATTTCAAGGAAATGATAGAAGCATCCAGATACTAGCCACCTCTTTTGACTGTGGTTAATGTTAATTAAGAAATGGAAAACACTGACTCAAAGTACGTCGCAGAATCCCTTTCAAAACTCAGCCTTTTAAGGTGGTATCCTCTGAATCCAGCCACTGCCGTACGTTGAAATATCAGATGACTCATAGGAAGAATGCAAAATGGAATCATAAAGACACCATGGCAATAGCAATGGCAACTAACGGATGGGCTGTTTGAACTGCCCATATCCGCTTATAATATGTTAAACGTAATGTACATAAAATGGACCCTTACCCAAACCCTATTGAAACTCTCCAGCAAGGTGTGCACTCACGCGGTGTTCGCATGAACTCCTTCAAAGGCAGTTAGTGATTCATGTAGAGTGCGTGACAGAAGCAGCTTCGTCTCTGACAGTCCTGAATCTTGTGTTTCCTTTCTTCAGGAAAGGTGAGTTTTTGGAGTTACAGAAGGTGTTCCACGGCGAAGTACAAGTATAAGAAAACAGTTTTTTTTTAATAACAGAATGGCCTCATTCTATACTTTATCTTGAATTTGTTGGATATATTTACAGCAAATGTAGTTTTGGAAAACACGCGCCATTTGCAGTGCCCACGGTTTTCCTAATACGGCCCTCTTGCCAGTTCTAATTATGACCCTGGGTCCATATTTGGATAAGTATCTTTATGTAGTTGCTGTTCCTATTCTCAGATGACAAAAGACGAAACAGAGATAAAAATGCAATGATCAGTGCGATTCAAGCTGTCCAAGAGGAACGTATGTCTGTTGAACACGCGGTACGTGAAATTTGGATACCGAGAACACTGAGGACGTATTTGAAGACTCTGAAGCCGCAAAACGCTAAATCTGCACATGTTCTGAATGTTGCGGTAGGTCGTAAAACTATTTTACCTCCGAAGCTCGAGAGAAAGCTCGTCGAAAACTGTAAAGCATTGGAGAACAATTATTACGATTTAGATGTCGATGACGTACAACGTATGGCTTTTCAGCTAGCGATTAGAAATAATATCGATCATCATTTTAATCCTCAACAAGGACTCGTAGGTAAGAAATGGTTGCAACACTTCATGAGACGTCATCCTGGCGTATCCTTCAGTACACTGCAGTTGCTCTCTAAAGTTAGAATCCAGGATTTCTCACGGGAGAAAATGAATAATTTTTCTGCGATTCTAAAAGCGAAAGTGGTGAAAAAATAACACAAACCTATGAAAAACATTAACGCTGATGAAACAGGCTTGACGATAGTTCAGCATAAACCCAGAAAAATTGTTGCTGTTAAAAGCAAACGTGAAGTTCACCGACTGTCTTCTGCTGAATATGATTCTCTTGTGACTCTTGTAACGTGCATGTCCGCATCCGGACAGCTGATTCCACCCATGATGATTTATCGACACTAGAACCTCAAGGCTGAATTATTCGACTTTTGTCCTACAACTACAATGCAGACATTTATTTAAGGATCTAGGGATATTCACAGTAGCTTCTCAGTATATATACTCTCTTATGAAATTTGTTATTAACAACCAAACCCAATTCAAAAGTAATAGCAGTGTGCATAACTACAATACTAGGAGAAAGGATGATCTTCACTATTCAAGATTAAATCTAACTTTGGCACAGAAAGGGGTGAATTATACTGGAACTAAAGTCTTTGGTCACTTACCAAATAGTATCAAAAGTCTGACAGATAACCAACAAGTATTTAAGAAGAAATTAAAAGAATTTCTGAATGACAACTCCTTCTACTCCATAGAGGAATTTTTAGATATAAATTAAGAAAAAAAAGAAAAAAATATTAAAAAAATAAAAATAAAAAATAAAGAAAAACAAAAAACACAAAAAATAAAGTTGTTATATTAACTTAAGTATGTTGTTAAATTAACCTAATTATGTCATGTATTGGAAAATTCGACTCGTTCCACATCATTACGAAATATCGTATTCATGATCCATGGAACTAGTATTAATCTAATCTAATCTAATCTAATCTCATCATGCTGGGTGGATACAGCTGGATTGTTTACGAAATGATTCCAACACTTCATCAACATTGTCAAACCATCCAACAAAGATCCACAGCTCCTAATTTTAGGTGGACACATGACACACACTTGCACAATTGCACAATCGACGTTATTCAGCTTGGCCGAAATAGTAGTGTTTCCATAGTTTGCATGCCTCCTCACTGCACTGACATAATGCAACTATTGGACGTATCTTTTATGTTGGTCTAAAATCATACTATTCCCAAAAAACTGGAAGACGGTTGGATGCGCACGAAAATAAGGTTGTTACTATCAAACAGGTGCTCTGATGGTTCATACTTACACAAGAGATTGAAATATGTCAACAGCTATGGCTTTTCAGCTAGCCATTAGAAATAATATCTATCATCATTTTAATCCTCAACAAGGACTCGTAGGTAAGAAATGGTTGCAACACTTCACTTCATGAGACGTCATCCTGGCGTATCCTTCAGTACACTGCAGTTGCTCTCTAAAGTTAGAATCCAGGATTCCCCTTGGATGAAAATATCTTTGATTCACATTTTATGCAACTAGAACCTGCTCCTGAGGTTCACACTTAATGCATATCGCCTCAGGAAATTCGATCTGTGTGTGCCATCGAACCTAGAACTTCCGCCTGACGACGTTCAGCTACCCTTACCACAGGCTCACCTCACCTCACAAAACTGATATTCTGGAGTCGCGTCAGAAGAAGTAAGGCAAGGAGAGTCAGCTGCAAAAAATGAGACAGTTTGTGAAAACCGGAGAGGGAAAAGAAGTTTCTTCCTCCGAATTCTCTGAAGATTCTGATGCTGAAGATAATTTCCATTTACATTATGACGACGTAAATATTAGTGACGGAAGTGACGAACGTGAAGGTGCAAAATGCCCAATGTGAAATATGATGTATTCGTTGGACAAAAATTAATTCAGTGCATATAGGTTACAAAAGATGACCTTAGCACATACAATAAACATACTTGGATGTGTAATGAAGCTTTTACCGTAAACTTGGGCTACTTGAGCCCTGAGTGATAATTTAAGCCCAAAACGTAATAGAGGTTTGATCTGTTTGTCAGGGGCTATTATTTTCCGATACGTGGCAGTATTGCCTGCAGCCATAAAAGAATTTACAGTTTATATACCAGCCACCAAAGGCGCTATTCTCGTTTAAGTGTCGAACTGAAAATTTATTGTATTATTTACTCTGTAAACTTCCGATTGTACATGCAATTTCAGAGGGCACAGAGCCGTGGTAAGCGATTTATTTTTCAAATATCATACCTCCCGCAATTTTATGCCCTATTACTTCATTGTATTTTATAACGTAAATAATTTTAAAAGATTAGCATGAAGACTTGTGAACATGACATGTACAAGTGAGTAACTTGAGCGCAATATTTTTCTCGTGAAATATCGACTCAAGTAACCCTGAACCATGTTTCTGTCTTTCAATTAGTATGTAACTATGGGATCAAGTAGGAAGCGAAAAACATTTCTTTCCTAAGCTCTATTGCCGTTTGTTAAATATAGTTCATTAAAAGGTTTTGTAGTATAGTAAATGTATAAGAGTGGACCTACTGTAAGTGTATGTTTTTCGCAGATCAGAAGATGATGTCTACCAATTACCAGAGACATCCTGGCAGTAGGAAATACGCTAACTACTCGGACGAAAAATTGCGAATGTGTCTGGATGCTGTAAGGAGTAAGCAAATGACCCAACGAGAAGTTGAGATTCATTTCCAGATTAGCAGAACTACAATGAAAAGAAAGCTTACGAACGAATACGTGACGAGTTCAGGACACCGAAAAGTGTTTACAACACAGATAGAAAATGCTTTTCTATGTTATCTTGATAAAACATGTGATTTGGGGTTTTCATGTAGTGAGCTAGAGTTTAGATTCATTATAAAATCTTGTGATGTGTTTCAAGAACAATGTTCCGCGAAGAGATTGGGTGAACAATTTTATGAAAGACATACGCAATTGTCGATTAGATTTGCAAGAAATATAAAAAGAGCATGAGAGATTAAAAAGTCATAGTTGGTTTTATCGAAACCCTTAAGCATGTGACTAAATACATTCCCCCACAAAACGTCTTGATGTTCATGGAAAGACGAAGACCATATGCAGGAGAGATTCTAAATATCCGGAAGGAGTCATAAATTCTACAACATCCAGCGTAAGTTTCATTTTTTGTGGAAATGCTGCTGGAACGGTACTCCTTGCATGTATTATTGAAAGGCTGAACACCTCTGGATTACATGATACAGTCGTAGGATGGATAGATTTTTCTCTTTTTGAGGAATGATTTACAAGTCACCTGCTGCCTTTCATAAGAAAAAAAAAATGGTAAGAATGTTCCGCTAGGAGATAATCTGAAATCTCATTTTAAAGTCACAATGAAATCAAACTTTGTGAAGAAAACGATGTTCATTTTATAAATTGTTGATGGTGTATAGCAACCATCCACAATTGGTTTCAGGTTACTTTATTCAAAAGGTACGGTTACTTACCTGTTTCGAATTTTTTACAATTCATCATCAGACGATTGTTTCATGCCTTCATCAATACATATTACAAAAAATGGCTCTGAGCACTATGAGACTTAACTTCTGAGGTCATCAGTCCCCTAGAACTTAGAACGACTTTAACCTAACTAACCTAAGGACATCACACACATCCATGCCCGAGGCAGGATTCGAACCTGCGACCGTAGCAGTCGAGCGGTTTCAGACTGAAGTGCCTAGAACCGCTCGGCCACTCCGGCCGGCAATATATATTACACATTGGTTTCCTGTTCGCTGTCCTAAGATAAACAATAATTTACAAATTACAAACGTGTAACCAAAATGATAGCGCTAAAAATTTTTGTTGTAATGTAACTTACATAAATGTCCATTTGGCGCATTTGTATTAGCAGTTTTCTGGCAATGAAGTACATTGTCAAGGATGTTTGTACAGTATTTCCACAGTCAAAAACGTTGCACTGCATTGCAAACCACTTTCGTTCGGTCACAAAACGAATTTCCACTGTGCACCATACGTTTTGATTTAGAATCCGAAAACAAATACACAGGTTGCAAAGTACATGAGTGCAAGTGAAAATTCGTTTTACGACCGAACGAAATAAGAAGTGGTTTGCGATGTAGTGCAACGTTTTTGATTGTGGAAATACAAACTATCCTTGAGAATGTACTTCATTGCCAGAAAACTGCTAGTACAAATTCCCCAGATCGGCATCTTGCTAAGTTGCATTACAGTAAAAACATGTAGCTCACCCATTTTGGTTACAAGTTTGTAATTTGTAAATTATTGCTTATCCTAGGGCAACTAATAGGAAGCCAATGTGCAATATGTATTGATGAAAGCAGGAAAAAACCATCTGATGACGAATTGTAAAAAAAATTAGAAACCGGTAACGGTACCCTTCGAATAAAGTAACCTGAAACCAACTGCGGCGGTTGCTGTACACCATCAACAATTTATTTCTGTAACAGCCACCATCTCAAACCATGTCTACATATGGCAAAATTGCATTAAGTTTACCTCGACAGGTAAGACAAAAAGGAAAATGTATCTGACGACCAAGAATAGCTCCAATGCTGATGATTTAGCTAAATACAAGGAATACTGTAAAATATAAAAAAGTAATTCAGACATCTAAACAAATGCACTACGAGAAGAAGATAGCAATGTCAGGGAACAAAATAAAAACAATATGGGATATAGTGAAAGACCACACTGGTACAACCAGAAAGAAACAGGAGAGAATAGCATTAAGGGCAGATGACATATTAGTAACCGATGGGCATAGTGTGCCAAATCTATTTAACAAGTACTTTATATCCGTTACTGATAGAATGGGATTGTCAGGATCAGTAAATAATGCTCTTGAATATCTGAAACTAGCCTTTACAAATAGCTTCAGGTACGTAAATATGTCACTCACTTCACCAAAAGAAATAACTTCCATAATAAAATCTTTAAAAACAAAGCATTCTAGTGGTTAAGATAACAAAGTTAATTAAGGCATGTTCTTGTGAGTTTAGTACAATTCTAAGTTACTTGTGTAACCAGTCAATTTTAACTGGGACATTGCCTGACTGGCTAAAATATGCAGATGTTAAGCCTCTATTCAAGAAAGGGGATAAAGAGATACCATCAAACTACAGACCGATTTCACTTTTGCCAGCATTCTCAAAAAGTTTAGAAAAAGTAATGTACAGGCAGCTTCTCAACCATCTAACCACAAATAACATATTATCAAGAACACAGTTTGGATTTCTGAATGGTTCTGATATTGAGAAGGCTATTTACACCTACAGTGAAAATGTACTTCATTAAATAACAAATTACAAGCAGCAGGTATTTTCTGTGATTTGTCAAAGGCATTTGATTCCGTGAACCACAACACCCTTTTAAATAAATTAGTATTCTATGGTGTCACAGGCAGTGCTGCAAAATGGTTCAAGTCATACCTCAGTAACAGGAAACAAAGGGCGTCAGTGCAAGGGACTAGTGAATTAAGTCATCAGTCATCATCAGAATGGGAAGAAATTACATGTGGTGTCCCACAAGGATCCATCTTAGGGCCATTGCTTTTTCTTGTGTACATTAATGATCTCTCATCAGTTACACTGCCAGAAGCAGAGTTCGTTTTGTTTGCAGATGACACAAGTATTGCAATAAATAGTATGTCGAGTGTAGTTCTACAAAGATCTGCTAAAGATATTTTAATGGATATTAATAAATGGTTTAAAGCCAACTCATTGACATTAAACTTTGAAAAGACTCACTGCATGCAATTCAGAACCTGTAAGAGGTTTCCACCCAGCATATGCATAAAGTATGAAGAAGAGCAGATAGTAGAGGTTGAAAGTCTTAAATTCCTGGGATTACAACTTGATAATAAATTCAGTTGAGAGGAGCACACCACAGAACTGCCGAAACGCCTTCACAAATCTGTATTTGCAATTCGAGTGTTAGCAGACATAGGCAACATAAAAATGAAAAAGCTTGCATACTTTGCCTACTTTCATTCCATAATGTCATATGGTATAATATTTTGGGGTAACTCTTCAAGTCAAACAAAAGTTTTCAGAGTCCAAAAGCGTGTAATACGTATTATTTGTGGAGTAAATTCACGGATGTCATGTAGAAACCTCTTCAAAGAACTGGGTATACTAACCACTGCCTCTCAGTATATTTACTCCTTAATGAAATTTGTCCTAAATAATATATATATATCTCTCTCTCCAACAAACAGCTCAGTTCATACATACAATACCAGGAACAAAAATGATCTGCACAAGGACTTAAAAGCACTTACTTTAGTTCGAAAAGGGGTCCACTACTCAGGAACACTCATCTTCAATAATTTGCCAGTAAACATGAAACATTTAGTTACAAATAAAGATCAGTTTAAAAGGAGCTTGAAAGACTTATTAGTGGCCAACTACTTCTACTCCATTGCCGAATTTTTTAATAGAAACAATTGATGTATATATTCATACTATTAATATTGTTAATTCAGCAAAAAAAAAGTGACATGTTCCACATCCATGAGGATCTCCTCAACACGGATCTATGGAATGAAAAACTAATCTAATCTACATGCTTTCAAGAAACACAGAATTAACCAAATGAAAACGTCGCTTAACATCAAATTCAACAAGGGATGTGGCTCTCAAAATGTAGTTCCCAAAATATGTGAAAGTTTTTCTCCACTAATCAACAAAGCACAAACAAAATAACATACTACAAAAGATGTATTGTTGATACAATCCTCCTTTTTGATGGTACAAATAGTGAAATTCATGCATTGGCAACAGATCTCAGCAAGAAGCATAAAAATATTAAATTCACAGTTGAGTGCGAAACTAATAAGCTCATAAATTTTCTTGATCTGTAACATTAACCATAGATATCAGTTTAGCATCTACAGGAAAACCACCACCACAGATGTCAGCATCGGCAACTCCTCATGTCAAGCCATCCAACTCAATATGTCATATTTTAGAGCTATAGTACAGAATGCGAACAGTACCTATGAATTATACAGATGAACAAAATGAAATCAGTTTAATCAAAACAGCTGCCAACAATAATGGCTGTGATCCTATGGCAATAGACGAACTTCACAACAAAATAAAAACAAAACCCACAACTCCACAGAACAGCAGCCCACGCAGCAATCAATAAAAAACGAATCAGCCTCCTGAAGATGCCAAACCTAAATATCCTGCTATCCCATACACAAGCCCAAATATCACACCAAATTGCAAAGTTATTTAAAAAGAAGAATATTAACATCAGCTTCTCTACTAACAATAAATTATAGCAAAAAGCGATCCTTGATTTAAATCTTTCCAAGCCCCCTACAGTAAAGCAGCAATATACAAGCTCCAATGTGATTCATGTCCAAAATTCTACACTGGTCAAACAGGAAGCACTTTTGAGATTAGGTAGAAAGAACACCTCGATGCCTTAAAGGTTGGAAACCTGAATAAATCTACATTTTCAGCCCACATTGCAGAGGAAAACCATTCAGTGACAAACACTGAAGCAATATGAAAATATTACATTTACCAGAAAAAGGAGCCACTATGAATATATTACAGGAAATAGAAATACATACACACAAGAACACTTCTGCTGACAATACCCTTAATGAGCAAACTGAATTAGCTAACATACCTTTCGTGAAAAACTTTCAGAAAGTACTTTCTATTCTCCAATATAAATAATATTTGTACACCTATCTGCAGATCAAGTAGAAAATCTTATATAATTGTATGTACTTACAATAGTCAGTATTATTTATGACACTAAATACTAATGAATTCTAATGTATTATCATCATCGATGTTCAAAAAGCAAACACTTATATCTCTATTGTTGTTTAAAATAGTTGGTGGTGTTCTAATTCACAAAGTCCCACGTATTTATCGTTTCTACCTGCATTTAATGCCCTATATTTAATGTAAAACACATTTCAGTATAACGTAACAGTAATTTACGTTCCCTCTCCCCTCCCACAAAAAAGCTTGCAAACCGAGGTTTTTTTTTCGTATGCTATAAATCAAAACATGTGATGCACAGTGAAAATTCTTTTTGTGACTAAACGAAAGTGGTTTGCAATGCAGTGCAACGTTTTTTACTGTGGAAATACAAACATCCTTGAGAATGTACTTCATTGCCAGAAAACTGCTACTATAAATGCGCCAAATTGACATTTTATGTAAGCTGCATTACAACAAAAATTTGTAGCGCAACCATTTTGGTTACACGTTTGTAACTTGTAAATTATCGTTTATCCTTGGGCAACGAACAGGAAACCAATGAATATGTATTGATGAAGGCATGAAAAAACAGTCTGATGATGAATTGTAAAAAATTCGTAACAGGTAACGGTACCTTTTTGAAAAAAGTAACCTGCAACCAGTTGTGGCTGGCTGCTGCACACCAATTTATTTCTGTAAGAGCCATGGCCTCCAACCATGTCTATATATGACAAAACTGCATAAATTTCATTTTGTTTGTTTGCCTCCAAACTCTACCCATTTGATTCAGCCTTTAGACACTGCTTATTTTACACCTCTAAAACTGAAATAGAGAGATGTTCTTGGCAGATGGAAAGAGTAATGAAGGCAAACAACTTCAAAGATTAAGTCCCAATGTTGTTAAAACTTCTGGAGAAACTACATGATAAGCACAAAGCTCGTTCCAGTAGGAAGTTGGAAGTTCCTTCTAGAAAGAGTATTTGTGTGACCGATCTACAAGACCCAGAGTAATACCGGCGATTCTCCTGGGCTTATGTCACCAACACCTAATAATAAGAAGAACAAAGGTAAGTTTTCTGAATTTCGGAAAGCAGATAGAAAGAAAAAACAAAAGAGAATGTTGAGAGAGTCTATCTTAGATGATGAGGATGACGCCTTTAACTAGCACTGATATTTCTCTAAGCAACAGAGACGACGAATGTTTATTTGGCATGCCATCAAGTTTTGTTGATGCATCGTCTGTTGTTGAAAGCGACAAGAAAGAGACCTAATAAGAATTATATATTAATACCTTCAGCTGCTGACGGGCGTTGATACATATCAACGGGGACAGGTGAAAATGTGTGCCCCGGCCATGACTCGAACCCTGGATCTCCTGCTTACATGGCAGACGCTCTATCCATCTTAGCCACCGAAGGCACAGAGGATCGAGCGACTGCAGGGACCTCTCACGCACGCCTCCCGCGAGACCCACATTCTCACCTTGTATGTCCACACATTACATTCGTAGTGTCCCTACCCAACACACTCATTACTCGTGGAAGACATTCTTACCAAGTCGTGTAAGAGTTTGGGTAATATGTGTGCATCCGCACAGAAAAGGAAGGTCATGACCGGTATTGCCAGAACTATATACTTATATGGATATGGTGTCTGTTCTTTCGGACATGGCCATATAAGCATATAGAAAGAGACGTTTCCAGCTTTATCAAAACGGCCACCGAAACTAAGAAAAGAACCATTTAGACAAAGCAAGCTGAATGCAGGAAACTTTATTTGTGTAATTTTGAAAGATAATATTTACCAGGTGTTCTCCAGATCGAAGATGATGGAGCTATAGTCGAATGTATGGAGCCCAGCAACAGAGCCTGGAAATGGCCTACATTACGGAATATTCTATTCTAGAAGTGGGAAGGCATTGTTGCGAAAATCAAGCCTCCGAAACTTATATAGAGACGTGTATTTCAGTCTGTTTGGGTTAGGGTTAGGTTAGTGGTGTTTAACGTCCCGTCGACAACGAGGTCATTAGAGACGGAGCGCAAGCTCGGGTTAGGGAAAGATGGGGAAGGAAATCGGCCGTGCCCTTTCAAAGGAATCATCCCGGCATTTGCCTGAAACGATTTAGGGAAATTACGGAAAACCTAAATCAGGATGGCCGGAGACGGGATTGAACCGTCGTCCTCCCGAATGCGAGTCCAGTTGCTAACCACTGCGCCACCTCGCTCGGTAGTCTGTTTGGGACACAACAATTAAGTGCACAAGTGCATGCAAATTTTGTCAGTGTTCCTGTAAATATTTGTGAGGTGCATTACACTACATTTCACTTAAAAACTCAAGATTATTTCTCAATATGTTCTCTGAACCATTTCCAAGAAATATGCGTGTTTTCTTTCTTGTTGCTTTTTATGCTGTTCACAAAACTTTTGAAGTAAAATATCCTTATTTTTATAAATTCTTAGCACAAAGACGCATCTGTAATAAGAAATTTCAGTCCTACTTGCTTCAAAACTTATTACTTTTCAGTAAATCAATAGCAAAAAGCATTAGGCTCAAGTAACCCAGCTGTATGTGTAACATGACCCCACAATAAATTGATCTTAAAATAAGTTAGTACGGAAAAAAAAGGTAATTTGTAAGGATTATTTGTTTAGGAATATTCTGTAATTTTCGAAAAAACTTATCTGATGCCATAAAATTATATTAATTATCCTTGACATTTTAGGAAAATGAAATTTTAAGCTGAAGTAGCTCTAGTTTACGCCACTCCACTTTTCTCCAGCATTTTGATGAATTTACAGGCGATAATGAGAAAGAGGCCATATTTGGGTACTTCACCGTGTCTAGTGCACAATTGCTTTGCCGTTGTCTTCTGTTTGCTGTAGTCTAACTCGAAGAATTCCGTTCTTTATTCCATAACCGCATTCCAATTTCCAGGCTAAAATACAAAGGTTTGTGAAGGCTGATCAAGTTCTTGCGTCCTGGTGCTGTGAAGTTCTTCAGTCAGCCACCCTACATACACATGGCGTGAGTGCTACCGCTGTATTATCACAACCAGAAATTCGTTTAGTCGTGATTATTATGGAATGACCTGTTTCTTTCCCCTTACAGAGTGACTTCTTTCTGGGAACACTCAGGATGCCAATAAAGCTATTTCCACATTCAGTGGACCCTAGACGTTTAATTTATGAAATAAAGAGTATTTTATGTTCTAATATACTCATGTAATAACACTTCAAACAATAATAGCGCTTTTTCTTGACACTCTGACTCGTCTGGTCTTCGTAAGATATTCCACTGAATTATTCTACGATTTGTCTCCACTGTAAATTTTGTATTCACAATCAGAAATCTTAAGTCGAAAGAAAACCGCCAAAATCAAACAGAAGCGTTTTTGTTCAGTAACCAGTAAGAAATAACATATGATAGATTATTCAACTCTAATGAACGCGATTTTTCTTTGTCGTCGATATTATTTAGTACCCCTATTTCCCCTTTATTTATAACATTATCCCAAACGCATCCAGAGCTTCCAGTCAAATAGGTACAATAATTCCAACCATATATTACGGAGGTGAGCGCGTGCTTGTTTGGGGGTGCTAAGCAAGTTTGGCAAGTAACGGAGACGTGCATTTTCAACAAGCAGCACGACGTACTGATGTACTGAAAGCAAACGTTCACAATGCTGAAAACATTTTTTATTTTCAAATAGTTTCCCACGAAGTAAGATAAGCCACACACCTTGTTGTGACTTGCTGAGGACAGTGACAATACGAATACTGCCACAAATTCTGTAGTGTGCTTCATACACAACACTAAACCAGCGGAAGACTTTCAGTTCTCCCGATTTACGTTAAGCTGAAAATTTGTAGAACACCTTAGCACCCTGTACTAAAAGTAATTATCAATAAAAGCATTGTGATGAAGCCATTTCCAGGTGGCCTATGGCAAATAGTGGCAATGAGGGCAACGAAACTGATACAAACAATTAATAAATGCTACCAAAGAGCAACTGCGCTGAGGAAAGATTACTTGTGTGTGTGTGTATTTTTATATACCTAAAACCCATAATTTCAAATTTTCAGTCTTCTCTGTATGTTCATACCATAGCAGTATTTCAATATCACACAACCATCTACATAAAATTGCCGTCATGTCAAAACGGCACAAAAAGTTATTCGTAATGCCTACACCATACTTTCCTTACTTTCCGGATATAAGAAAAAAGATATACTCAACCAGAAAGAAACTAAGGGGTAAAGTAGGTGGTTTACAATATTCTACCGTAGTTAAGTGTAAACGAAGCATTAAGTTTGCCAATTGAATATTACTGGTATTTACAGCTCATTAGCGTGGACTAAAAATACGGGGTGATTCAAAAGTAACTGTACACACTTCGAGGGTGTAATGTATGTACCAAAAAATAAGAATAAAACGTTAAAGTTTTGTCTGAAATTGCTATATTTCAGAGTTATGCAGTTGAGTATAGATCACAAGTACAACACAAAAACACAAAATTAATTCTTCTCAGAGAGCATCTACACGAATGGATCTAAAATTCGCCTCAGCTAAGTTTTGTCCTTTTGCTCCAGGACATGTTCAAAATGATGCCCATATAGGCGAAGACAGTGACGTGTTGGATTTATTACTGCTCTCCAAATGAAACAGGCACCGTTCATATCATTCTATACAGCTGCACAACCATTTTCAGTTCGCTCCTGTAGTTGTGCTACGTTCTCAATTCCAACAACGTACACGAGTTCCTTGAGACGGCCCCAAAGACAGAAGTCCAGGGGTTGAGAGACGAAGATCTGGCGGGCCATGCAGCTGGACCTGCGCTGCCTGTCCACTTAACGGGATAAGCAGCACTGAGACACACTCTTGTCTCCCGGGTGAAATGTGCAGGGGCACCATCGACAAAGCAACGTCAGTCGATATACAGGCGAACACGTCACGCCAAAGCCTGTACTGGCCAGTGATGTAATGCCTACCACAAATGGCATTACGCATCAAGCTCGCAAACAAAGTAGTTTTGGATAAAACTTTGCCGAGCAATTTATTCTTATTTTGATCCATACATTGCACCCATGAAGTGTGTACATCTACTTTTGAATCACCCTGTATTTATTTCTTATTGCATACGGAGAATTTTCAGGATAACTCTCCAGAATAAAAGCCACATGAGATCCAGTGGGACATCTTAGTGTTTTTCAAAAACGAAATTCTGGCCAAACTTTTGAATGCATGTCTACGATAACCACCTCTTTCTGCCCAAAAGCCATTCAGCAATGGCTCTGAAAAATATGGTGAACAAAATCTGCCATGAAAAAGTGAAAAATGCACAAGAAAATAAACATCCTGCAAAGGAGGTGAGACTGAGAAAATGTGTAACATCACTGTTGTGTTTATTTCAAATTTTCTCTGCACGATTAGTCATTTACAACCATTCACATAACACAAAAAATTTTAAGACGCAACATCCAAAAATCATGCGCGTAGTCATGGGGTTATGAAGCAAATAGGTTACGCATGCTCTTTTATAGCTAATGTACGCTTCTGTGTTCGATTGAGTGGTAGGATGTAAAACAGAGAACGGGAGAGAGGATGCTTATGAAATTCACATTTGAAGAATATAACAACTTTTGTGTGGTCTGGGTTTATACTGGATCGAACTAACAGGAGAAGTCGAGAGCGTACGAGGACATAAAACAGTAAGTAGCAAAAAGGATCCTAAAATTTGCGTATTCGCGAGAGAAACTTAAACACAAACAGTCAAAAATGTCATTGGACAACGTACAAACGAAATGAAAATTTCTTGCGAATGGAGCGTGTGGTAAAGAACCTTACCCCAGGCAGACAGCTATGTGAAATGATTATATATTGCAATTACAATGAATGGTACTACCATTAATGCAATGAAATCCCGGAAAAACCCTTGCAATATCTGGCGTATAAGGCACATTGAGGGCCGTGTTTTATTGTATCGTATGTAACTGCTTACGCCGCTGTAGTAACGCCACTCGGCAGGAAAGAGAGGTTACTCCGCAAATGACATAGTCATGCCATACCGACAGGCAAAGTGGCAAAGTTATGAGAGTATGTCGTGTTGTCCTGGGGCGTCGACAGATAGCAGGGAATCCCTTGTTAGATTTGGCGCCAAGACGAATAATTTTAAGTACTGAAAATAATGTTTAAGAAACTATGATGGCAATGCTGAAGACTTTATACACACTGACATCTATGTAACTAACATTTCAATTATTCAGAACTGACATATAAAATGTAGCTTTAAAATTAATTTACTTTTAAGAGGACTTACGTGACCAATCATGAAAGCGTCCAGAGCCGGCATGTGGGAAATAGGGTGCCCAAAATTTAGTCTAAAGAACTCCACACACCAGCGCCGGATCGTAGAGATCCGACGCATGCCTTATCACTGCATTCGGTGGCTCACTTTACCTCTATCAAAATAAGAAAGTGATTGACACAACGTTACAAGCCATAGGTCTTCCATGCAGAAATTGATAAGGGAGAGAGAAGGCTGTGTTGAGCAACATATACCTGACGAACGAGGTGGCAGTTTGGAGTGAGTGAGAGTTATTTCGAAAGGAAGGTTGAAATAGCCGAGCCACAGACGGCTGTGCAGCCGCTTCTAGGAAATCCCGCGTCGTTAAATACACCGCATGGCCGTTGCGATAGGAAGCTGCACAATCACATGACGTGATCTAGATTGTATCTAACACTACATTATACCTTCACAAAAAGAAACACAGAAAGCCGCAACAGATTTACTATCCCAATAAACTTATCACTACGGGATAAGAAATATTCTCTGACACACAACAAAAACATCTCACTGCAAAGGTTGTGTGTCAGAACAGAAAGTCGGCCACATTTACACAACAAATTAGCCTCTGCATAAATATTTTATATTATTGTCGTTTATTTATGTATTAGTAAGAAATTCCAGTACTGCACTAATATTTGATTAAAGAAGTAATGTAGGGCACGTAGGTATAAGTCGTGAACAGGACTAGGTTTCTCCAGTTCCGACTACGAATTAGCTAAAAGACAATATCAGGTATTTAGAAAACTAGTCTGTATAATATTGAAACGTAGTTGTAATATAAAATTACATTTTATTTGTTTAATTTGAGTTAGATCAAAACTGTAAATAATTTCAAATGAAAGTTGGGAAGGAAGAAAGCTGAGCATGGCAACGGGTCTTTTGTCGATGTCCGTGGTTAGGACAGGAACTGAGCAACAAAGGGCCGCTGTTGTGCTTGTAATAACATAGTAGGCAGTCTGAACTTACTCATTTTCCGTGAAGAAAGTCTCCAAATTGAGGACGCGTGTTTTTCGTTAACAGTTAGCTTGAAGAATTGTATTGTTCTTTATATGGAGACCTGTAACTCAATAGACTGCGTGAACTAGGCAAAAGTGGGGAATTAACCGACATTAGCGAATTTAGAGTACTGGATCATGCCATTGTTGAAGTAAAACATTACCTGTGTACGGACAGACTAATCGCACTGCTATGAATATTAGTTTCTGTACAATGTTCAATTGGGGAAACGTTTTGTTGAATGTAATAAAACTGAAGTTGAGTCACAACATGTGTCAGAACACATCATTCTCCACACAGGCTATTCCCAATTTCTTATTTGATGTTGATATTTGTGCTGTCACTTGTTCACTGACTGCTCAATAGGCTGGATTACTACTATTGAATTTATTTTTATTGAAATTAATTTTTATTAAATGGTTGTGTGTTTGCACATGGGTCGTTGTACCCCACGTCGCTATACGTTGGTCGCACCTGGGAGTAAGCGTCAGTAGCGTGTAAGATTGCAACTGGAGCATGATAGGGCAATGTTCCCCGTTCAGTTTCGTCTGTGCACGCAAAATGGTTGCCCGTTAACCTGGGTACTGGGTTTGCGTAGCATGGCGATAGTAGTATTCATTCCTTTTTTTGCGCTCTTTCGCAACTAGTGTGGAGCGTTCCACCACGTAAAAACAAATTCACTGTATAGAGAACAACGAAAACAAATCAACTGTTACGTTATCGGTCGCAAACATCGTCTAGCTGTGGCGATTGACACTTGTAGCAGTGCGAAATGAGAATGGTGAACACAACAGATGGTGTGATCAAGCCATTCTCTGATTGATTGTTGCTCTGGTATCAGCCCTGTAAAGAACTACCTACCATTCACTTTGCTATTCTGAACCAGCTATGGAATCCGTCACGCATTGGCGATTTGCCAAGCAAACCAGTACTATGGATTCCACTGTGTCGAGAAGTCCTGCTATGCAAAATGAACTGCTATATCTAGCAGCAGTTGCAATTGATCTCCGTATCCCCAAGAAAATGAGCAAAAAATAAATTTAAAAGAAAACGAGAATTGTAATTTCTTAAACTTGCTTTGAAACATTTTGCTTGGAAACTGTAGGTTACTTTACAGAATGTATTACGTTTTTCATTGACGCCCAGTGTGTTGTTGCGTACATGTTTCCAGTGTGCTAATAAATTCCTTTTTCGTTTATTAGTCTTTCACTGTAAGTGAAAGTATTTACACAATTTTTTTGCACTCTCGATATGTCTGCATAAACGCTGTCAGCTACAGCAGTGCTGATCACTGTAGATCTCGTTATAAATTGCATGAGGGGGAGTTAAGATTATTTGAAATAACAAGGGTCTTAATTATAGGAATAACAGATTTGCCCAGAACATTTCAGTTACAATATCCTCTTAATATTGCGGTACGTCATTCTGTTCATAAGTTAAAACTTTAATAATGAGTGTAATATATCAAAAACCTCAAGTGGAGCACAGCGTATCGCGACTATTACTATGCACTTCGCAACGTTCTATTTCTACAGCACGAGCTTGGAAGCTGTGCTGCAAAATACAGTGTACAACTTTGCTTCCGCCGTTTGCCGATAGGTGGCGACAATGCTAACTAGCGGTCGAAAGAAACAGATCGCAGACGTCAGGCAGTTAGCTTGGACCTCGGTCAACATAGCCTCATTCAAACATTAGTCGATTTGTGTCTGCATCCATAAAGTTGTTCTTGATTGAAAATGTCAGTTTACGAGCCTAATTCTCGTTATTTGCGGGCGATGTTACTGCTTTGTTTCAATATGAAGAAAACAGCGGCTGAGGCTCATCTAAAGCTCTCAAGTGCGTGTGGTAACGACACTATTAGTGAAAGAACGTGTCGTGAGTGGTTTCAACGCTTCAAGAACAGTTATTTTAACGTCGTAGGCCGGCGTAGTGGTGAGAGAGAGAATGTTTTCGAACATGAAGAATTGGAGACATTGCTGAGTGAAGACTCGTGTCAAACTCAAGAAGATTCAAATGGTTCAAATGGCTCTGAGCACTATGGGACTTAACTTGTGAGGTCATCAGTCCCCTAGAACTTAGAACTACTTAAACCTAACTAACCTAAGGACAACACACACATCCATGCCCGAGGCAGGATTCGAACCTGCGATCGTAGCGGTCGCGCGGTTCCAGACTGTAGCGCCAGAACCGCTCAGCCACCAGCGGCCGGCCAAACTCAAGAAGAATTGGCACGATAATTGGGAGTGACACAGCAAGCCATTTCTAAACGTCTCAAGGCTACGGGCAGGATTCAGAAAGAAGGAACGTGGGTCCGGTGTGAGCTGAAACCAAGAGACGTTGAACGGCGTTCGTGTGTATGTGAACAGTTGCTTCAGAGGCAAAAACGGAAGGGATTTCTGCATCGCATTGTGACCAGGGACGAAAAATGGGTTCATTACGATAACCATAAATGCAAAAAATCGTGGGGATATCCCGGCCATGCTTCCACGTCAACGGCCAAACCGAATATTCATGGCTCCGAGATGATGCTCTGCATTTGGTGCGACCAACTCCGAGTCGTGTACTATGAGGTGTTAAAACTAAGTGAAACAATCACAGGTGCTCGTTATCGAACACAATTAATGCGTCTGAGCAGAGCATTAAAAGACAAACGGCCGCAATACAGAGAGGCACGATAAAGGGATTTTGCATCACGACAACGCTCGACCCCACGTTGCAAAGAGGTCAAAAAGTACTTGGAAACATTATAATGGAAAGTCCTACCCCACCCGCCGTATTCTCCAGACATTGCTCCCTTTGATTATCACGTGTTTAGATCAATGGCACATGGCCTGGCTGACCAACACTTCGGATCTCATGAAAAAGTCACAAATTAGATCGATTCGTGGATCGCTTCAAAAGATGAACAATTTTTTCGGCGCGGGATTCGTGCACTGCCCGAAAGATGGGACAAAGTAGTGGCCAGCGATGGAAAATACTTTGAATGATACATGTGTAACCAATTTGTTTCATTAAAGCCTCAAATGTTGGAAAAAAAAACTGCGGAAGCAAAGTTACACACCAACTCCGGCCACAACACAATTTCTCAGAGTGGTTCGTGGTGAATAATCATAAATTCTACTGTAAAGTTTTTATTCAATGTGGGTAAAATTTTTACTCAACGTGAATAAGTTCATACTCAACGTGGGTAAGGCGAAACGAAACAGAACTACATAAATTAGACGCAGCTAGGCAGCCACATTACCACACACCGCATGCGGGTCATCAGACTGCCTGGGACTTCCACGCGATCAGAGATCAAATCTCTGCGAGATGCCCCTACGTACGATCTACGGAAAGGTCACATGCCCATGCAAGGGAGCGCTTCGGTACATCGCTCGTATGTGGGTCCTTAAGACTAACATCGATACATGCAACATGTGAGCACGGCGAATAGTTGTTTCGAATTTAACTTTTCCTTGTGAAACGTTTGTACCCAGTACTGACAATGCAGATTGTGAACAAGTGCAGATCACAAGTGGGTACGTTTCACTTAAGAAAATAAGGCTGTTTTAATGTAAACAGTGCAATTGTGAATGTTATAGTGCTCGAAGGGTTATAATTAGACTGTGATCATTACGTCATTAATGATTTCAGATTGGTCTCACATAGGGCTGACTGTGTAAAAACATTTTCTTTATTTTGGTCTGAATTAATAAATGAGGTAGCCTTCCACGTATTGAGACTTCACTGTAGTATCTTAGTAGTACTTCCGAAACCCACTCAAAAATTTGTTGTCTTTAGATCGCATGTTAGCAGCTGCTGCCTAAGGAGAAGAAATTCAACTGCGACGTAGAGACAGCTTTAGAAGAGACGAAATAAGCAAGCCTCTTGATAATCTAGGGAAGATATCTGCTGAAATTTGCTTGATCGTATCTTCGCGGTTGATTCAACGTAGCCCTCCATAAGTAACGCTTCGTGAACTTACGTGGTTAGTGTGTCCGATGTAGTAATGCGTCACGGCGGGAATATTTCTTCTCGTTTGTTTATTTGATACGAGAGGAAACGCTACAAATTGTGCACTGTAGTTATTCTGAGTAGACGTCGAAACAACTTTACTTGACAATACAAAATCGTTTCATCACCACTGACATAAACAATCACACCAAATTTAATGATTGGCGCTGCAAGATAGGCATCATCGAGTACATTAGCAGTTAAGCACTGAGAGAATAACACTACACCTTTATCTTAATTCACAATAGCGCAACAAGAGGTCTGCTAGAGGGTTAACATGCAGTTTCCACCCCCACCAACACTGGGTCCATTCTGACTGGTAACACCTACATCTGCTGAACACGCAAATAGTACTGAAGATATTTTGATTGTTCGGGATTGTTATGATACTGCTAAGAAAATGTGTATTCTGTCAAAGGGTTTGTCATACTGTATGCGAATTAAACTGAAAATGGAAGAGGTGCCATGTAATATCATCGGGCACCCGAATAAGTTTGGTAACTGGCCCAAACCAGTGGTCGGCAACCTCACGGGTCAATAAAGCCAAATATCAACAGTACAACGACTGGCATTTATTCTGAGAACTACTTTTTTTAAACTTTAGATAAGTACATAGTCATTAACTTAATAAGGGCAGTCCTAAGCTGAGCTTTGCAAAACCAACCTATCTGGTTGAGCTACACCTTCCAACTCTACCAAACACACTCGTCTTCAATACTTGTTTTGTCTATCTCCCTTCGTTCGACCTCTCTATAGTTCCAAACCATCTCAAAATATCTTTTTAAATACCTGGCACAACATATTTAACTTAAAAAACTTGACTCAAGTTGTATGACAAACTATACGTACGTTGAATAAAAACTGACATCACACTTAATAACGATATTATTTAGTGATAAGACAAAATTTTAAGGCGTCCGTAAGATTAGATTATGAAAGTGACCGACAGGCACTAGTGTGAACAATGTCATCTCCTTGGAACGTTTGGATAAGTCAAGTTCGCTTACTGTTTTTAATTTTAGATACGACTGCATGTACTCGTCATTGAGATAACTTCTCAGTTTACTCCTGATAACGTTCCCAATCGAAAATGACTGTTCGCATGAATGTGTAGATCCGATAAGGAAAGAACAGCAAATATTAATTTTTTCATCGCCTTCTTTCGCTCGATCCCACGCTTTTTTCTACAGTTCACGAGTAACAGTTCTAGTCATCGATGGAAGAGATATTCCTTTCACTGCTCCATTTTGCGCCAACATCAGCAAGTCAAAAATTATCTCACGCGCCAACTTCAAAGCATTAGCCAGCCCACACTTTCGATTGAAGCGGGTGAATGTGAGTTTATGTAGTCGGAGTATCGTGAGAGAATAGGAGTCTCACCCCTGTCTAACGCCACTTCTCCAAAATAGATTCGCTCAGCCGCAAACCAACTTCTGTGCATGGGCCAGGGAAGTTTCAGTCGCGCTGTACCTGCGCTGCAGCACGGGTGATCTTGCTTAGGATCCACACTGACGGGGCCAAAGAACCGCAGGTGGTCTCGAGGCGCTGTTTGTCGTCCATCGGCCCAAACGAAAGCGTGGCCCTTGCTGTATAACGTTAACAGAATGTTGTGGGTGCAGGCAAGCGGCCATTACTCTCATAAGTGAATGGTCTCCGCGTCGAGCCATTGCTTGAAGTGGTGATGAAAAGGGACGATACTCTCACTGCTTCACACTTCTCGCCGCTGAAGGTACAGCCTTTTCGAGACTGAAAAATGCGTAGTTGTAAGTGTAAAACGCATCAATGGAACGCGTACTGGTGGATTTCATGAGGCCTAGACTTAGAACACATGTCGGTGCACGCTGTCCCGGGCACCATTCGCAGCGGCGAAGCGCGGCTCTGTGTAGCGAGCCGGCGCGCGTAACGGACCGTGGCCGGCGGTCACGAGCCGGTGCACCGCTCTACTGTGCTGCGTGGAGCTGCACGCGACGGCTGACGTCAGCGGCCTGCGCTGCGCTCCCGCGCCAGCTGCGACGAACACCAAACTAGCTCGCACGGCGCCGCCGAAATAAGTCGCCGTCGCAGAAATACCTGTGCATTCAGGCGACGGATTTCCAGCAGAGGGAAAGTCAGCGTGGCCATTACCTTCGTCCTTGCCCCACCCCGGTATCAACAATTATGGCCTCTTCACAGGACACAAAAAGAAACGAACGCTACACGGTACCATCTAGCAGTTCTTTTTGATGGCATGCGAAAACTTGCCATCAAGCACACACGTAAAGAAAGTTTACATACTTATTAGGGCAAGGAAAAAGTTCTGTACCTAATACAGATGTGGTGTTTACATCTAATTAATGTGTTTCCTATTTGTTCTTTTGACAAATACTGCACAATACCTTAAGTTAAGAATCAGCTTCATCTGCGGAATAGTTTTGCTTCAAAAGCTATTCGACGACTTGCCACTGCAGGCTGTGATACTTATTTGCTACATGTCATGCAGCAAAGCCTCTTGTTTCTCTCCCTCTTTCAAACTTTCGCCCAAACGCGTGTGAAATACAGAACTTTTAAGCTAAAAGTAGGTCAACGTTATAGAGTAACACATCGCGAAATCAGGTTTAGTATAACATATCCTAACAAGTAATACAAACATTGACTCAAAAGAACTAAAACTATGGATATTTTTATCTAAGTCTGCAGCCTTTCGTGCCCGTTGTCACTGAAGTTAAAATCTTCTGGGTTGCCAGGCCGCGTCATATTTCCTTCTAAAATAATCTACGTTTCGACCCCTCTGCTGGGATCTTCTTCAGGATGTTACGGTGTCCACTACTGCTAGAACACTGTCAGAGACCAGTGTCGTGTTCTCTTATAAAGAGGAGTTTTGCCGCGTTTGTGCTGGAGAAGTGGGAGTATCCACAATAGTTCAGCCAATAACGCCCCTTCTTCTGCATCATCGCGGGAATATTAGCCTATGACGTTGGCCCACCAATGGTGGCCACGAGCATTTTAACCGATACTCCCACTTCTCCAGCAAAAAAAAAGCGGGAAACTCCCCTTTGTAAGAGAACGCGACACTGGTCTCTCGCAGTGTCGCCGCCATTCGCTCGGTGCCAGTCGTACTGTGCGTTGATCGCGTGCGGAGCTGCAGGAGCGCGTACGATACTACACCGAGCCATAGGGACCTGCTTGCGGGTTACGTCTCGAGGGTGCGTAAAGCTTTGAAACTTACGCATACCAAGGACGCAGGAGCGGCCAACTGAGTTTTTGTCAAAACACAGTTTGGCGCTCAGTATCAACTGAGGTCTTAGCACGGACGGCACTGGGAAAAACATTTGCATGGCGTCGCCTGGCAAAGTTGTCGTGTCTTCTCGTCGTTGTGGTATGCCGAGCTTGGGTGGCGCCTTGGGGTCGCGGCGGTCTCTTTCCGCTGACGACACGAGGCGCGCTTTCTTGTTGCCGCGGGCCGCTCGACCGGCCGTCTCGAGCACCTCAGCTGCCGCAGAGTCAGTCTCTGCCCCCCCCCCCCCCCCCCCCCCAAGGCTAGGGAAAATGTGGGCCAGGACCTGGGAGCCGGCCGCGGAACCGCAGAGAAGGTTTCCGCCGCCGCCGATCAGACCTCCGCGTCCACAAGGAGAATAGGGCCAGCAATGCAGCCGGGCCACCTAACGGTGTCAACGATGGCTGTAACTGGCACCCCCCTGGCAGCACCCCCCCTCTCCGTTCCGGACGTGGCAAATAACACAGCAAAAAATGCCACCCTACACAGAACACCAACATCGTCTTACATTGTCAGTACTTGCAATCCCACCCCTCCTAACCTCGTCCTACCCCCGCTCCTGCTTGCCCACGCCACCAACACACTACCTGAATTCCTTGAAACCATGAAAAATGGCAAGCAGACGACCCGCCTGCCGACCAAAATCCTCCCCAAACCCACCCCTTCGACGCAGTCCTCCACCCGTTCCAAATACCTTAAATCCCCCCCACACAAGTCTACCACATCAAAGCAGCGGCGTGACAAGAAGGACAGGAAGGAGAAGCACTCCAAGGGGAAGAAGCAATCCACCGCCCCCACCCTAACCACTCCCACATCCTCCGAGGAGCCTGCGCCCCCGACAGCACCTGTCGTCGCTCTGGGAGGGGACCAGGAAACACCAGCACTGGAAGGGAACCGCGTAACCGGGCAGGATTCGGATGGTTTCGTGCTGGCGAGGAAAACGTTTCGCCAGCCGAGGCTTCCGCCAGCCCGGGGAGTGGAACCCACCCCAAACAGATTCCAGGCGGTTGCTGAGGAGCCAGAGGCAACAGAAAACACAACAGAAACACAGAACCAAGTCTCCCACCACCTCCCCCCCGATTGTCGCAGAGTTTCCTCAAAACTACGAGGAGCTCTTCGAGTTGCTCAAGACAGAAATCGGGGGAGGCAGTTTCCAGGCAAAACCTGCCGGTGGAGACAAAATAAAAGTCACGGTACACACACTCGAACACTACAACACAGTCAAAACACTATTCAACACAAGAAACATACCTCACTACACTTTCCCAACAACAAAGACAAGAAACAGAAACAGTTATCAGAGACCTTCCAAGACGAGTGTCCCCCCAGGCAATCAAAACAGACCTGACTGCCCGGGGGTACGTCGTCAAGGTGGTACAGCAAATGGGCAGCATTGACAGTAAGTGGCCGCTTTACCAGGTAACACTCCCTGACATACCCCAAAACAAGAGGGAGATTAAGATGGTCCTGGCAGTCCCTGTCACCACGGAGCCGCTGCGCCGTAAAAACAAGACGGTGCAGTGCTTCAGGTGTCAGGGCCTGAACCACATCGCTGCGCAGTGCAACATGCCAGTGAGATGCAGGAAGTGCGCCGAGGCCCACGACACCAGGACATGCACACTCAAACACACGGACCCACAAATAAGGTGCGCGCTGTGTGGCAAAAACCACACAGCGGGTTACCAAGGTTGTGAGGTCCATAAAAGACACTCACAGCAGGCAAAGGGCGCAAAGGCCGCCCCCCACACACGCAAACAAAACACGACAAACCCAACCAGTCACACAAGAAAACAAAATACAACAACACACACAGACAAGGCCTGGGTAAAACCAAGGCCGGACACACCGAGGGCGACATATGCGGAAGTGGTTTCCCCCCCGAGGAACCATGAAAGCGTGGCCCAATCATCACAACACCAGACACTATCACGAGAACAACACCGGGAAACACACAGCATCAACGACCAGGTCCACCATGATGGAGGAAGCTCTAGGGAACCCCACACACACTCCCCCCACATGGATCAGTTGTTAGGCGTAATGGTGCAGACCATGAACCTAGTCATGGAAATGATGAAGGAATTCAGGGAAGCCCAGAAGCAGAACACACAGATCCTCGTCGCCCTTCAGGCAACAGTCCAGCAGTCGCTCCCCTCTGCGACTTCCTCAGCAGTTTCAAAACCCCATCATGGATAGACGACCAAACATCCATGGCCTGACAATGTGCGTCTTTAACGCAGACGGCATTGTTAACCAAGAGGTCGAGTTCAGAGAACTCATGAAGGAGTTCTCCATCGACATATGCATGATGGGGGAAACCCACTTAAAACCGGGAACAAAAGCGACAGTCCCCAACTATGTTAGTTATCGCAAGGACAGGCCAACCCATGGCGGTGGAGTGGCCATATACATAAAAAGAGGGATCCCCCACCACCAGGTATTCTTACCAGCTACCAATAAAATCGAAGCAGTGGCAGTGGAAGTAGCCACTGCCACTGGACCCCTAACAATCGTTGCAATCTACCGACCCCCACAAGACCAGATAGATGAGGAAGACATAGCTACTCTAGGGCAAATTGAAGGCAAACTCATAATAGGGGGCGACTTCAATGCCAAACATCCTGATTGGAATTCTAGAGTAACCTCCAGAGCAGGCGCCAGATTGCAATAACTAGCGCGCAACCACCATTTCGAAACATGGGGTCCAGTCGAGCCCACACATTTTCCAAAAAATGGAGGCAGGCCCGACGTGTTAGACATAGCTCTCACTAGGAGGATTACGGGGTTTGTGACCGCGAGGACGATCAACAGAATGTCCTCCGACCACAACCCAGTGATCCTAGAAGTCGACGTGGGAGAATGGGTAGCACTCCCACGGTACCAGACGTCTTACAAACGTACAAACTGGGAGCGATACCGAGAAACTGTCGCCTCTGATATCGCTCGCGCTCCGCCACCTACTGCCGAAACAGTAGAACAAGCGCTACAAGACCTGACAGGTACCATTCTGCAAGCAGCAGAAGAGGCCACCCCCCCACAAAGGGATGGCCCGCCGCCGCAAATACAGCTCCCGGAACACTTGCTAGCTCAAATCCGACATAAGAACAGAGTGGCAAAAGAGTGGAAGATAACCAGAAACCAGGCCACAAGGAGGCTGCTCAATCGTCTACAGAGAGAATTGAAGGTAGCGCTCAATGAGCACAGAAACCAGCAATGGCAAAACCGCCTCACAACCCTCAAAGTAGACGATCACACACTTTGGCAAGCAACCAAACAATTCACAAAAAGACGCGCTAGAATGCCGCCACTGCACGGCGGGCGGGGTATGGCCTACAGCCATGCTGAAAAGGCCAACGCCCTCGCCGACACTTTCGAGAAGCAGTTTCAAGCGGCTGAACCCCAGGATGATGAGCATGAAAGAGTGGTCCGTCGTCAACTGGCTGTCTTCCTCAATGCTGAGGAGGACCCAGAAGACGAACCCACAATTTTTGCCCCTGAAGACGTGGCAAAAGTAATTAGGTCCCTCCCCTCCAAAAGGGCGCCAGGACATGACAAAGTCACCAACCAGTTGGTCAAAAACCTCCCACCCACGGCGATCGAACACCTCGCGAACGTCTTCAACGAGATTACTCGTACCCGCGAGTTCCCAGCTTGCTGGAAACACGCGGAATTGGTCGCAATACACAAACCAGGGAAAGACCCTCTATTCCCGCAGCACTACAGGCCGATTAGCCTCTTGCCAACTCTCAGCAAGATCTATGAGCGCCTCATGCTAAGACCCATACAAGAACATATTACCAGAGAGCAAATTCTGCCGGATTTCCAATTCGGATTCCGGCAGAACCACTCTGCCCCACAACAGATCATGAGAGTGGTTGAAGCGGCCACAGAGGGCTTCAACCACAGAGGCTACTGCGGGATAGTGCTACTAGACGTAGCCAAAGCCTTTGATTCAGTATGGCATAGAGGGCTACTCTACAAGTTGTACACACAAGGGTTTCCCGGGAGTATAGTTCAGCTGATCAAGAGCTACCTCACCAATAGGACTTTCTCCGTCAAAGTAGAAACTGCCACCTCCACCAGAAGGCGTATTCGTGCTGGGGTGCCACAGGGATCGGTCCTGGGGCCCGTATTGTACAGTTTGTACACTGCGGACACTCCAACGGCCCCCCTGGTGCACACTGCACAGTACGCTGACGATACAGCCTTCTACACGAGAAACGCGAACAAGGACCTGGTCATTCGTAGGCTACAAAGGGTTTTAGATGACACAGAAACTTGGGCCCGTCGCTGGCGAATCACCATCAATTCTGAAAAGACGCAGGCAATGCTGATTACCCGTAGGCTCGGAAGGCGCGAACCTCCTCAACGCCCACCCCCCTCCACCTTCACCTAAACGGAACCCAACTCCCCTGGCGCAGAACCGCCAAGTATCTTGGCGTAACCTTGGACTCTCGTCTTACGTGGAAACCCCACATAGACGAGGTCCATAGGAAGGTCTGCGCCAGAATGTCCATCCTGTACCCAATCCTCAACTCATCCAGCTCCCTATCCTGCTCAGTAGGAGTGAACGTATACCAGGCCCTGATCCGGCCAGTCATGGAATACGCGTGTCCTGTCTGGGGATACGCGGCGAAGCAGCACCTGGACACTCTCCAGAGGCTGCAGAACCGCGCCCTCAGGAGGGCACTGCGTTTACCCCTTGGATTCCCTATTGACGATTTGCATGCCGCTGCGGAAATCCCACTCCTGAGAGAGCGTTTCCAAGACCTGGCAAGGGCCTTCTATGAAGGTACTTCCAGGTCGGGAAACGCCCTCATCCACTCCCTAGGTCGGTATGACATGTCCCGCGATAAACACAATCGCCCCATGACGATCTTTGACGACTAAGTCGAAGAGAAAAATCCCAATACCCATTCCCAAATCCTGCTCCTACCCCAAATACTACAAATATCTCGCCAAACCTCAGGCAAGTACCAGAATCACACAGAACAAACATCACAATCTCACAGACATCCAAAAAGTACAGAAATAATCACACACACAAGCACACAGGGGAGTAAAAGCCGCAAGGCTACAAACTCCCCCTCACACTTCCCCAAAGAGGGGAAAGTAATAGATGTGAGCAGCAGTCTCGCAGTGTTCTAGCAACAGTGGACACCGTAACATCCTGAAGAAGATCCCAGCAGAGGGGTCGAAACGTCGATTATTTTAGAAAGAAATATGACGCGACCTAACAACCCAGAATATTTTAACTTTAGACATTTTCATGTTTAAAATTTTTCCATATGAGATGAATACTATTCGTAATATTATCCTTTCTCTTAGCGTTTATCCCGTGTAGCATAGCTTCCGCTTTTTTCAGGATTTGGCAAATTTTATTTAATTATTTGACTATGCAACTGAATGCTCTTTCTGACGCCACAATCGTCAAGGTAACTTAAGAGAGGGAACTCGTATGCCCCATCTGTCGGTGAGTCGTGTGAACTTTGTTCTATGTCTTACCGTATTTTAACTTTAACTGTTATTGTATCGCATTATCTGAGACGGAATCTGTGGACCAGCCCAACATTTGACTAATCAAATGTGAGAAATAGGCTAAAAATTACACTCCGACTGTGCGGTGTGCCAGGCAATGGTCATTAATCCGCCGCGCTGATTCGATCCAGGTCTGGCTAACCTGCGTCTCCCAGGCTCGTGCGTTACACGCTACTCTAAACGAGCACATCCAACTATTCACGACATAGAAACGCTGATTATTCTGAGAAAAACCATATTGCGCATACGAAAAATCTGAAAGTGCAACTGAGTCAGTGTTCGAAAATCTGGAATAAGAGATTAACTGCTAGCCCACTCTAAGTTAATTCTAACTTTAAAGGTGTAATTACAATACGGTAGTTTTATAAGGACGATCCGAGAAAATATCATATCCACTTGCCGCCTTTCCGAGAACATACGCGCCACTGCAAGGCATCAACTGAGCTTTTGACATAACCCTATGGTTGTCAGAATCATCTGCATCGGCCGAACTAACCCACTTCCTGCAACTCTCTGATACTGGCCTGCTGATCAATTTACTGTTGGCTCTCCATATTGCCCTAGTAAGGTTTATAATTACAGCCTAAAAAACACACCCGACACTTGAAAAGCAAAAGTCCAGAACTAACGGTATGTCACCAATTCCAATACCGCGTACATGATATCACTTCAATAACCTTTATGAACCACTGAAACAACTACCCCTCCAAAATTGTGCAACGTTGATAATCGTTCTGATCATAACATCAAGATGGACATCCCCAGAACCAACACAAAAGAACCAGAAGAATGCTGTAAGAGAAATACAGCGATTAATTACATGTGCAAGCAACTTAACCTTATCCATATTTCTCCTGTTTATCAAAGTTGTAATGAAAAACTCATTAAAATTTCATTCAAACGAATCGCGATTAGTGATGCTAAACGCTCAATCTGTTCTGAAAAACTTCGGACATTAAACTGTAAATAAATGAATTTTAAAATTTTCTCGGCGAATTGACTGTTCAAACAAATTTCGTGGTTGCACCCAGTCGTAGGAGGAAGAGCTTAGTGTTTAACGCCTTTCTAAGAAACCATCCCGGCATTTGCCTTCAACGATTTAGCGAAATCACGGGAAACCTAAATCAGGATGGCTAGACGCAGGTTTGAATCTTCGTCCTCCCGAATGCGAGTCCAGTGCGCTAACCACTGCACTACTCCGCTCGGTGCAGCCGGTCGTCGTTTAATTCATTGCAAGACATTTCGACTGAGCACCTCTAGTTATCTTCAGGTGAGCCACCGAAAAGTGAAAAAGACTTGCTCCTTTCCGCAACATATAGCGCACTGCGAGTATTCCGCGCATGCGCCAAAATAAAGTTCACGGACGGACCATGTTTACCGGCGGCAGCGGCCTCGCTGCTGGGACAACGAAACTCAGCTGTGGAGGGGAGGGGAAGGAGTTTCCTGCCATTTTAAAGTGTCACTATTGGTCCAAATCTGTGGTTTCCAACTTTTCTGAGACTATTATCCCTGAGTACAATCAGATAGTACCACCACCACCACCACCACCAGTCCTCACCTAAATGAACAATATTAGGCAACTATACTTCACAATGAAGAGAGATTTTTCTTTGAACTCTTTCATTTTTAAAATGATACAATATTAATGATAGTCTTATAGGTGTTTTGTTAAACCGTGAACTTATGGGTCAGACTGACATTTGGTTCGGTTTATTTGAAACAACTTTTTTTTTATAGAATGACGAAACAATTCTCATGGTATTGCAAGTGTTTCCTAAATCTATTTCTCAGAGAAGACAGCTATCACATTGAGGGTCAACACTTGATACAAAACATATTTCATCTGCACCACCACTCTCTCTAGCGACATCTGCTTCATCCTCACCCGTTATCACAACTTAAAATAAACAAAATTAAAATGTACGCACTAGACTTATGCATTTTGTTTGTTAATCACTCGATTGCTGAACTCCCACTTCTGAACTGGCAGAAACCGAAGACTTCATGGTGACAATGTTTTGTGTCTGACCACTGTCACTAAATAATAATAATAACAAATAGAACATGAAGCGACACACATGTTAGATATAGAAGAAAGATTTCAGCTAACATATATAGAATACAAAGACACAAACACAGACATTAGGCCATTCTTGCATAGTCCACCAAATAACCCACAAGACGAAACAACAATAACAACTATCAACACAATTATACACAACAAAATAAATGAAAATACAACTATGGAAGAGTTACAACTACTGCTTTATATAGGAGCGCTCACTACACTAAATATACACACTAGGCAGAGATCAGAACCAACCAACACACAGAAGAAACCCACAAAACCAGCATGGCAACACAGGCTACAGATCAGAATAGAAAAACTGAGAAAAGACATTGGACAGCTAACACAATTTATAAGAAATGAAATAGCAGACGAAAAACGAAAAAGGTTAGGTAAAATCTCACAACAAGAAGCGATAGAGCAATTAGATGAAAAGAAGCAGAAATTACAAGCATTGGCCAAACGACTTAGAAGATACAAAAAAAGTGAAAATAGAAGGAAACAAAACCAAACACTCAACACAAACCAAAAGAAATGTTACCAGACAATAGATAACACACACATTAAAATAGACAATCCACCAAACATAACAGACATGGAACACTTCTGGAGCAACATATGGTCAAAGCCGGTACAACATAACAGGCATGCACGGTGGATACAAGCAGAAACAGACGCATACAAGATGATACCACAAATGCCTGAAGTGATAATTTTGCAACATAAAGTCACCCAAGCAATTAATTCTACTCACAATTGGAAAGCACCTGGAAAAGATAAAATAGCAAATTTCTGGCTAAAGAAGTTCACCTCAACACATTCACATCTAACTAAATTATTTAACAGTTACATTGCAGACCCATACACATTCCCTGATACACTTACACATGGAATAACTTATCTGAAACCTAAAGATCAAGCAGACACAGCAAACCCAGCTAAATATCGCCCCATAACATGCCTAACAAAAATATACAAAATATTAACTTCAGTCATTACACAGAAATTAATGACACATACAACACAGAACAAAATTATAAATGAAGAACAAACAGGCTGCTGCAAAGGAGCACGAGGATGTAAAGAGCAACTGGTGATAAATGCAGAGGTGACATACCAAGCTAAAACTAAACAAAGGTCGCTTCACTACGCATACATCGATTACCAAAAAGCTTTTGATAGTGTACCCCACTCATGGTTACTACAAATATTGGAAATATACGAAGTAGATCCGAAATTGATACAGTTCCTAAACATAGTAATGAAAAATTGGAAAACCACACTTAATATCCAAACAAATTCAAATAATATCACATCACAGCCAATACAGATTAAGCGTGGAATATACCAAGGAGACTCCGTAAGTCAATCCTGGTTCTGCCTTTGGTCTGAACCCACTATCCAACATGCTAAATAATACAAATTATGGATACAATATTACTGGAACATACCAACACAAAATCACACATTTGCTATACATGGATGATCTAAAACTACTGGCAGCAACAAATCAACAAATTACTAAAGATAACAGAAGTATTCAGCAATGATACAAATATGGCTTTTGGAACAGACAAATGTAAGAAAAATAGCATAGTCAAGGGAAAACACACTAAACAAGAAGATTACATATTGGATAACCACAGCGACTGCATAGAAGCGATGGAAAAAACAGATGCCTATAAATATCTAGGATACAAACAAAAAATAGGCATAGATAATTTATATATTAAAGAAGAACTAAAAGAAAAATATAGATAAAGACTAACAAAAATACTGAAAACAGAACTGACAGCAAGAAACAAGACAAAAGCTATAAATACTTACGCTATACCAATACTGACCTACTCATTTGGAGTAGTGAAATGGAGTAACACGGACCTAGAAGCACTCAATACACTTACACCATCACAATGCCACAAATATAGAATACATCACATACATTCAGCAACAGAAAGATTCACATTAAGCAGAAAGGAAGGAGGAAGGGGATTTATCGACATAAAAAACCTACATTATGGACAGGTAGACAATTTAAGAAAATTCTTTGTAGAACGAGCAGAAACTAGCAAAATACAAAAAGCAATCGGCTACACCATTGCACTTTCATAACCACTCCTACAACCCTTTAGATCACGTAACATCAACAGATACGAAGAAAGTAAATTGGAAAAAGAAATCACTACATGGCAAGCACCTGTATCATCTAACACAGCCACACATCGATCAAGACGCATCCAACACATGGCTAAGAAAAGGCAATATATACAGTGAGACGGAAGGATTCATGATTGCAATACAGGATCAAACAATAAACACTAGATATTACAGCAAGCATATTATTAAAGATCCCAATACCACAACAGATAAATGCAGACTTTGCAAACAACAAATAGAAACAGTAGATCACATCACAAGCGCCTGCACAATACTACCAAATACAGAATACAATAGAAGACATGACATTGTAGTAAAAATAATATATCAACAACTTGCCATACACCATAAACTAATAAAACAACACGTTCCCACATACAAGTACGCACCACAAAATGTACTGGAGAATGATGAATACAAATTATACTAGAACAGAACGATTATAACAAATAAAACAACACCACATAACAAACCTGACATCTTACTCACCAATAAAAAGATGAAATTAACACAACTAATCGAAATATCCATACCCAATACAACCAATATACAGAAGAAAACAGGAGAAAAAATTGAAAAATACATCTAACTGGCTGAGGAAGTCAAAGACATGTGGCATCAGGATGAAGTTGACATTATACCAATTATACTGTCAACTACAGGAGTCATACCACACAATATCCACCAATACATCAACGTAATACAGCTACATCCAAACGTATATATACAACTACAGAAATCTGTAATTATTGATACATGTTCAATTACCCGAAAGTCCCTAAATGCAATATAACATATACCGTACAGTTAAAAGGAAGTCACGCTTGATCAAGGTCCGCGTCACTTTCCAGTTTTGACCAGACATAACGTCTGAGAAAAGAAAGAATAATAATAAAGTGTAGGTACAACAGCAGTGTTGTAGCCATTACATAGTGATGTGCAGTCAATTAGTTCGTTTACTGTCGCGGAAAGAATAATGAAGAAATTCCTGGTCTATTGTGGTAACTACCTACCACTCAAAAGAAATATTCACGAGATATTTACGAATCTTTGATATATATGTCTGTTTTACTGTCACAGATGCATATTACTGAGTGTGTTTGGAATGACTACGTGAGGAAGATATCCATACATTGGTTTCGCAAGCTTTAACTCCCCAACAATGTCATGCTTAACTCTAGTACTCGGAAAAAATCCAATTATTGGTAACTTGTAATCAGCATTACAGTCTTACGAAATATCAGAGGTAGTCAAATGAATCATTACACAGCACTCGGAATAAAAGGGTGTTCATGGCACTTAATTTTACGAACTACACTGATATCCACTTTCAGTGAAGTGTCCAGTTCCTCCAAAGTTTTAGGAACTAGCGCTTGCTTGTGGATCATACAGTGAGAGCTACAGGGTGACACACGGGACACGGCCGGTTTTTAATGAAATAATACTCAGCCAACTTTAAAATTAATGCATGTTTATTTACACAAAATCAAAGTTCATTACTTGCCATTTAGTTAACAAAGTTATTTGTGAAAAATAATGTTGTCAAGGTGATGTCCATCATTTCGAATGCAGGACTCAAGTCTCTTCTCAAAATCCCCCTTTAAAAATTGGTTCAAATGGCTCTGAGCACTATGGGACTTAACATCTGAGTTCATCAGTCCCCTAGAACTTAGAACTACTTAAACCTAACTAACCTAAAGACATCACACACATCCATGCCCGAGGCAGGATTCGAACCTGCAACCGCAGCGGTCGCGCATTTCCAGACTGTAGCGCCTAGAACCGCTCGGCCACACCGGCCAGCTAAAGCCTCCATCACACGGACTAAAATCTCTGCAGGGATGGCAGCAATTTCTTGATTGATTGCATTCTTCAACTCGTCCAAATTTCGGGGTTTGTGGTTATAGACACAGTTCTTAAGGTACCTCCACAGAAAAAAGTCACACACTAACAAGTTGGGAGACCTGGGAGGCCTAGGAACATTGCCAAAACGTGAGATAATCTGGCCAGGAAACATGCGTCTAAGAACTGTCATTGAAGTGTTTGCGGTGTGCGATGTTGTCCCATCCTGCTGGAACCAAACACGTTTCAAAGGGATTCGTCGTCTTCTTAGTTCTGGTTTTGCTTATTCATGGTCCCCTTTAAATGAAAATGCGCTTCATCGCTCATCAATGAAATTTCATTCTCATTCGATCCCAAAATCACTTGCATTCTGTACGCGAAGTCTTCTCGTACAGCAAAATCAGTTTCCTGAAGTTGTTGGACAATGAGCATTTTGTAGGGATGGAATTTTAATTCTTCATGCAAAATTCGTCTAACCGATTCACGATTGATCCGTAACCCACTAGCATGACGTCTAGCTGACCGTCCTGGGCTTCTGACTGCCTCCTGCCTTACCCTTTCAACAATTTCTGGTGTCGTTAAACTGCGTCTCGGGCAGTTGATCTGAAGTTTTCCACCCATCTGAGGATTGTGTTACTGCTCGGAACAGCTCCATGTCGACCGACATTTAACCGCGCACGAACAATCGCTGCGTAGCAATAATAGACTCACCAATTTTCACGAAACTCTCATAGACAAACACTCGACGTTGCAAATCCCACTGCTCCATAATGACTGAGTAAATGAAATGGCGTCTTGTGTGGATCAGAACTATCCCCACCAAGACCACCTCCACCACCGAGCCCTCAGTACTACGCAGTTCAAAACCGTCAGTCTCCCGTGTGTCACCCTGTATTAAGACTAGGATATTTTTCCTTTGGCAATAATGAGGAAGCCAGAACGTGAATATAAACGGTAGGTGCTTCACCAGTACACATTCCCGTAACTCTGTGATAAAACCAATGTTTTTCAACCATAAATGTATTTAAGGGCAGAAAATACATCAGAACATTTTCGTGTTTTTTGCAAGTTTTTAGAAAACTATCATTCTAACATTATTTAATATTTTCTTCTCGCCCACAAATCGGCAGTATACTATTATGTGACACTGTTAAGTTATATCAGTAGCAACGCGATACTGCAAAGCAAAAACCAGAGGCATTTTCCATCTGTTAACTAGCTTTTCTTTCACATTCAGTGTCATTTCTTCGATCCTACATTGCACACTGATGTTTGGAACAGTTACTTGTCCATTTTTCACAGACTATCTTCTCACAAAAACAATTGTGGTTGCCTTAAGAGGTTTGATTAACGTCTCACCAGTAGTATGAGGTTTTTTGTTGTTGCGATTAATATTAAAAGAGTAATTTCATAAGATGATTCTTCAGTAACTTCATTTTCATGCTGAAAGATCACAGTACAGTTTTATATATTTAAAGAATTTCATTTTTCAACGCCGTATGAGTTGTTACATGACGATCCAGAAGAACAGGCCGCAATGAGTCGTTACTGAGCACTTTGTGACAATGCACTGTGACAGTTTGACATCGTGTTTTTCAGTAAACATGAAATCATACTTAATATATTATTCATTATACAGTCTTCTTTCAGCACACATTTTCAGTTAACATAAAAAAACCAATCAAAATACTATTCACTTCCACAGAAGACGACTGGCGTAATACTTCCAGAATGCAGAGCGCAAAGATTAGAATGTTTAGTATCGGCCACAACTTGGTGAATTGCGAGGCAAAGCTGATCCTACTAACTCTGCACTCGCTAACTGTAATAAAAACACAAAAATTTTGTCTTGGCTGACCGCATGTTTCTGCATTCTTCTGAACACTCTACGCCCCTCCTACAAATCTCAAACGCCAGTTTGAGAGCCACTGCTCTATACAATCCCGATCTCTCCCCACGCGATTTTCATATTTTTGGAGCCCTGAAGGAAGACATTCGTGGCCGTCAATTTGCTTCGGACGATGACGTGCACACCCCTGGGTATAGCCACGGTTCAGTAAGCAACCGCAACATTTGTCCACGAAGGTATTGACCGTCTTTTCTCGCAGTGAGAGAAATGTATTAACTCTGTTTATCCACTGTGGACGCGGGACAGCGGCTGGTCAATATTTAACAAGGAAAGACGCCAAACAGCCATGCAGTTTGAGAAGTAATTTTAATTTTACTGCCAGTTTCGGCAATTCAATGTGCAATCTTCAGGCTCGATATTCACCTCATGTACAAACAAACAAATCGATATTGGCATATTGTAGTCGTGTGTTTCTGGTCGTTCTGAATTCGTATTTCAAGTGCTTCCTTCGAAGACCTGACAAGACGTTGTCAAATCTTCGAAGAAAGCGCTTGAAATACGACTTCACGACATCCAGAAACTGATGATTCCATTATGCCAATATCGATACGTTTGAGTGTCTATAAATGAGGTACATATGGGCTCTGAAGACGGCATACTGAATTGCACATAATAGTTGTGAAAATAAAATAACTTCTCAAATAGCACGGCTGTCTGGTGATATTCCATATTAAATAAGAAATGTATTAACAGTCACTGCGATTACTTTTGAAATAAAGGGTTTACTTACATTTTTCCATGTGTCCCCTTTTCATTTGACTGTTCCTAGCAGCAGCAACTACAACAACAACAACAACAACAACAACAATAATAATGTTGATCTTTCAAAAATAGTTTCGTGACCGAAAGACAATTGAACCCTTTGTTTTTATTCCCTCACATATTGAGTTATACGTCACGCAACTGCCTAACAGCCGGGAGGGCGTCACCAGGTTACATCCTCACCCTTAACATACCACACGCAATTGCCCAACAGGCGTCGGTGGGGTATCATGTTACAATGTGACATTGAATCTGTAGCTTGAATGGCCACTGTCTTGAGGTTCATATAACTTCATCTTGGAATCGTTGGCGGTCTAGTATATTTTTATTATGATGATTTTCCGTCAGAATGGTGTAAAATAATTTTGTGAAAATACAATATATGGAGGTTTTCTTAAGGTACTGAAGAGTTGTCGAGCTACGTAATTCCCGACAGCATACTGCAAGGAATGTTCAGAGTGAATTTTGTACAAGGCAACAGTCACTTTTCCTATTTAACTTCCACGGTGACCACTGAATACGTCTGGATGCCGTCTATCGGTAACTTAATCGTGATGTAATACAATACCTGAATGCAGCTGAACTTCGGTTTCTGTAATGCGATTAGTCAGATACACCATCAAAACTAGTTTGATTAGCGGCGCAAGATGGCTTCATCTCTTACTGATATTGTGCTTTTTATCCTGTACTTTACATTTTTTTGTAATCGCTAAAGAATGTGTGTGGACATACAGTTTTGAATGATTTCTTCATGTTGCAATTTTCGCTTCTTCCAATGGAGTGCATTTTCAGCAGCCTGTAGAAGTGCTTTGTTGGGAGACTAAAAACGCATGCCCTGCGCTGCATAAATCTCGTTTTGGCTTCTCTGAAGCGAGGCCAGTGATTACATTTGGCTCTGCGTAGAAATTTGTCACTTCTAAAAGGCTGATGCTGTAACAAGAGGATGTGAAAAGGGAAAAACTACAGGGAACTGCAGTACATATTAAATTATCTTTTATTTACGAGAAGATTAACTATTTTCCTGGATATAATTATGCCCAAATCTATATACTCGAAGGCAAACAAAATTTAGGAAATGTGACGCTGGGTCCACCTGCAGCAAACATATAATGCAGTGGCGAATACAGTTATGAATGTAAACATACAATCTAAGTTTGGAACACATTTGAAAAAAGATAACGGGTGTAGATAACCCGAGCAATTTATGTTATAATATGAAGACACCCTATATTCAGAAGGCGTCTGAAACTTGACACCTTCCGCCAAGTCGACGTCCATACGAACGGCTGGTCTATCACTATTCTCAGCTTAAACCTGGTACACTCTTATGTCTACATAAGTTTTTTCACAGTGAAGGAAAACAGTGAGCCCGCCTTTTGTGACCATAAACAGTGCTTTTCACTCTCTCATCCAGTTCACGATATTATGTAGAACTATTTAATATTATTTAAACCTCCATATATTGTATTTTCACAAAATTATTTTACACAAGATCTTATTTATCAAAAATGATAAAGAGAAACAAGACTTCACGAAGACGGCAGATGATTTCAACGAAAGATGATAATTTAATGATTTCGGTAAGAATAATTAAAAATTAATTTTCGAGCTCTATGTGTAATGAGGAAACTGTGCGGTTACAGTATACATCTGCCATTGTGATAAAGATAAGCGTGCTGTACTTTAGAGAGATGTGGACAGCACAAAATTAAACTTCTCGAGAGCTCATTTCAAAACAAATAAGCCAATGATTATGCAATCGTTTAGAACCTATTAACTGATAGCAAAAAGCAGTTATAAAATTACTTGATTACGATAACACTCGACCCATTACTCGAACAATCACAGAGTTATATTTGCTGAAAGCTGCCGCGCTGATAAGTGGCGACTGTTAAGTCACGAAAATCTTATCTCCACCGCATTTGCCGAAAACTGCATTTCAAGAGATTGGGAGCAAGGAGAAAATATGAGAAGGAAGAGAATTTATCAGTTACGAGAAGTGCCTACATCCGCCACGTGCTTCGCTGTTGAAAATACACCTTAATGATTACAACAGATTGTTATGTTTTTTTATGCCCGAAGTTAACAGAAATTAACGATAGTCAACCAAGCAAATAATGCCAGTCATTCTGTGCGCTGTTTACGGACAACGTCAGCGTCTTTAACAACAGACAACTCCATGACAATGAAAGATCTACAACCTAGTCTTTCTGCAAACTTTAGCAAAAAAATGTATAAATTGAAGTTACTGATTTGCCATCTTCATTTCCGTGCATCGATATTTTTACAAAAACAGGGCTTCGAATAAAACACCAAACCTCATTCGATCTTGAAAGGTTGAACTGTTTTCCACCTTTTCGTAGTATGTACTGGCAAAATGCGAAGATCTTTCATGGTATCGATCCTTATTTCCGTGTTGCTGATAAGTTGTATTTGATTACAAAAAAAGTTACATTGATACTCCAGGAATTGACACTGGAGGATAACAGCAAGCATAATGTGATTCTTCAGTTTCTCCGGGCGTATTTCTTACTCGAACAGTCCACGGGTGTACTGCCGGTCCATAGTGTCCAACGGGCACAATATTTCGGCGATCAGACATGTCACCATCGTCAGGTGCGCTGACGTACTGAGCTCCTGAGGGCGGGCGGCCGTCTTAAATCCCCTCCCCTCGCGAGGCGTTCTCTCCGCGGTCCGCGCCCGCGCGTCGAAGGTCGGTGAAACACTGGCGTTGGCGTCTGTGGTGGCGTCGGTGTAATTGCCTTCGTTCTGGAGAAGGGACTTCATTTTGCTCCCACACCCAGGTTCACGCCGGTAGCAGACATTGTTAGTGCAGTTGAACAGGTTGCTGCGCGACTACCACCTGAAACAGCTGAAGAAGTACGCCGGGAAAACTGCTGTGCTCTGACGAGAACTAAACCGATCAAGTCGAATATTACCAGCAGGGAGAGGACAGCCATTCGAGACCTGTGACAGGGCCCTGAGATTGTTGTCTTCCCGGCTGACAAAGGCAATGCTACGGTTGTTCTTTCCCATAAGGACTACATTGAGAAGATGCAGAGCCTACTAAATGACAAACCTCACAGGAATATCAATGCTGACCTCACAAAGAAGGTGGAGAACAAGACTAGAGCTATTCTCAAGAACGCAGATTTAGCAGAGGGTGTCGCCAAGAAACTGACACCTCAAGGACCTGTACCGCCAAGACATTATGAACTCCCTAAAGTCCACAAAGAAGGGGTGCCGTTACGCCCAATTGTCAGCAACATTAGGGCACCTACATATATGCTGGCCAAATACCTGGCAGAATTACTAAGCCCTTATGTGGGTAAATGCCATCATCACTTTCGTAATTCTGTGGATTTCGTAAAACGTCTCGACAACTTCAAGCTGAAAGACTCAGATAACCTGGTGAGTTTTGACGTTATTTCATTATTCACCAGGGTGCCCCTTCGAAAGTCAGTTGAGCTTATTGTACAGAAATTTGACGAGAAGACGACCGACCTTTTCAAGCACGTTCTGACCTTTAATGGAGAATACTATGAGTACTATGAACAAACAGGAGGAGTCCCAATGGGGAGCCCATTCTCGCCTGTGGTCGCGAATTTCTATACGGAGTACTTCGAAGAGGAAGCTTTGGCGTCATCCAAATGGAAACCTACTTGTTTTCTACGTTATGTCGATGACACGTTCGTGATCCGGCCCCATAGAAGGGACAAGCTCCTAGACTTCCTTAGAACTCCATACATCAAATTCACTATGGAGACCGAAGCAGAAGGAACATTACCATTCCTGGACGTCATGATCAGAAGAAGAGCGGATGGCACCCTGGGCCACAGTACATACAGGAAGAAAACGTATACCGACCTGTATTTGCAAACGGATAGCTGCCACCACCCTGCGCAGAGGAATGGGGTGCTAAAAACACTGGTGCACAGGGCGCGCACCATCTCTGTCGCAGAGAGTAGGCCCCAAGAGCTGGAACACCTCAAAACTGTATTCCGGAAAAACGGGTACTCGGAATGGCAGATCAGACGCGCTCTCCACCCCACCTCTACAGTACAGCGTGTGGAGACGGAAGAAGTCACGGAGAAAGAGATAGCCACAGCCTATATACCATATACTGGCGCACTATCGGGGAAAATAGGACGAATATTGAGGAAACACCGAGCAGGAACTGTCTTTTGCCCACCAAATAAAACGCGAGCATTATTGGGAAGTGTCAATGACGATCTGGATCCGCGGAAGGCCGGCATATACCAGATTCCGTGTCAATGTGGGAAGACTTATATTGGACAGACAGTGCGCACCATCGAAGATCGTTGCCGAGAACATCAGAGGCACACTCGATTTGAGTACACCAACAAGTCGGCGGTCGCAGAGCACTGTTTGTCCGAAAATCACGAAATGGACTACCAACATACCAGGGTCTTGGCACAGACACGTAAATACTGAGACAGCGTCATTAGAGAGGCTATCGAAATTCGTACCAGGACGGACTTATCAACCGAGATTGCGGCTACAGCGTCAGCAGGGCATGGGAAACAGCATTGAGCCTGATTAAAAAGACACTCAGCAAAGGAAACGAACGGGCTACTAGGGCGGGCGAGGCAATTACACCGACGCCACCACAGACGCCGACGCCAGCGTCTCACCGACTGCTGACGCCTGGGCGCGGACCGCAGAGAGAAAGCCTCGCGAGGGGAGGGTATTTAAGACGGCCGCCGGCCCTCAGGAGCTCAGTTCGTCAGCACACCTGACGATGGCGATATGTCTGGTCGCCGAAATATTGTGCCCGTTGGACACTATCGACTGGAAATACACCCGCGGACTGTTCAAGCAAGCATAGTGTTTTTATCTTTCACGTCCACCTCAAAATTCAACAGCAGCTTGAAACAAAAGCCTAACTGCATAACGGTTCCTAGTCCTACGCACTGCATTAATTGTTGTTTCATTTCTGGCGCGAATTGACGAATCAATTTCCCTTCTACAGCGACCCATTGGTGCCCAAAAATAACAGGATTCTTCTTAAAAGCGTCCAAATGTTGCTGAGAAATACCTGTTCGCATTTGTTTTTGGTCATATTTCAACAAATACGACGCCCATATTGCACAAATATTTCTCAAAGTTCATATGAAATGTACGTCTTTCTTCAGATATTCTAGTGGCGTCAGCTATTTCATGGACCTTCAGTCGTCTAACACTAACTTTATTGCGCAGTTTTGTGATACTTCTGTCTGTTCCTGCTGTTTTGGGACGTGCTTCACCTCGATCATCTTCTAGCAAAGTTGTACTACGTTCGAAATCAGTCGTCAATTGCTAAATTCGAAGAGTCGCAATCTTCATAAATCTTCACCTTTCGATTTATTTTCATTGGCGATGATTCATTGAAAATGAAGCACCGGTATTTTATGACGGCCATCCATTTTAACGAAACCCACTCAAAACGACTTCTGCAAAAAGAGTGTTTAAACAAAATTGTTCCACAGATAAAGATGAAACTTGATAAGGCTGCTGCACAGCATATGTCAACAGAATGGAATAACTTTTGTTAGATAGAATTTGGAATAGGCCTAAACAAATTAGAAAATTTCGATCTCTAACATAACCCCAATAATTAATATAATTAAGGCAGACTTGGAAGTCTCTTGGTTCGAACCCACATATAGTTAAATTGTTTTCACTTGAGTAGTCATCGCATTTTAAGTCAGTGATAGACCTTATAACATGGAATCCGAACCCCAAGTCGTTTATGGCGAATCTTCAGATAATTGAGAACTTGAAGGCAGACTGAAAAAATCCGTGGTCCGACTGGGATTCGATACCGCGATCTCTTTTCGGGTTCACTACACGTACTTTACCTCTGGATCACAAAAACCTAAACTACGTCCTACTTACAAACAGTACTTTCAAGTCACAATCACACGCAGAAGTCTGCCCCACATTCTTACAACTGACCAACACGTGCATAATTGAAAGCGAGCGTCCCAAACCAAAGAACTGCTTTGCACACCAACTCATAGCGTTAGGCACACTACTAGAAAGACGCTCGCACACTTTCCTTAAGCACCTACTTTAATCTCCCTCTTTTAAACTGACGCCCATACAAATTTAACTACTGAAAGTATCTTAATTCAGTATATATAAGCATTCTGAGGAAAGTACTTTAATCTCATCTTGATTATGGAAGTCTTGAATATGGTTCGACATCACCCTCAGTATTGCAGATACTGGACCCTATTCATCATTGTTGGGGGCCAACTTGCGACAGGAACTTTCCGAAGTAGTCCTCTGAACAAAACCTGTTAGGCGCCAACGACAGCTGCTGAATACGCTATATGCTTCCCTGAACATCCCAACTACCATGTCCCTTTCCCTGGAAGTGAGCTCCACCTCCCAGAACTGTGTTTTCAATTTCTGTATTCTTCCAGTATCTCTGTTCAGAACAGCAACTTTCTCCACTGTGGTCTCTCGTGAGGGAGACATCGCATCTACCCCCATGGCTTGTGCCCCAACCTCAGGTTTGTCTGAAGATCTCCTTTGGTCCAAATGATTCTGTTATCCTCGCGATTTTTCACCTCCTTTTCTTTGCTGTCCTTGAGATGTATCCAAGTTATGAAATGGTATTCACCGATGGCTCAACAGTGGACAGATGAAACTGGCCACCAGGGTGCCGATTCTGGAAATGGGGGTCCAAGAATCGGACTCTCGACCTGCCGTCGATTGCTGGAGGTCTGGAACTTAGATTGGTCTGCCTTAAACTTTCCAAACAAACTGAGGACAATTAAGAAGACCACGATCACATAGCAGTCTTCTCTGCACGCATCTCACAGGGAATCTAACATCCTCTGTGGACTCCACATTGTCCACATTTGGCTGACCCATGGCCACATTCTCCGATGTGAGCATCTCCCTCACTGCCGATGCGGAGCCCGCCTGAAATGGCCCATTTACTCACAGACTGCCGTAATTTGGCTGCTTTGAGGTTGCATCTTAATCTTCCTGACCCGCTCCCTCTTGTGCTAACAGACAATGCCAAAGCGGCTGATGTGGTGTTACGTGTTGCCAGCGAATGTGGTTTCTTTGTATCCCTGCAAGGTAGGGCTTTCTGGTCTCATTGACCATCTACGCGGTTAGTAGGGCACCCGTCCTGCTCACCCCCCCCCCCCCCCCTGCAAACAAAAAATAAACTACCTAAGTCTCTTTTTTAGAAGTCATAATGGAAACGTAGATTACTTCTCGTATATACATCACCAGCTAATGAGTTGTATCGAGTAACAGTCACTGACAGTAATTCACTCGCAAAGCATGGTTTGGCTCTTTCGTTTTTATAATTCTTATAGGTCTTGCCGTTTTTTCTTCGTAGATTTTCTTCCTCTAGTGAAACTGTGTATGATGTTTTGTGGAACAGAGTAAGTTAACAGGAATTAATAAATGTCGTTCTAGAAATGATAATTGTTATTGCTTTCCTTCGGTTGTTTATATAGCTGCTCCCAGAAGTGCGATGCGGGGGCACTATTTACGGCGCTGCAACTGAGGTTCAAAAATAGTTCAGATGGCTCTGAGCACTATGGGACTTAACTTCTGACTTCATCAGTCCCCTAGAACTTAGAACTACTTAAACCTAACTAACCTAATGACATCACACACATCCATGCCCGAGGCAGGATTCGAAAATGCTACCGTAGCGGTCGCGCGGTTCCAGATGGTAGCGCCTAGAACCGTTGGGCCACTCCAGCCGGCTGCAACTGAGGTTCCATACTACTGTTAAAGTACCTTCAGCTGTCGTACAGATGAAAATGCTAATCAGATTAACCGTTACACACCTGAGTAAATATAGGGAAACTAAAACACTCTGGTTTAATAATAACACAGCTGGAAGTAAGACCGAGAGGATAGACATTCGTGCAGGTGGAATTGTCGAGCAAGAAAACGCATGCAGCTGATGACGCAAACACAAATATTTAGCAACAGATTTTTTTCTTTATTTATGAATACGAAAGTATACGAGCTGAGAGAAGTTTGTTTCGGTGCGGTCTTTAATGTCTGTCCGCAATTGCAAATGTCAGCTCAACTCACTCCATTGCACTGCTGGAACAACGCTCTGCGGATTAACTGCGTTGTTGACGAAGAGCCTGGCTCTGCGCCGTATTATAGGGCGCCGCACAACTGCGGAACTAACGGGTCTCTATCTTACCAGTAAATATGTCGGAGATCACAGACAGACTATCACTTGCCGATTGGAACGTGAGATCAGACTGAAACCACGGTAACAATGAATAGGACAGAACTGCAGGTGAGAAATACTCGCAACTTCCCGTAAAAGTCCTGAAGATGTTCGTGCCTTCCTGTTGGTCCAGCTAGCAATGACTCGATCCGTGTTTACAAATCTGTTGTTTTCAAACGGCCGGCCGCGGTGGTCTCGCGGTTCTAGGCGCTCAGTCCGGAACCGCGTGACTGCTACGGTCGCAGGTTCGAATCCTGCCTCGGGCATGGATGTGTGTGATGTCCTTAGGTTAGTTAGGTTTAAGTAGTTCTAAGTTCTAGGGGACAGATGACCACAGATGTTAAGTCCCATAGTGCTCAGAGCCATTTGAACCATTTGTTTTCCAATTAAACGCTGTAAGCATCATTAGTCATTTATTATATAAAAGGGAGGGGGGGGGGGGGACGTCCCTGAATAGCTAAACCGCGGTTGATCGCTATGATGGGATGCTATTTGTTTTAAAATATTAAAAAAAGGTCCTATCGGTAAAGCGAGTAACGTGCTGGAGGAGGAATGAGAGTTCAAGCATGAAATCCTTGGATCACTGTAAAAGTATGCGCCTTCCTCTTGAGTAGCCATCGTTACATTTGCTTCTCATGAGACAGACATCGAGCATAGGCGAGATCTCAGGTCCGAATCGCTAATGATGGCGCTTTCGTGAGAGGCTTATACAGGGTGTTACAAAAAGGTACGGCCAAACTTTCAGGAAACATTCCTCACACACAAATAAAGAAAAGATGTTATGTGGACATGTGTCCGGAAACGCCTAATTTCCATGTTAGAGCTCATTTTAGTTTCGTCAGTATGTACTGTACTTCCTCGATTCACCGCCAGTTGGCCCAATTGAAGGAAGGTAATGTTGACTTCGGTGCTTGTGTTGACATGCGACTCATTGCTCTACAGTACTAGCATCAAGCACATCAGTACGTAGCATCAACAGGTTAGAGTTCATCACGAACGTGGTTTTGCAGTCAGTGCAATGTTTATAAATGCGGAGTTGGCAGACACCCATTTGATGTATGGATCAGCACGAGGCAATAGCTGTGGTGGGGTACGTTTGTATCGAGACAGATTTCGAGAACGAAGACATCCCGACAGGAAGACGTTCGAAGTAGTTGATCGGCGTCTTAGGGAGCACGGAACATTCCAGTCTATGACTCGTGACTGGGGAAGACCTAGAACGAGGACACCTGCAATGGACGAGGCAATTCTTCGTGCAGTTGATGATAACCCTAATGTCAGCGTCCGAGAAGTTGTTGCTGCACAAGGTAACGTTGACCACGTCACTGTATGGAGAGTGCTACGGGAGAACCAGTTGTTTCCGTACCATGTACAGCGTGTGCAGGCACTATCAGCAGCTGATTGGCCTCCACGGGTACACTTCTGTGAATGGTTCATCCAACAATGTGTCAATCCTCATTTCAGTGCATATGTTCTCTTTACGGATGAGGCTTCATTCCAACGTGATCAAATTGTAAATTTTCACAATCAACATGTGTGGGCTGACGAGAATCCGCACGCAATTGTGCAATCACGTCATCAACACAGATTTTCTGTGAACGTTTGGTCAGGTATTGTTGGTGATTTCTTGATTGGGCCCCATGTTCTTCCACCTACGCTCAATGTAGCACGTTATCATGATATCTTACGGGATACTCTACCTGTGCTACTAGAACATGTGCCTTTACAAGTACGACACAACATGTGGTTCATGCACGATGGAGCTCCTGCACATTTCAGTCGACGTGTTCGTACGCTTCTCAACAACAGATTAGGTGACCGATGGATTGGTAGAGGCGAACCAATTCCATGGCCTCCACACACTCCTGACCTCAACCCTCTTGAGTTTCATTTATGGGGGCATTTGAAAGCTCTTGTCTACGCAACCCCGGTACCAAATGTAGAGACTCTTTGTGCTCGTATTGTGGACGGCTGTGATACAATACGCTATTCTGCAGGGCTGCATCAGCGCATCAGGGATTCCATGTGACGGAGGATGGATGCATGTATCCTCGCTAACGGAGGACATTTTGAACATTTCCTGTAACAAAGTGTTTGAAGTCACGCTGTTGCTGTGTGTTTCCGTTCCATGATTAATGTGATTTGAAGAGAAGTAATAAAATGAGCTCTAACACGGAAAGTAAGCGTTTCCGGATACATGTCCACATAACATATTTTCTTTCTTTGTGTGTGAGGAATGTTTCCTGAAAGTTTGGCCGTACCTTTTTGTAACACCTGTATATAGTTCTGTTACTACCAGAGTACCAGCCCTTCCTGAGATTGAAAAATTCTGAGAGTAACGTACTCTCTCATTTACACCTAGCGAGTGTTCAGCGTTAGGGAGCTGTTTTAACATCCACTGTATGAAGCGAGTAAGGTATTAATTCTGTTTGGTAATAATTATTGTTCATTTCCTTACACTAACACATCAAAGAGATGAGCACCTTCGATTACTTTTGTCTCCTAAACTGCTTCTCGATTTACTTACTGACATTTCGATCTGTGATGGCGATACGTTACGACGAATGCACTGAATGCGATAAAGACGGTTCCTCTTGTACCATGAGGGTTATTATGCATACCAGAGAAAATGCAAGAATGTGTGTGCTCTCTGCCGTGCAGGAGGCACAAGATGACATGGCTTCAGTTGCGTATCAGGGAACTTATGAATTCTTGGAAATGAGACAGCTTGATCAGCGGAATACTGATGTGACTAAATACTCTTAAGAGATTTTAGTCTTGCGTAAAATCAGTAAGCGGTTCGAAAGCATCTATTCACTCACTCAGTAACCATAATGGCACTGAAACTGAAAATGACAGAGAAGGCGGAAATACTGAGTTCACTCATCTGAAACTGTTTCACCGCAGAAGATCGTAACGCCGTCCCTCACTTCAAACGTCGTACAAACTCGGAAATGGCAGCTATTGAGATAAATGATCACAGAATAGAAAAACAATTACAATCGCTTTGCAGTGGAAAGGCATCAGGACCAGACGACATATCTGTATGATTCTACAAAAATTATGCGAAAGAACATGCTCCCTCTCTAGTAGCAATTCATCGTAGATGGCTGAAGTAACAAAGGGTACCTGGCGACTAATAGACGCAGGTCATACCCGTTTTCAAGGAGGGTCGTAGTACAGATGCATATAATTATAAGCTTTGTCTTTGAAGTCAGTGTGTTGTAGAATTATGGATCATTACCATGTTTTTGGGGAAACGAAATTCTCCTCTATGAAAATCAACACGGATTTCGCAGACAGAGATGTTGCAAATCTCAGCTCGCTCTGTTCCTCCATGAGATCCACAGCACTATTGAAATTGGCGCTCAGGTTGATGTGTTCCTTGACTTCAGGAAGGCATTTGAACTGCCCCATATCTGCGATTGGATTCAAGGCTTCCTTGCAGGCATAATTCAATACGTCGTTCTTAACGTAACAATGTCGACAGATGTAAACGTTACTTCCGAATTATATAAATGATATAGTAGAAGACGTCTGAAGCTCTTTAAATGCTGTTCGCAGAAGATGGTGGTTGCTATAGGAAGGCAGCAATGCCAGAAGACAATGTCGCTCTGCAGAAGGACCGACACAGGAGTGATGAATGATGCTGGGATACGCAGTTCAAAGTAAATAATTGTAACTTATAGCACATACATAAGGAAACCACTATTGTACAACTACATTGTTAATGATAATTTGCTGGAAACAGTAACCTCCGTAAAATATCTAGGAGTACATATTTGGAGCAATCTCAAGTGCATTGACCACATAGAACGAATAGTAGGAAAAACACATGAGAGACTAAGATTCAAGGGAAAAATGTTACGGAATTTTAATACATCCGCTAGAGAAGTGACTTACAAGCAGGTGGTTCGAAAGCTTCTTGAGTATTATTCGTCAAACTGGAAACTGTACAAAGTACGACTAACAGAAGAAATAGAGAAGAGCGGCGCGTTTTGTCACGGGATCAGTCAGTCAACGCGAGTGTTTCACAGAGATGATAAACAAACTCCTGTGGCAGACGCTACAAGAGATGCGTTGTGCATCACGGAGAGGCTTACTATTGAAATTTCGAGAGAGGACTTTCTGGGAACAGTCGGACAACGTATTACTTCCATTCACATACGTCTCGCGAAAAGACAACGATAAAATTCGAGAAATTAAGAGGTAATACGGAGGCTTACCGACAATAGTTCTTATCTGTGTGCCATTCGCGAGCGGAACAGGGATGAGGGGATCAGTTAGTAGCCCCAGAAGTAGCCTCCACACACCATTACGTGACCTACGCATTATTGAAGTAGGCGTTCGTATGCCATGTTCAAGCCATAGCACCGTTTACTGTCAATCATGTTAAAGAAAAAAAATCACGTGTAAACGACCGATCTAGTGTCAGAGAGGCAAACAGGTGGTTATGGAACGATCTTGGGAATGTGTGGAAGATAGTGGTACACTGAAGCTTCGTGTAGATGGTGAGGCGTGTTTGTATGTTGCAGATGTTACAGCGTTGACTTCAAAAGGCGAAGGACTGGGTTCGAGCCTACCTCCGGCACACTCTTTCAACCACGTAGGACAATTTGCCATCTCAAGTTCTACCTTAGAGCTACCACTCAGCGGTTTCAAACTTAACTCCACTGACTCCAATAGGAAACAAAAAGAATCCTAGGCCCGTCCACGAATTTGGTACTGCTCGATGGGATCACTTCTACCTGTAGAAGGCAACCGATAGCGATTCATGTGCCGCTCCTATTTGGAAGCATCATTCTTCAATCGGATGTCTTTATTGTGACCGACGGATATGACCTCAGACGACGAAGAGACGGATATGGCTCATACTGTAGACGTGGTATTGTCTCCCGTTTTCTCCCAATATTACTGGCTGGAGAAAGCCGTTTTTGTAAGTGATAAGACAATCACATTTCAGATTTGTTTCACGACTTTCAGTTCAGCAAGTTTTTACATTACCTGAACCTGTTTCAGAAATTGTAAGCGATGTCCACATGTATGTACAATAGCATAATCGGTCATGACGTCCCCCTGCGTGTCTGGGGGTTAGAATAGACCGGAGGTATTCCTGTCTGTCGTAAGAGGCGACTAAAAGGAGTCTCACACGTTTCAGCCCTATAAGTTCAGGTCCCATTCTATGGTTTGACCTGCCACTTATAAAATTCTACAGAAGTGCAGGCCATATGGGGAAGGACGCCTTACGTGGTGCACGAGTTATCCATAGTGCCCTTAGATTCGATCTCCTGAATCTCTTGTCATGACTTTGCATCTCCATCTGCGCTTCAACTATTTGGGCGAGGACACTTTCCAGGGTATGTCGTCTTCTTCCGTTGTCTCCTGTCCTCTTTCGCTCCCATAACAATATTGGATTTCTCTGCTCCCAATATCTAGCACGGTAGCCAGTCCGTTGTGGTGCAGCCGTACCCATTTGGTGTTTTTTTTTGTTTTTTTGTTTGGGGTTTAAGGGCGCTCAACTACTGAGGTCATTAGCACCCAGTCACAATTGTTAGAGCACATAGAATCTAGTAAAACTCAAGGGGGGGGGGGGGGGGACGACACCAGAAAGTTCTTACAAAGATGCAGATAAAATAAGTGACAGAGTTAGATGTCTTTGGACAATCCAGTCAAGGTAATGAAACGAAGAACACGAGCAGCTGCTCGAGCGTCATCCGCTAAAATATCCTGTAAAGTAGATGGCAGAGACAGGACAACACGAGATTGACTAAAACGGGGACACGACAATAAAACATGGCGCACTGTTAATACATGACCGCAAGGGCACTGCGGGGCTGGGTCACCGGAGAGCAGGTAGCGGTGGCTAAACCGGCAATGCCCAATCCGCAACCTGGTCAGAAGGACCTCTTCTCGCCGAGATGGTCGGGAGGAGGTTGTCCAAGCAGTTGGGAACGGTTTTACTGCCAGGAGCTTGTTTCCTTGAAGTGAGGACCAGGTATCCCACCACAAAGACACAAGCCTCTTACAAACAACCCCACTAACGTCAGATGACGGGACACAATGGGAGGCTGGCCGAGGCAAGAGGACTGCAGCCTTGGCTGCAGCATCAGCAGACTCATTCCCAGGCACTCCTACATTGCCGGGAACCCACAGAAAGCTGACAGGAGAGCCATCAGCAGCAGAAGAATGGAGGGACTGCTGGATCTGTTGCACCAAGGGATGGACCGGATATGGAGCTCCAAGGCTCTGAAGAGCACTGAGTGAGTCAGAGCAGAGTACATACGATGAATGGCGGTGGCGGCGGGCATACTGAACGGCCTGATGGAGAGCAAAAAGCTCGGCCGTAAAGCTGGAACACTGGTCGAGAAGCCGGTATTTAAAGGTGACGGCCCCGACGACAAAGGCACAGCCGACACCATCGTCAGTTTTGGAGCCATCAGTGTAAATAAAGGTGTGACTGGCAAGTCGCGCACGAAGTTCGACAAACAGTGAGCAATACACTGCAGCCGGAGTACCCTCTTTCGGGAGCGAGCTGAGGTCGAGATAAACATGAACCGGAGCCTGGAGCCAAGGTGGTGTCGGGCTCTCACCCTCTCTGAAGGTGGTAGGGAGGGCAAAATCCAATTGTCGAAGCAGGCGACGAAAGCGGACTCCAGGGGGCAGCGGGGCAGCAGGGCAGACACATACAACCCATACTGACGGTCGAGAGAATCGGCGAAGAAGGACTGATAAGAGGGGTGGTCGGGCATTGACAACAGCCGGCAGGCATACCGACAAAGCAGTACGTCGCGCCGGTAGGTCAATGGTAATTCGGCAGCTTCAGCATAAAGACTCTCGACGGGACTAGCGTAGAAAGCTCTGGTCGCAAGACGTAACCCCCCTATGGTGGATGGAGTTGAGACGGCGTAAGAGGGATGGCCGAGCAGACGAGTAGACGAGGCTCCCATAATCCAGCTTGGATCGGACTATGGATCGATACAAGCGAAGCAGGACAGTGCGATCCGCTCCCCAAGATGAACCACTAAGAACTCTGAGGACATTAAGGGAACGTGTACAACGGGCAGCCAAATAAGAGACATGCAGAGACCAACGAAGTTTCCTGCCCAGTGTGAACCCTAGAAACTTAGTTGTTTCCACGAATGGGAGAACAACGGGACCGAGATGTAAGGATGGCGGAAGGAACGCTTTATATCGCCAAAAGTTGATGCAAACCGTCTTCTCTTCAGAGAACCGGAAGCCATTTGCCACGCTCCATGAGTATAGGCTGTCTAGACAAAGCTGAATGCAGCGCTCCAGGAGGCATGTTCGCTGTGCACTGCAGTAGATCGCGAAGTCATCGACAAAAAGAGAGCCTGAGACATTAGGTGGAATGCAATCCATAATTGGATTGATCGCTATGGCAAAAAGGGCTACGCTCAAGACGGAGCCCTGAGGCACTCCGTTCTCCTGGAGGAAGACGTCGGACAATACGGAACCCACACGGACCCTAAACTGTCGATCTGTTAAAAAGGAATCAATAAAAAAGGGCAGGCGACCGCGTAGACCCCACCCGTGCATAGTGCGGAGGATACCTCCTCTCCAACAGGTATCATAAGCCTTCTCCAAATCGAAGAACACGGCTACCGTTTGGCGCTTTCGCAAAAAGTTGTTCATGATGAATGTCGACAAGGTCACAAGGTGGTCAACAGCGGAGCGGCAGCGACGAAAGCCGCATTGAACATTGGTGAGTAGCCGTCGAGATTCAAGAATCCAAACTAACCGAGCGTGAACCATGCGCTCCATCACTTTACAGACACAGCTTGTAAGAGAAATGGGGCAGTAACTAGAAGGAAGGTGTCTATCCTTCCCGGGTTTGGGTATAGGAACAACGACGGCGTCACGCCAACGCATGGGGACTTGACCTTCGGTCCAGACGCGATTGTAGGTACGAAGAAGGAAGCTTTTGCCTGCCGGAGAAAGGTGTGCCAGCATCTGAACGTGAATGGCATCTGGCCCCGGAGCAGAGGACCGGGTAAGTGCAAGTGCACGTTCGAGTTCCTGCATAGTAAAGGGGGCATTATAAGTTTCCAGATTCAGCGAGTCGAAGGTAGGTCGCCGAGCCTCTTCTGCCTCTTTCCTGGGAAGGAAGGCAGGGTGGTAATGGGCGGAGCTTGAAATCTCCGCGAAAAAGCGGCCAAAGGCGTTGGAGACAGCCACAGGATCAACAAGGACCTCATTACCTGAGGACAGGCCAGGTACCGAGGAGTGGGCCTTAATGCCCGACAGCCGGCGCAGGCCACCCCAGACGACAGAAGAGGGAGTAAAACTGTTAAAGGAGCTGGTGAAAGAGGCCCAACAAGCTTTTTTGCTGTCTTTGATGACTCTACGGCATTGCACTCGGAGTCGTTTGTATCCAATACAATTCGCCAACGTAGGATGGCGGCGAAAGGTGCGTAAAGCACGTCGTCGAGCACGGATAGCGTCTCTACAAGCCTCATTCCACCAGGGGACGTAAACGCGACGTGAAGAAGAGGTAGTACGAGGAATGGAACGTTCGGCAGCATTGATGATAACAGCCGTGAGGTATTCGACCTGACTGTCACAACTGAGAAAATCGTGGTCCGGAAAGGTCGCCAGGGAGGAGTAAAGTCCCCAGTCAGCTTTCAGTATGTTCCAGATCGAAGGACGTGGGGATGGGGTATGGTGCAGGAGACGAACGACACAGGGGAAGTGGTCGCTCAAATAGGTGTCAGAAAGGACATACCACTCGAACCGACGGGCAAGAGTGGTAGAACAGATGGAGAGGTCCAAGTGGGAGTAGGTATGAGTAGAGTCCGAGAGGAAAGTCGGGGCGCCAGTATTGAGGCAGACAAGATTGAGATGGTTGAAGACATCCGCCAAGAGGGAGCCTCTGTGACAGGCTGCAGGATAGCCCCAAAGGGGATGATGGGCATTGAAGTCGCCAAACAATAAAAACGGCGGAGGAAGCTGAACAATCAGGTGCACCATGTCAGCCCGACTAACTGCGGATGACGATGGAGTGTAGACGGTACAAACAGAAAAAGTAAAGGCAGAAAGAGTAATACGGACAGCTATTACTTGGAGTGGGGTGGCCAATGGGAGGGGATGGTAATAGACATCATCCTGAACGAGCAACTTGACCCCACCATGAGCTGGAATACCATCCACAGGGGGGAGGTCAGACCGCTCCGAGGTATAGTGGGTAAAAGCAATACGGTCAGTTGGGCGCAACTTGGTTTCCTGGAGACCAAGGACGAGCGGACAGTGCAGGCAGAGGAGCAGTTGTAATTCCTCCCGATTAGATCGAATACCTCTTATGTTCCAACGGAACAAAGCCATCGCTAGTCAGAAAAGAGGGGGAACGAAACGGGTGAAGAGCTGGTCACCTCGACGGCCGCGGAAGGCCAGGTGTCGAGGGAACAACGCTACAACCGGCGGGAGGCGGATCCTGTTCCATCGAGTCGTCGCCAGCGGCGGCCGCTTTCCCGGGTTGAGTAGGAGGGGCAGCATCATTCGCTGACGAGAGGCCATCTGAGCGCCTGGCAGCAGAGCGTCCCGGCGAAACTGAAAACGTCCGGGAGCAGCGACCCACGGATGGAGCGTCAGACGAAACACGCAGGGGTGGAGAGGGGGATAAAGATTTCTTCTTGAAGGCCTTCTTGGAAGTCCGATGAGGCACGGGGATGGTGGGCTGGACCCGAAGAAGGTCCTCACGCGCGGGGTCCGTGTTGGAACTCCGGACCTCGGAAGCCGGGGTCCGGAACATTTCCCCGATGGACGCCTGAGAAGAGGATCGCTTCTCAGGCGGCGGAGGGGGAGGAGGAGGAAGGGTGGCCCCCGGGGCAGAGGGGGCAGGGGCCACGAGGGAGGAGGATTTGGAAGGGAGGGATTTGGGAGGCGGAGGCATAGACCCCGGATGGGGTGAGGAGGTGGAGGGGGGACAGGAGAGGGGTGAGGATACTGTGGAAGGAGTGGACACAACTGAGGCAAACGAAGTGGTCAACGTCACGGGATGGAGGCGGTCATACTTCTTCCCGGCCTCAGAATAAGAGAGACGATCCAAAGTTTTTAATTCTTGAATCTTCTTCTCCTTCTGATACGCGGGGCAGTCTAAAGATCTAGGTGAGTGGATGCCAGGACAATTGACGCACCGAGGTGGTGGGGTGCATGTATGTCCTTCACGAAGAGGACGTCCGCAATCGCCACAAAGGGGCTCAGCCTCACACCGTAACGACATGTGCCCAAAGCGCAAACACCGAAAGCAGCGCATAGAAGGCGGGACGTAAGGTCGCACGTCACACTGGTAGCACATCACCTTTACCTTTTCTGGGAGAACGTCCCCCTCGAAGGCGAGGATAAAGGCTCCGGTGTCGACGCGACGGTGTTTGGGGCCGCGCTGAACTCGCCGGACGAAATGCACGCCTCGGCGCTCCAGGTTGGCCCTGAGCTCCTCATCAGATTGCAGCAGGAGGTCCCGATGAAAAATAACCCCCTGCGTCCTATTCAGTGCCAGATGCAGGACAATGGACACTGGGATGTCCCCTAGTCGGTCGCACGCCTGGAGCGCCGCCGACTGTGTGGCGGAGGCGGTCTTTATAAGAACGGACCCCGAACGCATTTTACTGAGAGCCTCGATGTCCCCGAAGATGTCCTCAATGTGCTGAACAAAGAACATGGGCTTGGAGGTGGCGAACGTCCCCCCATCGGTCCGAGAACAGACTAAATAGCGGGGGAAGTACTTCGCCCCAAGCCGGCGGGCCTGTCCTTCCTCCCAGGGAGTGGCCAAGGGGGAAAGGGCAGGAGAACCAGAACCAGAGACAGTACCTTTCTTTTTAAAAGACTCGGCCGCAGAGCGACCCGATACATGTTGACGTTCCATCTGCGAAACATCAGCCCCGATACCACCCACTCCGACCAGGGGCTCTCCCCACGTGCGCCACCCAGCCTCAGCAAGGGCCACCTGGCAGGATGACCGTTGCCGGGAGTCCCAATGCCCCAAGGAGACGGGCATCTACTCCTTGGCCGACGTGGGGAGGGTGCAGCTCAGGTATCGGCAGTACGATCCCTGTGTTGTCAGGGGGCTACAACCTAGAGGGTACATGACGACCCCACCACAACGGGCTGGCTACCGTGCTGGATTTCGGGTGCCGTGGAAGGTCCATCATGATCATAGGTGCAGATGGGGACGCACTATGGGCGTAACTTGTGCAACCCATCAGGCGTTTAGGCCCAATTTGAGGAATAGTGGGTGCGGTTACAACGCCGTGACAATGCTGAGTGCCAAGGTCTTAGTGCACTGAGGACCAGTGATGCACCACGTAAGGTGTCCTTCCCCAAAAGGCTCGTACTTCTGTAGAATTTTGAAAAACGGAGGTCAAACCCCAAGAGGGTCCTACTACTAGGAGGCCGAAACAGTTGAAACTCCTAGTCGCCTCTTACGACAGGCAGGAATACCTCGGACCTATTCTTACCCGACCCGCAGGGGGAGTACCTATTTGGTGGTAGCCCCCTGATAACACAGGGATCGCAATGCTGATGCCTGAGTTGTAAAACTCCCCACGTATGCCAAGGAGTAGATGCCTGTCTTCCTGTGGCATCAGCACTCCCGGCAATGGCCATCATGCCAGTTGGCCTTTGCTGTGGCTGACTGGAGCCTGTGGGGACAGCCCCTGATTGGAGTGGATGGCATGAGGGCGGATGACCTGCGATGAAGCGGACTAAGTTATCTCCTGCTGGTGACCGTACAGCACCAGCAGTCGCTAAGAAGGGCAAAATAGAATACAATACCAACAGGTATGACCCTAAATCGTTTCCCTCCCTTGCTACACCATGGGAGGAACGTAGGGCAACAGAACGGAGAGCCATATTCGCCTTGGTTTTTAGTCTGTAGTAGAGCTGATGGTGACTCCTTTCTACCTACAAAGCCTCAGTCTTTCGTTGAACACCTTGAGGATAGGTTTGGAGAACTGACAGCGCTGTCCAATATGCAAAACGGCGCAGCCTTGATTCAGACAGCATCCCCAGCCCAATCCCAAGCGTTAATCGCCTGTGACAAGCTGGGTGATATTTCTGTTTCCGTCACTCCCCTTAAAAGCCTCTACGTGGTCCATGGTATCATTTTCTATCACAATCTCCTCTTGCAGTCTGATGACGAGCTCCGCGCCAATGTAGAACGACGGGGTCTTCATTTCATCTGGCGCGTTTACAGGGGACCCAAAGACAACAGGGTTGCTACTGGTGCCTTCATCTTGGCCTTTTGAGGGTGATTCATTGCCTGAGAAGGTCAAGGTGATGGTTTACCTCTGTAACGTTACACCATATGTCCCTCCCCCTGAGAGGTGCTTTAAGTGCGAGAAGCCCTTCTGCAGGTCCGGGGATTAGAATAAGCCCAAAATATTCCTCCCTGTCGTAAGAGGCGACAAAAAGGAGTCTCACACGTTTTGGCGTTTATGTGATGGTCCTCTGTAGGGTTTGACCTCCATTTTTCAAAATTTTCCCGAAGAGCGAGCCAATTGGGGAAGGGCGCCTTACATGGTGCATCATGTCCATCAGACACTGAGATCTGTATCCCACTTTCTCGTCGTTGCACTGCAGTCCAGTTCATTCTCCATCTCTTGGGCGAGGACGCCTACCTGGGTGTGTTTTCCACCATGCACTATGCAGTGTCGCTTTTTGTGTCGATGATGACCATGAACTTCTTTGCGCCTCATATCTAGCACAGTAGCCAGTCTGTTGTGGTGGGGCCACCATGTACCCTGTTGGTTGTAGCCCCCTGACAACACAGGGATCACTGTGCTGATGCCTGCGCCGTTAAATCCCAACGTATGTCACGGAGTAGATGCTTTTCATCCTGGGGCATTGAGACTCCCAGCAGTGGCCAACCTGCCAGGTGGCCTTCGCTGCAGCTGGGTGGCGCCCATGGGGAGGGCCCCTGGTTGGAGTGGGTGGCATAAGGGTGGATGACGCATGATGTAACGTACCATTTCATCACTTGCTGGTGATCGAACACCAGCAGTCTCTAAGCATTCCAAGTCTCAGTACAATGCAAGAAAGCTTGACTCTGAATCATTCCCCTCCCTGGGCACACCATGGGAGGAACGCCAGGCTGAGATTGGTAACGCACCTTATTCACCCCGGTACCTTGTATGTACGAGAACTGATGGGGACCCCTTTGTTTCGATGAAGCCACAGTTTTTTGTAGAGCATTTAGAGGACAAGCTGGAGGAGGTGGAGGGCATGTCCAAAATGCGATCTGGGTCAGTCTTGAAAAAAACAGCATCCTCTGCCCAGTCACGGACTATACTTGCTTGTAACAAGTTGGGGGATGTTTCTGTTACCATCATGGCACATAAAAGCTTAAATATATTCCAGGGTATTATCTTCCACAGGGACCTTCTTTTGCAGTCTGACGAAGAGCTGCTCGCCAATTTAGAGCGGCGAGGTGTTCATTTCGTGCAGCACGTCCATAGGGGTCCGAGGGATAATAAAGTTGCACTGGTGCCTTCATCTTGGCCTTCGAGGGTGCTACCTTACCCGAGAAGGTCAAGGTGATGGTCTACCGCTGTGATGTCAAGCCATATATCCCTCCCCCGATGCGGTGCTTTAAGTGCTGGATGTTCAACCATATGTCTTCCCACTGTGGTTTCAGCATCACATGTCGATTTTGCAGATGTCCATCACATTCCAATAATCCATGTGCCCCACCTCCCATCTGTGGTGAGCATCATTCACCTTGCTCGCCAAACTGCAAGATTTTACAGAAAGAGAGGATAATAGTGAAATACAAGAACCTGGACCAACTGACCTACACTGATGCTAAGAAAAAATAAGAGCACCTACATTCTGTGGCTATGACCACCTCATTCACTGCCACTATGAGAACAGTTGTAGCCCCATCAGTTTTGCAAATTCCAGTCAGCTGTCCAAGCCAAAAGGCTACATCTGCTCCCTTAATGGTGGGGTGTACTTCCCCACTTGTTCCCGCACCACCTACCTTGGGAGCACTGAATCCTCCGCCCCCCCCCCCCCCCAACCAACAGGGACACCAGTCCCCACTTCTCAGCTGGAGAAGCAGAAGTCTTCTTCGGCTCCTCTCACCAGGAATGGGTCCCTTGGGTCACTCCCTTCCCAGGTTTCTGCTAATGGGAAAGATGACGCCTGCCAGTGGCTGAAGTGGCCAAAAACAGCTGGTCGTAGGGCTTAACGATTCTCCTCAGTCCTGGA